>NC_069380.1:4608281-4913750 GCF_027475565.1 Acinonyx jubatus | reverse complement strand
AAGCTGGCCCTGCCTTGCAGTCTGAACCGTTCACAGACTCGTCATCTAGGATGGGGTTTCTTCTCTCGGGGTCTAACACACCCTCCCCAGATGCTCCCTGCTTACGATGGTTCGAGTTAACGATTTTTGACTTTACGGTGGCATGAGAGCCATACGCATTTGCTGGAAACCGAACTTTGAATTTTGAACTTCAGTCCTTTCCTGGGCGACGGATATGCAGTAAAGATCCTCTCTCCTGATGCTGGACAGCAGTCGCAGCCCCTCGCCAGGACTGGCAGCCAGCACGAGAGTAAGCCACCAATACACGGACAACCGTTCTGAACCCACACGACCGTGCTATTTGTCACTTTCGGTACAGTATTCAACACATTACACGAGGTATTCAACACTTTATTATACAATAGGCTTCGTGTTAGATGACCTTGCCCAACTGGAGGCTAATGTAAGTGTTCTGAGCACCTTTACGGTAGGCTAGGCTAATCTCTGACACTTGGTAGGTTAGGTGCATTAAATGCATTTTCAACTTGTGATATTTTCAATTTATGATGGGTTTACTGGGAGGTAACCCCATCACAAGCAAAGAAAGATCTGAACTCAGGAAGCGACGGCTGAGGTCTGTAGTAAGTGGGTTTTGTACACAGTGCGTACATGATTGGATTGTTTGCCAGGTGGGCACCTTTTTATTTATCTCGATATACATAAATACAGCATGATACAATCCCTAGAAGTTCGTATTCACGAAAGGAAAAGCACCATCACAAACCAAAGAATACTAAAAGGTATGCCAGTCTAGGGTTTGAATATCTTTGAATGACTTGGAGATAGTCTGGAAGACCTAAATACTATTCACAGAGTTCTGGAAGCCTAAAAATGCTAAGCTATCAACTGATTTAAACAAACTTGAGGACTGACAAGCTCATGGACCAAATGCTACAGCAGAAATTTTGTCAAGGATCTTTCTCAGCCACAGCAAATCATATTCCTTGGGCACCAGAGCGTCCAATGAAGTAGAGAAGAATACCCAGACGAGCAAGCCAGAAGGTCATTCGGAACATTGACAAGACAGCTGTGTGTCAAGGTGGCATAAAGTTCCAAGCAAGTCAGAGGTCAGTCGAGCAAAGATACTGACCAACTATCTTGATAACCCCTCTTCTTGTAACTCCTTAACTACGGGCTTTCTCCTTCCCTCCTCTCTGCTTCTGTAGTATCCTTTCTCGGCAATTTCATGCGCCCCCTTACTTTGACTCTTATCTCCAAGAAGAAGGCTCAGGGAGGGATCCCAGGCCTGTCGTCCCTGAGCCTTAGCTGTGCCTGGGAGGCACCGCCACCCTCGGGTGCCGGGTGCACCAGAAATTCAGTTAGACGGAAACAAATGGCAGCTTTCAACCCTCCTGGTCATGAAAACTCAGCACGCTTTACTTTCTGTTCTTTTCCTCTGTTCGTCACATTCAACCAGATAATAACAATCATGGCTCCACACCCAGAAGGTTTCTCGAACCTACTTTCCTTAACCATCTAGAGCCAGTCCCGGGACTGATCACTAAGTCCCGGCTTTGCCTCCTTCAACTACCTGCAGCAGACAATAAACTTTCTTAAGCTCCTATACTCTCCCGCTCGAAAACCCTCAGCCCATTGAGTAAATTCTTTCACTTGCATCTATAGCTTCCTTCAACTGATCTTCATCTACCTTCCAGTTTTTTCTTCCAGTAATGACTCCTTTGTGTGGATCTTACCCTCCAGCTCAACCACCACTCGTGACTTTTTTTTTTGTATCCATTTTGAGAGAGAGAGAGAGAGAGAGAGCAAGGGAGAAGCAGAGAGAGAGGGAGAAAGAGAGAGAATCCCAAGCAGGCTCCGTACCATCAGCACCGGAGCAGGACATGGGGCTCGAACTCATGAACCACAAGATCATGACACCAGCTGAAACCAAGAGTCGGGTGCTTAACCCACTGAGCCACCCAGGTGCCCCACCACTCATGACTCTTGGATATGCTTGATTCTTTCCTGTCCCCGTGGTATTCCTGTCCCTTTCGCTAGCACTTTGCCTAGAAAGCCTTCCTCCCATGCGTGCTCACCAGGACTGTCATCCTTCACGGTTGAACACCTCTGGGCCTGCATTGCCCCAGGCAGTGGTCATTTCCCCCCCGCTCCCCCCCCCCCCCCCCGCCCCGTCAGAGGATCTGAATTCCTGTGTGCTGTACTGTTCAAGGCTCTTGTCCCATCTGGTCATGTGCAGAATCTCCCGTTCTAGATTTTACAAGCAGCTCGAGGACAGGCCTTTTGTCTTATTTTCCTTTCCTGGGCCCAGTAAATTACTGACTAAATAGTAGTGATTAAATGTAGGAGTGGTCATCATAGATGTCACATCCAGCTTTGCAATGGTTAATGTTATGTTTTAATTTATTTTAATGTTTATTTATTTTTAAAGAGAGAGAGAGAGAGCGCGCGCGTGCGCGCGCACACACACACACACACACACACACACGAGCGGGGGAGGGGCAGAGAGCGAGGGAGACACAGAATCGGAAGCAGGCTCCAGGCTCCGAGCTGGCAGCACAGGGCCCGACCTGGGGCTCGAACTCACAAGCCATGAGATCATGACCTGAGCTGAAGTCGGATGCTTAACTGACTGAGCCCCCCAGGTCCCCCTGCAATGTTTAACTTAGGAGGGACCGTCGCTGACCACAAGGGCTGAGAGCTCGGTCCGTTAGCACACGTTGCTGCCCCTCACTGCCTCCGTGGCTACACCGCGCACCACACCGGCCTCGCCAGCCCGCGGGGAGGGACCGGGCCGCGAGCGCCCGGACAGACCAGCAGGTGCGCCCCTCAGTCCGATCCGGCCGCTGCCCCCGCCTCCCAGAAATCCTGCCGAGGCTCCAAGTGTCACGGAGCCGGTCTGGCAACACGATGGGAAGTCAGATAACTAGTCAAGCTTTCGCTCGGAGGCTGGCGGTCAGCAGCACAGGGCAAGGAGGGCTGGGCATCATTCAGGAGCGCGAGGGTGGTTAGCCCGCCCTCCCTGCCCCGAGCTGGCTTTTCCTCACTTCTCGACTTCAGTTTTTCCAAAAGGTGACATTACTTTCCCCGGCACTTGGGCCCCAAGTATCTTCATTATGTTTCAACACTTGGCAAATGCAGCAGCGTGTATTTAGGAGAACAAAAATAGCCCACCATCGCCAGAGACGGCCACGGCTACTGTTGGGCTAAATTTGCTCTTTGAGGCCCATTGTGTTAGGCAGTCGAGATTATACTGGGTCTAATTTTACGATTGTGTCTTGCTTTTTTCCTGCTGAGCTCATGTTATCTTAAGCATTTTGTCACGTCATAAAAAATTCTTCGTACAATTATGTGAGAGGGAAATGTATATTCTTAGCAACTGATAGAAGAATTCCTTTTAGGGAAAAACTGGCCATTATTGAGAAAAAAGCTCTGGGGAGGAGCAGGGGGCATACTTTGTCAATTGGTGCAGGGAGTTGAGGGAGCGAGTACGTGAGGGCGAGAGGGAGCCGGGCTGCATAGTCTGAGCCCCCTTGACGGGTCTTCTCAACGAGAGGAAATCACCCAAATCACAACATGCCTGTGGGGAGTGGAAGCTGAATGAGGCGGCCCTGGACAGGAAAGAAGCGTTCGGAAGGAAGAAAGCTCTTGGCAATCTGCACAATTAGTGGGAAAGAATCGCACTGTCACAAAGGGTGGAGTGGAGAATACAGGTGTGTCAATCAGATATCTGAGGGACAAGGGGAGGGCCTCCTAGGGCCCTGAGCTGATATCGGGTTCACGTTCACAAACAGTCTTTTGATGGTGGCCTGGTGTTCCGTTCAAGGACACCATCATTTAAATGACACTTTGAATAACGTCGTGTTTGGATTAATTCCTCGGACACTGAAAGCACTATAGCTCGAGTGGTGCGAGCATTTTAAAGGAATCTGTTACATCGCCACCTGGTTGTTTTCAAGAATGTCTGCACACAGGCAGCCGTGCGAGAGGCCCGTCGCTGTGCTCTCGCCAGAACTTACCTGCTATTTGGGAATTATTCCACACGCCACTGCCTCCCGGAACCTTTTTTTTCTGCCCACGTAGAAATCGTGTGTCTTATGCACCTTGTAATGTCTCACTTCCACCCCCTAAACGCAGCGACTGTAGTTAATTTTATATTATTGTTATTAGCAGACATGCCTCCCCTTGAACTATACCGTAAGCAGTCTGAAGGCCCACTCTGCCTTTCTTGCACTTGCTGTGCTGTGCCGTCAACATTGCCGGGGAGCAGAGAAGCCCACATTTCTTGAAAACAGTGGGCAGCTTTATGTCTCCTGACCCAGATTCCTAAGAGGATCAGGTTCTAGGGGGAGCTGCGATTTAGTTTGGTGACTGCACCACTGAGATGCTCCCTAGGGAATTCTGGAGAGGACAGGGAAGGCTGTAAATGGGTGAACAGTGCGCTGCTGTTCAGAAACAGGCAGGAGGCAGAGGAGGTGGGAGAGAGTCCAGCACGGAGGGTAAACAGGATGATTTGCGAAGGGGAGGCTGTGATTGCCAGGAGTCAGCAGGGGCTCGGTGAGAAAACTCGGGCTGACCTAGTTTCTCTGGCTGCCAGTGTTACGGTTGTGGCACACCAGAGAAATGCAAAGAGGAGGGAGTCTCCAGGACCTGGTTCAAGTGCTGGCAGTGGTTCTTCTGACCCTCCCGAGACAAAGTGTAAAAAGGTGGGTTGGATGAAAAGCAGGACGAGGTGGTGAATCCACAGCTGCCTGAATAAATCCGCCCACCGGCTTGCAGAGCTGCAGATCGATGGCTAGATGTCAATGCGCAGAGGGGTTGTCTTTTAAGAGGTGTTCCTCAGCACTCTCTCCTTGCGCCTGAATGGGCCCGGAGTCTTGTCAGTGGCTTGAAGCCGGTGTGGAAGGAAGAGGTAAGTCATGAGTCAAACGTAGGTTTGGGAAGGAGCGTGAAGACAGCGGAACCCCACATCAGGATCTAGAAAGGCCCGGCGAATCAGAGTGCGAGGCCAGATTCTGCAAAATGGAACTTAGCTTGGGTCCCTCGAAAGAACTGCACAGGTACGGAGTGAGGGGCTACAAATTTCAGGGGCCAGAATTTCTACGCGATGCCGTGTGGCAGTCAAAAATTCCCACTTGATTCAATATCCACATCTAGCAGACACGAGGCCATGGCCATTCTGCTCTGCACCCGCCTGGGCACAGCCTGGGATGTGCCATTACATTGTGGGGTACGTGGAGGGAGAAGGCTAGGATGATGAGGGACAGTTCAAGAACCAAAGGCTCACCTGAAAAACCTAAGTCTCGGAGAATACTCGAAAGGCAGTTTCCAGAAGAGGCGTCATTTGGAAGTACATACAAACTTATTTTCTAGAAGAAATAAGTGGTGGGTTTGGTAGATGGTGTTTCCTCGGATGGTCACCATGCTCTCTCCCATCTCACATGTTTTTTCACGCTATGATCTTGCCACTCTTTAACAAAGACATCGAGTTTAGTCATCCTCCCCTTGAGTCTGGGCTTCCCTGGGACTTATTTTGACCAATAGAATTTGGTGGAGGTGGTGGCATGTAACTTCTCCAGCTGGACCTGAACAGTTAGGCAGTTTTCAGCTTTGCTGATTGAAATGCTCGCTTTTGGGGTCCAGTGCTAGCCGCCATCGCACCGCGAGCCCTGACAAAGCATCTGAGCCGCAAAATTCTGAGCAAATAAATGGTCATCGTTTGAAGCCACTATGTCTCAGAGTGGATAACCGAAAGAGTAATAAGGAAGGTAGACGATGGGGGCACCTGAGTGGCTCAGTCCGTTGAGCGTCCGACCTTGGCCCAGGCCGTGATCTCGCAGTTCCCGAGTTGGAGCCCTGCATCGGGCTCACTGCTGTCATCCTGTCTGCGCAGAGCCTGCTTTGGATCCTCTGTCCCCCTCTCTCGGCCCCTCCCCTGCTTGTGCTCTCTCTCAAAAAATCGATGAAAAACATTAAAAAAAAAATGGCAGACTATGGTGCCACACTGTTTACCAGCCATTAGATCTGAGCGAATCATTTTACTTCTTTGTCCCGGTTTCCTTTTCTGCTTAACCGGGGGAGCCAACCCCCTGTGATTATTGAGGGGATGAAATAAGGCGTGAGAATCCTGTGAAATAATACCCGGCCTGTCTGAGCTGGTCAGTACTGGAGTAGTAGCAGGACTAAGGGGGAGAAGCTGTGAAGACATAAATTCAACTCTATTTTTTTTTCAAGAAAACTCTGTGATGGAATTGTCCAAACGTGGGGTAAGCTGCTTCTGGATGTGGTGAAACCCTCTTTCCTGGAGAATTCCGATCATGAATGGTGGCTGTCTGTAGACTTTGGGTATCGATGAGCTTGTCAACTTTAAGATTCTATGTTCTGTCGTGCTGGGGCCAAGTCTTTGAGGAAGGAGCCGCTCTATGTGTTCGGTATGCTTTTCCTGAATTGACCTGAGCTAGATATGTTCATTAGGAAGATGTACTCATCTGGCTAGATCATTACAGTGTCAAGATTACCAACATATTTTACTTGGCATAATGCTTTCTCATCAGCCATTAATGTTTCTGAACACATCCTTCTGAGGTCAGCATCGCCATTCCTGTAAGATAAAAGACTTGAAGCAGAAGAGCTAAGTGGCTTATTAATTATTAAATGAACCGCTTAGAGCACCTTTCTGCCTGCGAATTCAAGCCTGGGACCCGAAGCCCAAGCCACTAGGCTTCCTTGCCCGGCAAGGTGGTACAGAGACCGTCCCGATCTCCCCAAACACAGGGGTGAAAAGGCACACAAAGACACAGGACAGACCTTCCTTCACTGCTCATGAAACAGCCCAGTGTGGCCTTTGAATTACAAAAGCTCAAGAAAGGAGGAGGTGCCTATTCAGAAGTTAACAAAGGAAAAGGGGATCTGGGATGGAAACCTTCCTGTCTGTTATTAACTAATACAATGTCTCAGACCTGTTCCCAAGGGCCCTAAGAGATGACAACCCCAAAGTCACTTGCAATTCAGCTGACCATTTCTTGCCAGGTCATTCTAGGGCAGGGCACAAGATAAGGAAAGAGAAAGAGGAGGGGCAGAAGTTGGGGGGGGTGCCCAGCTTGCTTCCTGTGCTATTCAGCTTCTCCACACTGGCATCAAAGACAGCGATCTTGGGACTCTAAATGAGGACAGACTGACCCAAGAAACAGGGACAGGTGGCCACTTTGCTACCCACTCTGAAACCCCACATGGGGTATTTTAATAGGGTTCTCCATCTGTCCGACCTCGGGGGCTAATCCCGTCCTAATCTGAGCTGTAATATAATAATTGGGTAATCAGAAAAGACACTCCAAAAAGCTGAGGCCGGAGTTTTGCTGTTCTTTTTGGCTAGACTTTCCCTTTATTAGAGCAAAGTACAGCTGACCTAGAAATTTCCCATTTGAGTTTCAGTCTTCACTAAACAAAAGCAGATACTCCGAAGTATGCGTGTTTAGAGAGCACAGCCCTCCTTCTTGAGGGTGATTTCAGTCACTGCTCCCTGCACATACAGGAAGGAGCTGCTAGGGGACCATGTGATCTTGCTCTCTGCTGCAAAATTAAAAAAAAAAAAAAGAAGACGACGACGACGAAGAAGAAAAGAGGCAGGGAGGGGGGAGGGTAAACCTCATGGTCAGCCTGGGCTAATGAGCTCACTGGTGTGTGCCCAGGAAACATTTCAGAATGAATACATCTGCTGAGATTTCTCTCTTTTGAAAAAAGTAACCTTGTTGTGGTGGATGGAAATGAAACATAAATGAAAGCTGCGTGAAGCCGGATCAGGGACTGAAACAGAAGCCCACGCAGAAAACCCAGTAGGCGGTTAGGATCTGGGACTGAAGTAAGCCTGGCTATTTGGGGATTAACCCATCATGGAGGAAAACATAGATTTTTTTTTTTTTTCCAAAGGAAGAAAAAAGAACACTTAAGCTGCGGAGGGCTGATCATACTGGCCTAGCACCTGGGAGGAAACAAAGGTACTGTGAGGCCAGTTGGCTGGAGAGTGTCACATCGAACTAAGGCTCACACTGGGGAGTCTCCTGGTTGCTCCCGAGGGCAGTGTCGTAGATTATTCATGACAGTCCCCAGCACACAGTAGACACTCAACAAATGCTAATGGAGGCAGTCTAGAGGTGGCAATAACCACAGTCAGCACTAACTTAAGTCCGTTTCAAACATTTGCTAATTGTATTTGCTTTTTAAAAAAAAAATGTAATGTTTACTTTTGAGGGGAGGAGGGGACAGAGGATTCAAAGTGGGTTCTGCGCTGACAACAGAGAGCCTGACGCGAGGTTCAAACTCACGGACGGTGAGATCATGACCTGAGCCGAAGTCGAACGCTTAACCGACTGAGCCACCCAGGCGCCCCTAAATGTAATTGCTTTAGCCAGAAAATGTTCTCTCCACAGAAGAAGGCTAAAGGAAACGAAGGGAGCTGGGAGTGGGCGATAGAGGTTGGAATGGGGTTGGAGGGGAGGGTCTGGAGACCGAATGTGCCGTCTTGTAGGAGGAGGGAGCATGAAGGAAAGTGAACCCACTGCGAGATGGGGAAGGCTTCCTTGCCCCAGCATGGCCGCAGAGTGGGCCCGTAGGCAGCAGATTCTGCTGGCTGGCCGCTCTAATCTCTCCTTCCATAGTAATAGCAATGTGGCCAGGCACATGGGGAGACCAGATTTCCCACCCTTTCTTGCAGCTAGATGTGGTCATGTGACTGGTTGTACCCCTCTGAATGCGAGAGGAAGGGATAGGCACGGTGCCTGAGTCTAAGCTTCTCCCGGGGTCTCTTTGCCTCCCACTGGCTAGAAGCAGACAGCCACAAGACCCCAGGGGAGATGTGAGGCTCGAGACCCTGAGTGAGCATGTGCAAGAGACCCCTGCCCCATTGGCTTGAATACCTACTTCGAACTGGTACCTGAGCTAGACATACACTTGTTGGGTTGAGTCATTATTTGGGGGGACCTGGTACAGAAGCTAAGACTATCCTAAGTAACGCTTAGAATTCCAAGGGAAGTAAACCCCCCCCCCCCACACACACCCCGTGTAACTCACAATGGGGAGGTCGTGGCCCCGGAAGTGAGTCATCAGCCTCTGATTGAGATGACAGAGCTCCTCACCTGCCTCAGCGCTACTGGCTGGGGGCTCTGCTTGTCACAGAGGGAAGTCCTCCTCCCTGTCAACAGCATCTTCTGCCCCTCTAGGTCCGAGTCAACTTATGGGAAGTGGGCCCTGGGCCACCATGATGATTGAGGCAGTGCAGAAAATGCCTATCGTGGGAATCTGCTACACCTCCTAGAGACACAGAGAAACCGGGGTCCCAGCCACTTCGTGGGGAATGCATGGGGTACATCAGCTGCAAAAGTGGGGCTCCCGTGCCCCAAGTGATAGCTGCAGTGTGTACCAAGCCGATGGGCAACGATACGTTCGGGGAATTTGCTCAGACTTGCCAGAATATAGACTACGCTAGAGAGCAAGTGTTTGTGCGTTGTGTGTAGGAGGTTTGGGATGGGATAGGGCTGGGAAATTGGACGAGAATAGGTCGTCAGAGATGCAGAAACCAGAAAACGAAAACAAGTGAAGACGCTTTTTGAAGTGCAAAATAAAGTTTTGAAGCCCATGGCAGTATCTTCCAGTATAAGAGGTTTTTACTTGCATGAGGCAGGGTCATTTAAACTGGAAGGGCCAAGGTCCCAACCTAAGCGATTAACTTAAGAGAACACGTGTGTATTTTGCTGGCCCAGACTACTTAAGACCCCCAAGCTTTGGGGAGTGGGAGAAAAGAAGTTGGAGAGAAGGAATGGCAGGGTCTTTAAGAAGGAGGCCCTGCCACAAAGGAGTGGGTGTGACACACGCCTCCCCGTGTCGCGGGGGGGCTTGGGAGCCGAGACCAGAAAGGACCCTGCTGCTGTCTGTCTGGAGCCCTTATGTATGTCCCCTGCGCCATCACGGCAGGGACAGGGAAGCAGGTGTTATGATGTGGGGCAGCGGCAGAACCAGAGTGGCCCGGGAAAGCAGGGGAGCTTGGTGTTTGTGGGACTGAAGTTGAAACAGCCGAGAAAGGGAGCCGGTGATCCGGAAGGCATCGTGGTGGCAATGAGGAGATGCCCTGGCAGAGAGCACCTCGCTCATGTGGCTGCAAACCAGGTGGGAAGGAGGAACCTGGACAGGGGGGCCTCCCTTAGCTGCACGGGCTGCTTCGTGCTCACTGTGGACCTGCGGAAAGAGCCGTGTCAAGCCTGTGTGTGAGGCTGCTTTGCGTCAGAAAGCAGACACACAGTAGAATTTCCTTAAAGACGAGCGAAAGTTACCCCCAAGGGGCCGGGTGCTTGGGCTTTAATTCATTTCTCGCAGCCCCTCTGGGCTCTCGCTTTTGAATTCCTGTGCCTTGCGTCCTCCATTAACACCTGTGGGCCTCCTCTTGGAGTCTGGCTGTGGTTTCCACGCTCGCGAGGATCAGACGATCCCCACTGCTGAGTCTGGCCGCTCCCTGATGTGCATTCACCCGTGCCCCACACCCTGGCATCCCGTCCACACGGGCCCCTGTTGTCTGGCCTCATTCTGCCTGGTTTTGGCTTCCTCGTGCCCACCTTGGTGCTGACAGCTTGAGGGCCTCCCACCCCACTCTGCAATCTGAGACAGAATATTTTCTAAGAGGCGCTCTGGCCAAACAGTGACCCAGGAGAAAAGGGAACTATGGGGAGGAGCTGAGTCGCGGTGACGGGGTAACGGGTTTCTCGGGCCACGCTGGCTTATGCGCAGAAATTGGAGCACAACAGTGGCCACGGTGTTTCTCTTAGTCTATCCCATCCACCGCATGGGAACTCGGGCAGCCCTCATCCTCCCGGATGATGCCAACAGACGCCAGCGGTCTCACGTCTAGTGTGCCAACATCTAGTCTTCTTGGACCACGCGATTTTCTTTCCTGTTTGCTCCGGCTGCCAGTGGTACCGTCCCCTCATTGCTGGCGACCCCAGGAGCGCCATCCATGACCTTGAAATCTACCAAGGGCCTACACTTGCTGGAGCGACCCATACCCAGTTTGGATCTGTCGAAGAGAGTCCAGCCACAATACTGTCTGTGCCAAGGGCACTGGTGACCGGGCTGAAGGATAATAGTGAGGTGCATGCTGGCACCCTTGCTGGCAGTGGTGCTTATTGTGGGTTGAACGGTGGCTCCAAAGATGTGTGGAGGTCCTAACCCCGGTACCTGTGAATGTGACCTTATGTGGAAATAGGATCTTTTCAATTGTGACTGAGATATAAAATGACGAAGTGATGCTGGAGAGGGGTCCTTACTCCAGTGTGACTGGTGTCCTTGTAAGAAGAGAGGAGACACAGACACTTGGGGGAAAACATCATGTGAAGATGGATGTGGTTTCAGGGCACCTGGGTGGCTCGGTCGGTTAAGCGTCCGACTTCGGCTCAGGTCATCATCTCGAGGTCCGTGAGTCCGAGCCCTGCGTCGGGCTCTGTGCTGACAGCTCGGAGCCTGGAGCCTGCTTCGGATTCTGTGTCTCCCTCTCTCTCTGCCCCTCCCCTGCTCTCTCTCTCTCAAATAAATAAACATTTTTAAAAATTTTAAAAAAATAAACGTTTTTTAAAAAGAATAACATGGAGGTGGTTTGGAATGATGTGTCTAGAAGCCAAGGGATGCCAATGATTGCCAGCGAGAAGCAGAAGCTATGAGAGAGGCGTAGGAATGACCCAAATACCAGCTTCCGCACAGCCCGTGCCCCTGAGCCCCACCAACATTACAGATAGGTGCTCATTTTGCTTTTATCTGGTCTTTTCTTCACACCCCCTTGCTCTATGATCCGGGTACAAACCCACAGGGGCTGGGCCAGGGTGACACCTGAGTGGTGACCTGTGGAACCCAGAACACCTTACCCCCTGAGCTTTCCGGTCATTCCAGAGCCAACATGGGATTCTGTGTTCTCTTGAGATAAGCCCTTGCCCCTCAGCAGCCTCAGCTGTGTTCCAGGGTTAATGTGGAAAATTACGAGCTGGACTGGGCTTTTCACATTGCATGTTACTAATTAGAAATGAATTTCTCCTCTGAGTAAGCATATACCCAGAGCAGCTATTACCCCACACTGAAAGCTGGTGCTCAGGCCAGATCAGCAATGAAAATATGCATAAGAGTACCTAAGAACCTTGGTCCAGCTCAGGCTTACTGTGCTTAGAGCTCTCTAGTCCTTCTCTGCCAGCCGTCACCTAGAGCCTTGTGTCCCATGGAAAGGAGGGCACAGAAAAATGCCAACAGCATGGGCCCCTGGGCCAAGCTCCCTGCCAAGGGGCATTCACATATTTCTCCCCTGGCCACTGGGCACTTCACCTGTGGTCTCTCTCAGCTTGTGGTTGCCCAAGGCATCCCTTGGAGGGCAAGGACAGGCCGTGGTTACATGGACAGAGTTAACTGCTGGATGAGGGTCAAAGTTGGCAAGGCTGGGGCTCTTCTGGATGGTCCTCTTAACAAAGATATTTGAGGGTCTTCACTCAGCTCGCCTTAGAGGATAGTTATGGTGGGGTGGGGTTGGGGGCAGAGATGGACAGGAAGGGGAAGCCAGCGTTGCCAACTGGGCTGGGTCCAGAGCAGGCTGAGTGGTCTGGAGACAGGAAGTGTTGGTTGCAGTTCAAGCATCATTTCTAAATGACATTGATTAAGCATTATTGCTTTAAAGACCTTAGGCAAATGTAAGGTAAAGCCAGTGGCCTCCTTATTGGGAATGCTGTGACAAGGGGAGGTCCACGGCGGCTGCTGCACCATGGCCTTTTCCGCAGAATGTTCTGGGTGATGCCTGTCAGAAAATTCCACCCAATAAGTTTAGGACAATGGCTGGAGCTAGGCTGGTCAGAAGACACCCTGAAGGGGAATTTGATGATGATCATGATGGTAAGCTTTCAAATGATTTCTCCTGTGTTTCTCTTATCTTGTCTCTTGTTTTGATTGTCTTCCTCCAAAGACGCTCTCTACCCAGAGAGAAAAGCCGTGACTGAATAACAAACACTCCCTTGTGCCAAAACAGAAAAGCATGCACATGTCTCCAGCAAAGGCAGCTTGCTGTTTACGTTTGTGAAGTATCCTATCATTTTGGAACAGCTTTTTTCCTTTCTTCTTCTTTTTTTTAATTAAAACAATTTTTAAATGTTTATTTATTTTTGAGAAAGAGAGAGACAGAGTGCAAGTCGGGGAGGGGCAGAGAGAGAGGGAGACACAGAATCTGAAGCAGGATCCACGATCTGAGCTGTCAGCACAGAGCCCCATGGACCATGAGATCATGACCTGAGCTCGTGTCAGAAGCTTAACTGACTAAGCCACGGAGTCACCCTCTAAAATGTTTTTTAAAGTTTATTTACTTATCCTGAGACAGAGACAGCACGAGCGGGGGAGGGGCAGAGAGCGAGGGAGACGGAGAATCCCAAGCAGGCTCTGAGCCATCAGCACAGAGCCCAGCGCGGGGCTCGAGCTCACGAGCCACGGGATCACGACCCGAGCCGGAGTCGGACGCTTAACCGACTGAGCCACCCAGGCGCCCCCGGAACAGCTTTTTTTCTGAAACATTTCTCCTCAGCTTCTTTCTCCTTGAATTTTCTGTTTGCTCTTTCAAGTGGCAGCGTGGAGGTGGGGACAATGGTGGAGTTGGGGAGAAGGAATGAAAGAGGAAAACATAACCCCCTACAGGGATGCTTCTGGTAAACTTATCTTCACTGTCATGATCTGTCTTTCAGGGACTAAAGTCACCAGTTTGTGCAGATGCAGATTTTGCTTCCCCCACTCTTGACTGTGAAGAGCGATTTAAGGTTGCGTAAACCCCTGCCATGGTTCATAACCATGACCTTTGGCTGCCTGACCTCCAGCAGGCTGCCTGGAACTCTTAACCATCCACCTCCCTTGCTGGCTCTTGGGCCCCGGGAAGGGGTGCTCTCCCCGAGTGTCTGGTTCTTCTGGTAAGGTCCTTGCAGGCTGGCCACGCTCTCCTTTTTGACAGTCCCTGTAACAAGGACCTTAGGTTAGAGGACATTTGAAGACACCCATTCACATCTTGACTTCTAAAGCTCCCTTTGCTGGAGGCCTTTGGATGGTTCTGAGTGTGGTGCCTTCTTCTGCCTCTGGGCCAAGGACTGAGGACTGCTTTGTCCCTTTGTTTTTGTTGGAGTCTCTGTGTCTCAAAGGGAATGATATGCATCCCAGAGTCCTGGCCACATTTTTCCAGGGGGACCCAAGGATTGTCACGCTAATGAAACTCAGATTGGAGTCCTGGGAGATCAGAGCTCTGCAGTAGATAAGCAGTCCACTTTCTCCCAGCGCCAGGCTTGGGGAGAGAGCAGGGGAGAGTGTGTATAGAGTGCTTCACTTTTCCCAGATTCCTGCCATGAACGCTTGTGGACGGACAGTTACGTCGTCGTAACCCATCAGTCAGAGCGATTTCAGGATGCGTATAAGAGAACTGAGAAAGGTTTTCAACCGCCTTCCAAAGGCTGGTGGAGAAATAACACTTGCGTTTCGCTTTACAGACTTCATAGCTCTTCCCTCCCTGCGGTGATGTGAAACCTGATTCCTCATGGCAAGTGGGCAGTTAGAACCGGCAAAAGACCTGGGTCTTAATGTTACACCCTGTCCAGGAGAGACGTGTGCCAAGAATTGCAGAGACCCGGTTGGATTCAAACGCGAGAATGAAAACCTCTCCTGAATCCAAACTCCCTGCTCTTTAAATTTTACGAAACAGCGTTCTTGATCGAAATCAGTAGAAAAGGGCAAGGGTGCAACGAACAACCCCAAGGCCTAAATTCAAACCAACTGTGTTCCGTGCTACAGGAGCTGCAATGGCCAACACGTTAGTAGTAAAACTGCGGCTCCAACCCATAGAGAATGGAGTTTCGGGGTAAAATGCAAAGCTCATAAAAAAGGATGCTCGAGGGGCGCCTGGGTGGCGCAGTCGGTTAAGCATCCGACTTCAGCCAGGTCACGCTCTCGCGTTCCGGGAGTTCGAGCCCCGCGTCAGGCTCTGGGCTGATGGCTCGGAGCCTGGAGCCTGTTTCCGATTCTGTGTCTCCCTCTCTCTCTGCCCCTCCCCCGTTCATGCCCTCTCTCTGTCCCCAAAATAAATAAACGTTGGAAAAAAAAATTAAAAAAAAAGGATGCTCGAGGGGCACCTGGGTGGCTCAGTCGGACTCTTGATTTCGGCTCAGGTCGTGATCCCAGGGTTGTGGGACAGAGCCCCAAGCTGGCCTCCACGCTGGGTGTGGAGCCTTGCTGGGGATTCTCTCTCTCTCTCCTTCTCCCTGTGTCCCTCCCCTGCTCAGTGAGTGTGAGGGCTCTCCTCCCCCCACCCCACCTGTCTGTCTCTAAGAAGAACAACAACAAAAAACAACAAAAATGAATCTCAAGATGATTAGGGGAAACATGGCTATTCACATTGATGTAAACATTGCATATTCCTAAATAATATTTATGAGTAAAATAAATGGTATATAAGTATTATTACATATTTATCACGTTCTTAAATAATATTAAATGTATATGTTATGTGTGTGTGTGTACATGCTTCTCCACATTTCTTCTTTTATTGCTAATAACCCCCCAGCCAGGATCACGGAATTAGGTGGGAAGGTTACAATATTAGCAGTCACCTTCCAAGTCAGACTGAAGAAAAGGTCCCCAGATTGGGCGGTTCTCTGGGGCAAGGTTTTCCTCTCCCCAGATCATGTGGGTTGGAGCAGCCACAGAGACTCTTGGGCCCTCAGGGATGCTGCCAGGCTCTTCCCCGTCTGGAAGGGGGAGAGGGCTGCAGGAAGGCCTGGGGGTGTTGAAGGGGACGGGGTGGGGGGACAGGAGTAAAGCTCGTGTCCTGCGGAATGAAAAAGAAGGCGGCAGGCCCTGGCCTCCGAGGACCACCTGTGGACCTGAGATTCTCAAATAGGGTGTCCCACTCTGCACTCATCCGCCGTGGCCCAGTGCGGGCCAGGCAGTGGCTCCCGTGGCCCGAGCCCCAGGAGCTGGGGTCTGAGATAAAAATCTATGGCTGTCCCTAAGGACCAGTCCACGTCCACCCTGCAGAACTGTTGCACTTTCCTTGCGGAGCGTTGCTACTTGGTGTTCGACGGAGGGCTGGCGTTTTTGCGGCCAGAATCAGAACCGCAATAGCGAGGATTCCACCTCCACCTGCAGATTTGTGCTGAGCTGAGCGGCGGGCGAGCCGCAGAGGCGAACAGACGCGCTGCCTGCCTGCTGCTGCCTGGGGCCCAAACGGTAGGGCCAGACACGACAGGCTGGGGGCAAGACACACACACACACACACACACACACACACACACACACAGAGAGAGAGAGAGAGAGAGAGAGAGAGAGAGAGAGAGAGAGAGAGAGAGAGAGAGAGACACTCATGAGGCCCGGGACAGGCGCGGAGAGGAGGAACCATTTTGCTGGGTCGAATTTTCGCGTTTCTTTGTCCGTGTCGGGGGCGTTCCGGGATCCGCGACCGGGCTTGCGGAAGGAGCATCTCTAGAGGACGACCGCGAGGGCGGCGGGCAACATTGGCCGCGATCCGAGCGCCACCATGACGCCTCCCGGGTGCGCAGCCGGCTCGGGGCCCCGTCGCCTGCCCCCGCCGCACACACGCGCCGCGCCGGATCCGAAGCGGGCTGGGGAGTTATGTAAGCCCCTGGCGGGAGGGGAGAGGGTCTTTGATGTGTGCGTCTCTCGCGGCGGCGGCGGCGGCGGCGGCGGCTCGAGCGGCTCAGGTTGATGCAGAACCCGATGACAGGGGCCTGGCGCGAGCGCACGGCTGACGAAAGCGGCTTAGCCCGCTCGGTTTCCATGGCGACGAGCGGGCGCGGCGGCGGCGGCGGCGGCGGCGGCGGCGGCGGCGACCGCGCGTCCGCGGGGGGCTGCAGGAGGAAGGCGGCGGCCGCGGCCGGGACCCTCGCGGCAGACATGGACTCGCACTGCGACTGTGCCGCCGAGACGCCGGCCGCCGAGCAGCCGTCGGGCAGGATCAACAAGGCCGCGTTCAAGTTGTTCAGGAAGAGGAAATCGGGCGGCGCGATGCCCAGCATTTTCGGGGTCAAAAACAAAGGGGACGCGAAAGGCTCGGGTCCGACGGGGATGGCGAGGAGCCGGACCCACGACGGCCTGGCCGAGGTGCTGGTGCTGGAGAGCGGCAAGAAGGAGGAGCCGCGCGGCGGCGGCGGCGGCGGCGGGGGCGGCGGGGGTCGGCCGGGCGCGGCGGCGGCGGCGGCGGCGGCGGCGGGGGGCGCCCCCAGGGCGGCGGGCCCCGGCGGGGGCTCCGCGGCCCCCAGCGCCGTGGCCAAGTCGCACAGCTTCTTCTCCCTGCTGAGGAAGAACGGGCGGCCGGACAGCGGCCGGGGCGAGCCCGCGGACGCGAGCAGGGCCGGCGGCAAACAAAAGAGGGGGCTCAAGGGGCTCTTCAGCAGCATGCGCTGGCCCAGGAAGGACAAGCGGGCCAAGGCGGAGGCCAAGGGCGAGCGCGCGGGGGCGCCGGGCGGCCTGGTCCTGCCGGGCTCGCTCACCGCCAGCCTGGAGTGCGTCAAGGAGGAGACGCCCGCGCCCGCGCCCGCGCGCCAGCCGGAGCAGCCGCGCGGGGACGCGCCGCCAGAGCCAGCAGCAGGTGAGCCCGGAGGGGGGCAGCCGGGGCCAGCCCCCGCCGCTCGCGCCCCCGCGCCGGACCGCCGACGGGCCCCCGGCCCCGCCGCGCCTCGGGCCGAGGGCGCCCGGGGAGAGGACGCCGCGGGGCACCGGCGCGCCGAGGAGCCCCGGGCACCCCCGGAGCCGGGCGCGGGGGAGGAGGCGCACACGGCCGAGGATGCCTGCAGGACAGGTGACGCTCCGGCACCGCCCGTCCCCCTGCTCGACGCGGAGTGCGGCGGCCGGGCGGCGGCCGCCCCCGACCCTTCCTCTGTCGATCCGCCCTCAGACCCGGCGGCCGATCGTATTTGTTTGATGTTTTCTGACGTGACTTCACTGAAAAGCTTTGACTCTCTTACAGGCTGCGGAGATATTATTGCAGACCCGGAGGACGAGGCGGGTCCCAGCTGCGACAAGCATGCCCCCGGGCCTGGCAAGCCAGTCCTGTCTAAAAAGAACCCCGGCGTGGTGGCCTACCAGGGCGGCGGGGAGGAGATGGCGAGCCCGGACGAGCTGGACGACACCTATCTCCAGGAGTTCTGGGACATGCTGTCGCAGACCGAGGACCAGGGACGAGGGCCCCAGGAGGCAGCGGCCACGGCGGCGGCGGCGGCGGCGGCCCTGGACGCCCAGGTGGGGCCGGAGACCCCCAAAGACGCCAGGTGCGCAGAAGGGGCCAAGGACGTGCCGTTGGGCAAGCACCGGAGGCTCAACCGGGTTCCCATGGAGCTCCATCCCAAGGAGGAGCCCAAACCCCCGGAGAAGGAGCAGCAGGAGGGCGTCCCCAACAGCGACGAGGGCTACTGGGATTCCACCACTCCGGGCCCGGAGGAGGACAGCGCCGGCGGCGGCGGCGGCAGGAAGGCGGCCATCCCCCGGGATAGCTACAGCGGGGACGCGCTCTACGACCTCTACTCCGATCCGGATGCGGGCCCGGCCGTCGTCCCCGCCAGCGAGGAGACGGCCTGCTTGTCCCGGCTAAAGCCCGTGTCCCCGGTCACCATCACCTGCCCGCTGCGCACACCAGGCAGCCTGCTGAAGGACTCTAAAATCCCCATCAGCATCAAGCACCTCGCGAACCTCCCGTCCAGCCATCCCGTAGCGCACCAGCAACCGGTCAGGAGTGAGATGCCCAGAACAAAAATCCCGGTTTCCAAAGTGCTGGTCCGCAGGGTCAGCAACAGGGGCTTGGCTGGGACCACCATCCGGGCAGCGGCGTGCCACGACACTGCCAAAAAGTTGTGAGGTCTCCGAGGCCGACGTGCATGGACCACACGTCAAGGAATACAACTTTCCCTGGGAACCACTGAAATAAGTTTTGCTTCCCCCTAAACGGAGGCTCTTAGGACCGTCCCTGCTCCAGAGCCTAGACCCAGGAGGTCCCTGTGCGGCCAGCAGGGGCAGCAGGATACAGCGTGGAGGGGGTGCTACACATGGGATTCTCCTCTCAAGATAAGTTTCCTGAGAATTATTTTCAAGCACTTTTAATTTTTTTACCTTTGAAAACAAAAAATCTTTGCTTTTCCTTTTTTTGCTTTGATGCGCTCAACACTTGGAAGTCACCTTTACTTGCCTTTGCAGAAAACAGGACTTAACCAAACAAACCTAAGTAAGCGTCATGCCGTGATACTCGGCCGTGCCAGGCAGGGTGCAAAGAGGGCCTGGAGGAACCACTGCCAACCCCAGAGGAGCCCCTCCTCTCCCAAGACACCTTCCTTCCTTCCTTCCTTCCTTCTTTTCCTTTTTCTTTCCAGGAAAAAAAGAGAGAGAGAGAGACAGACAGACAGAAAGAAAGAAAAGAAAAGAAAAAAAAGACCCTTTGCCATACCACTGTGTGGGAAACACCCCCAAAGCTGAAAGAGTCTGGTCTTCACCTGATGAGCAGAGGGGATCAGTGATTGGCAGAAAATTTGCCCAATTTCAGTTGCTGGGTATGCAAATAGGTCACTATCTACCACCAGGACCATAAAGGAGCAGTTTGGTTTGCTTGGTTTAGATCATTTGTTTGGGGAGAAGTAAAAAGCTCAACAGAGCAGGATTTCTTTCTTTCTTTCTTTCTTTCTTCCTTTCTTTCTTTCTTTCTTTCTCCTTTTTCTTTCCCACCCAGTGAAGAAATTAGGATCAGGGAAAGATTTCACTAAAATGCCAAGAGACACAGTATTTTAGCATTTATAAACTGTAACCTTTTCATGTGTACATAATGCATATTTTACAGTTTATCCAGCTGTTAACATTTTATAATCTATCAGTAACCTCGAATTTAAAATCTGGTTTTATAACTAGTTATGATAACTGTCCCTGAACTATTGATGTTCTTTTATGTACTGTAACCTAAAGCAATTCTGTTTTTGTTTTATATGGGTTCTCTGGCTCTCAATGCAGGGGTAAAAAAAAAAACAACCAAAAAAAAAAAAAGAAAGAAAGAAAGAAAAAAAGAAAAGTCTATTGTGTTGACCTCCCAGAGGAATGGTTCTGTCTTGTCTTGGGTAAGAGACTATTTATCAGAGATTTTTACCTTGGTTATAAAAATTTTGGATTCCACCATTCTACAATATAGGGAGTCCCAAATGAGGAACATATAAAGAAAAAACAAGAGAAAAACACAGTTTTTCATGTTAGTTGACTTTTGCTTTATGGACTTGTGATTGGGACAGGTATGTTCAGAATATGACACTGGCAAGCATATGTATCATAAACATTCTGTGCCAAGATTTTTTTTTTTGAAAAGTGGCTTCCTTATATGTATGTTTCCTGTTATTTTAGATGAAACATTTATTTCAGAACAGGTTACCATATGCCTGGATACTTTGAGTGATTAACTGAAGCAGCTCCTAGAACGCTATTAGCCTCTAATGATTATGTAATATCCTCTGTGAAATGCTCTTCAGTGTGTGTAATCAAAAGACCAGAGCTCCTACTAGGAGTTGATTCATGGTGTCAGGACGACTAGATATTCTCAAGCAAAACTACATGCGTGTGAACGGCATAACATTCATACACTATATGAGCTATATAGCTCCCATCTTCCAGAGAGATTGCCTAAGTAATGAACTGATGGTACATGTTTTTAAAGCTTGTGTTCTGTTTCATAAAGGAAAGAAAGAGGCAAGCTAAGTATATGGAAACCTATTTCAACAGTACGAAAGGAACGAAATAAACAGACATCAAAGGAAAACAAGTTTGAGCCAGTAGCATAAAGCAGATTGTTCCCATTTTAAATTTGCAGTGATTCAATTGGAAGAGGTGGTAGAGATTTGTTGAATTTCTTTATTAGTCAGATTACTGGCTTTTATTGCATTGTGTCAGATCCTTAATGTCATTTCAAAGTACTGTTTTAATATTTAATTTCCTTCTATAGATGAGGTCCTATAATCAGACATAGCCTTAAGCACTCTGAACCTACCACCAGGAATTCATAAAGCCACTCGCACGCACACGTGCTGATGCACTCAACTGTGCACAAACTAACACACAAAGGCATCTACTGCACACTTGGAAATATTTTACACATTCTGTCTTGAGAAAGGGATTTAAATTTGATTTCACCCCGATAGTGCTAGACTCCAGCTGCATTCATTTCCCCCCCCAGCGAATGTAAACGTAAATTTCATTCCTAGCCGTAAAACAAAGGATCTTGATTTTCTTCTCGTGCATTTGCTTGTGAGGGTTGTAGTCTCCTCTGTGTGAATCCATGACAAAAGTTCTGTTTGCTCATTTGTTCAACTGTACAGGAAAGTTAAGTGTACCTGAAGTACTGATGAGAATATTGTAACAGTAAAGGCAATCTATTGATAAATCTCTTTTATAAGCACTGGGACAAACTATTTTTGCTTTCACAGTTCTGGGACTCCTTTCTCCAATTCCACCACGATGCTGTGTCTTCTTTTATAAGTAAAGGAAAGTGTCAGCAAAGTTTACCTTCATTTTCTCTTGCCTGGCAATTAACCAGTTATGCAAGATGTAAAATATTTTCTCTTTTTTTTCTTGTTTTCCCGTATGTTTTCCATTAAAAAAACCCCCAAACCTCTATATCTTTAAGAATTCCACCCACGCCAGTCAAAATGAAGGATGCAGGCAATTAATTAAATGGCCTCAGTAGGTTGATGGGAAATCAGGACCAATGCAGGAAGCCTGGATTGTAACCTTGTCCACCCATAGGCAAGGAATCATAGTTGCTTTTTTTGTGCCAAGGGCTACTTTCATTCACGTTCCTGGAGATTGAAGAGTTGGCTTTTTTTTTTTTTAGCATTTTAATAGATTTATATTCCAGTTATTATTATGCGTTTCCTAAATTGGCCATATTTGCTGATTTTTTTTTTTTAATGGGAAGGATTAAATGTGGGCTGATGATACCTTTGCTATGTTGTGTATGATTCTGAGATGCTTGGTTGATTAAGTCTGTTTAGTCAGAGAGCCGAACAAATTAGAGAGGAGAAAGTCAAATCAATTGTTGGCCCTGCATTTATCAGTGAGTTTAATAGCTCTGTACAAAGACAGCCTGACTTTAATGTCTACATCACACAATGTTACTTGAACTACTCTGGCATCAGTTCTAATGGCAGTTGGATGCTTTTATTCTTCCATTAGCACTGACCGGGAGAAATTTTACTATAGCATTTTCGATAATTGCAAGAGGAACTAGATTTTTATTATTTCACCTAATAACAACAATGACATACAGGACATTAAGGGCTTCCTTTAGATACGTTTTCCACAGACTATCTGCCTATGTAAATACAAAACCTTTCACGTTGATGAATGTGACGTTTTACTGCGTTTTAAGGGTTTCTTCATCTCAGAAGTCAGTTTTGAAGTATTTGCGCTTAAATGAATAATATTCAAAGTACCCTTTGCTTACACGGTTACCAAGGTAAAAAGGCTATGTTAGATATCAAGGTTTCTTATACGGATCTTTCCGAGTTTTCGTTCCTTACATCTTTGTCAGATTAGTCTTCAGAGACTTTTTACCATTCACTTTGTATGCAGAGATTAATTAAAGCAGCTTTCTCCCCGCTCTCTCCGTACCCACCATGTTTACTTGGTGCCCTCGGATGGCAGTAAGGGGACACTTCTCGCGAGGGTGGAGTGTTTTGACACTTGCGTAGTGGAACACATTTCCTGAGGGTAGTCATTCCAGATTTCTCCCCCGAATGATGACAATCTGGCCTTGGTCCCCTGTGCTCCGTTTCTACTGAGGCGTGTTCCAATATATTTGCATATACTTTGTGCTCATTCTTAAGCAACTAATCATTCTTAAGAAACTAATTAAAGAATTTTATACTCGTAAACATAAGGAGAAAGCATCACAGTTGCCTCTTCTCACCACTGGCAATGGCTGGCTTAAAGTACCCGAATGAAGTAACAGGAGGAACCCAAATACCTCGGCCCTACCCGTTTCCCTCTGTCCTCTCCAGGCAGCCCAAGGGATGAACAACATAGTTCTTATTCGTGGAAACTCGGCCTTAGGAATTTTTGATTCCCCACGCACAAATATGCATGACAGCTTGGGACCACACGCTAGCATGGCCGACTGGTGACATACAGACCTGTGTGGGAAAGCAAGAGGCAAGCGTTTGCTTCATAGAAAGACGTGTCTGTAACATGGTCAGGTGGTAAGTGTGGTTCCCCCTCAAGGGCGGTCAGCGTCTGGCTCGGAGCATCTCCTGACGGCTGGCACAAATTGCTTCTCAAAGCCTTTGCACTGTGCTGATGATATAAAGGAGTCAGCTTCTTGCAAGAATAGTCCACTTATAAGGAATGTTTTTCTTTCACTGCAGAGAATGCTTTCAAGGAGCGATTCAGAATGATAGTTTCATGATTACGGAAAGGAGTCCCTTCTCAAACTGAAAAAGGACAGATTAAAATGGCCACGAGGCCTCCGGAACTGAAACTGGGCGCATTTTATGACCGATAAGTACTTAAATTCAAAGCAACCTGTATTCATGGGGCATATACTGTATCTGATACTTCATAGAACCCCCTTCAGTTTGCAGTTCACACGTAGCCGTACCGTGATGGGACTTTCTTAACAGTCCCTAAAAACATCTTTCTTTTATCGAGGGCTAGGCAGTATTACTCCCCTCGTGTGCCATCTTTCATTCCTGCTTTTTGTTTGTTTCCATCCCGTTCCATCTTTACCCCTCCCCCTTCCCTTCTTTCCCTTTCTCTCTTTTCCCCTAGTGTCTGGGACAGGAATATAAAGTCTTCACCAACTTAGGGTGACACAAGAGCTGAAAACTACTTCATGGCATGACCGGCTCGCTTCCAATAGAAAAAAAAAAAGCCAACCCAAGCCATAAAGCTGAAAATTGGTTTTGTGTCTGAGACGATGGTGCTCCCATCACTGGCAGAGAGACGGGGCACTGTTGTGCAGTTAACAGGCAAACGCTCTGCTTTTTTTTTTTTTTTTTTTTGACGGTATCCTCTCTTTCTCGGGTTTAACATCAAAAATATAGACAGAAATCTCTTCTGTTGTCATGGCAATACTTCTTCCCTGTAGGATTTCAGTCATTCCAGGCACGTTGCACGTGGTTTTCTATCATCAACCCAGCCCAGGCTTGCTCTGGGTGTTCCGTGTGGTTTGTTTAAGTAGGAACTAGCTGAGCGATCCCTCGCCTCGATACAGTTCTGGACTTCAGAGACAAGCCCCTGGCTCTTTCAAAAGTAGCGCATCCTACCTTCTGTCTGTGGCCATTGAATTCTGGCGCCTATTTTCTGATTCATTAATTCATTCAACTAATATTTACTGAAGACCTAGAAAGTCAGCCACCGTGAATTTGAGGGTTGTATATTGAAGTAAAACAACTAACATATACCATGTGTCGACTCTGTGCCGGGACGATCCTCTGTGCATTGTTATCGCCACGGTCCACAAGAACTGTGCAGGGTGGGTATTAGCTCCATCCTGCAGAGGAAGGAAATAATGCGCGCAAAGGTGAGACACCTTGTCCAGAGTCGCCCATTTCATACGTAATGGACAGAATTTGAATGAGAAACCTAACTCTATAGCTCCTGCTTTAATTACATATCTTCTTTTTTAGCCATATGATTCCATTTTTGTATAAGTCGTTTTAAGTAAGAAACTGATCAAAGTTCTGAACTGTGAGAGCCAAACCAGATTTTTATAATTGTGGATACCATTCAACCGATGACTATTCTGACTCTTTGAGTTAAAAGTGAGCTTGTTTTGGTTTTTTGGTTTTTAATTCTTTGATGGCTTTTATACATGCAAGTCTAAAAGATCTCAGAGTCTAGCAGGTTTTTTCCCCACCTGGGCCAGTCAAAATTGTGGACTATATTCCCCAGTTATTCTCGAGTTACACACAAGCAGGTCTGCCTACAGATTTTGTAATCTGCTGGCGAGATGCTTTTAAAATGGATTTTAGACCTCGTATTAATAAGATGTAATGAAGAGTTCGGTGACAGGTGGTCATTCTATTGAATCGTCAACTGGGGTCCTTTTTGGTAACCACTCAGTAATTGGTAGAGTAACTTTCTGCTTTGTGTGGGAAGATAGTATTTTTAATAAAATACAGCCTAGGTGACTGGCTATCAGAGACATATTAAACTTTCTCAGATACCTACCTGGATCATCTAATAAGCTAAAGCAGAGATACTAAAAATACCTGGTCAAACCGCATAGGGGCATAGAGCAGACACACAGCAAATCCTTGTGACATGCCATGAGATGGCCCTAGGCAGCCTAAAGGAATTAGTAAGCCTTCTCAGATATCTACACTGCAACCATTTATTCCCCCACTGCACAGTTATTTCTAAAGAAATGAAGAGAAATGCTAACAAAGTAATAGATGACATTGTTACTGCTTCTAGGATGAAGTTAACTGAATGCGAAGGATCCGAGAGTGGCCGTTCTATCAAGAACGTCAGGGCAAATGGTTTTGACGCTATAGGCAAAGTAAATTTTTGTCATTTTTACTTGACTCCAGCTCTCTGCCGGGCTCATTGCTAACTTCAGGTTTTGACCAAGTTATTTATATGAAATATCTCAGTGTACTATAGGGAATTGCAGGTTCTTTGAAAATAATGACAAAGAAGACCCAAATGAGAAACTCCATCTCTATAATTAGTTTTCCTGAAAGTCAGGCATGTCTTTGAGGACAAGCTTTTGGCTGTATTATTTTTGTGCACAGGAGGAAAATGGTTAGTAGGTTTATAGATATTATTTTTATAATAGAATGTTAAGTCCCCCCCAACACATCAAAAATTGTCTTCTAGAACTACTCTATGTTTTTAAAACTTGTTTTACAAGAGGATTCCAGATAGCAATAGGATCTTTTCTCCTTCCTCCAATGATTTAATGGGATAAATGAACCAATGTTTATATTTTTAAGCCTGTAAATATTTTATTTTGGGTATTTTGTATATTTGTTGATATAATTCCATCTTGTGCATATGTATCATCGTGCATGTTGCTGGTTTTGATAGCCACCCTTTTAATGAATGTAAGAAGCTTGAACTAATAGCACTTTCCTTGTTTCATTCAAACATCTTAAAATGAAAATACAACACTGCCATTTTAACTGTTGTGTTCAATTCAGCCAATAAATTTTGTTGCTCCTTTACATTTAAAGTGAATTCTGTAGGTTATTTTTTCGGGATGAATCTTATTTCCACCCTTTTCAGTTTTTAGAACTGATTGGAATGATGGTGATGGCAGTGTGATGTGTGTGTGTGTGTGTGCGTGTGCGTGAAATTGGTGGAAAAAACCAACAGTGGGCCCGTATTTCTTTTCACACTTTGTAGACAAGTGAAAAACTGTTGTTTGCCTTTCGAAAGCCTTGTTATTCTGACGTGGATCTGATCTCTGAGCCTTTTGCTCAGAAAATCTCCATTTTTCATAAGCACACATGAGGCTGGCTAATCTGCTGTGACTGTTAGGATGAACCAACTGGAGTCTTTTTTTAATGTTTTTATTTATTTTTGAGACAGAGACAGGGCATGAGCAGGGGAAGGGCAGAGAGAGAGGGAGACACGGAATCGGAAGCGGGCTCCAGGCTCCGAGCTGTCAGCCCAGAGCCTGACGCAGGGCTCGAACTCACAAACTGCAACATCATGACCTGAGCTGAAGTCGGACGCTTAACCGACTGAGCCACCCAGGCGCCCCGACTGGAGTCTTTTAAAGAGTTGTTTTCTGGTTTTTGTTTTGTTTTGTTTTTTGGGGGGGGGGGGTGTTAAAAAACAAAATACAACTGAATGAATTTGAAGATCGAATTGGCTTCATTAAGCAATTCGTGAATTAGGCAGCACTCCCTCCCAGCAAGTAGAGAGACGCTCTGAGCAGTTGTACAAAATAGAGGGTTTTTATAGGAAGGATCGTGGGGCAAAGAGTTATTATTAGTAAAAGAAATAAAAAAGGATTATTTCAGGGGCGCCTGGGGGGCTCAGTCGGTTGAGCGTCTGACTTCGGCTCAGGTCATGATCTCACGGTTCGTGAGTTCAAGCCCCACGTCGGGCTTTGCGCTGACAGCTCGGAGCCTGGAGCCTGCTTCGGATTCTGTGTCTCGTTCTCTCTCTCTGCCCCTCCCCTGCTTGTGCTTTCTCTCTCTCTCTCTTTCAAAAATAAATAAACATTAAAAAAAGCATTTATAAAAATTAAAATTTCATGAGCTGGAGTTGAACAGAGAACTTGCTTTTATGTGCATAGAGATAAATACGGATTTCTTGGACTGGGAATGAGGTATAGAGTGGTGCAGGATGCTTATATACAAACAAGCAAACAGGAGGGAGTAGAGGTGGTCTGAAGCGTGATCTTCTGAGACAGGTTATTCTGAAATGAAAAGCCTACATATAATTAGGAGAGACTAAGGGGAAAAGCCTAGTCTTTGTGGAAGAAATCAAGGACAGTAGCTGAGCTGGTTGGAGTGTTGGCATCTAAAACAGCAGTGAACAGACACGATGGCACTGAAATCAGCAAGGCGCTTCCCCCCGCCCCTCCCCAGATACCAAACAAGGGGCTAGAAGAGAGAGAGAGAGCAACCATGATTGAAGGCAGGTGGCTGGGTGGTTGAGTACACACCCGCTTAGCGGAGAGAAATCATTGATGTGTTTAACACGGAAAAAAAAAAAAATGTAACTCTATGGGCTCGAGAGAAAATAATTTAAGTCAGAGAGCAATTGCCTCTACCATTTCAAGCCACGGACGTGCAAGGCCCATGTACTGAATCAGCCTCACTTGCTGAATACTTCTCATAGAGTGAATATTGCTCTGCCCTGAGTGGGATGTGGGATTCTGGGATTTAATGATAGCACCATTTTCATGTGACAGAGCAGCCAAACTCAGAGAAACCCATCTGTTCTGACGCAGAGGGAGTAGTTGGCCACACTAGACTCACTGATAGATGTCAGTCTCCAATGTGGGCCTTCACAGGAGAGTTCTAAGAGCATACACGATTTCAGCCTTTCATGCTGTTTTCACCGCGTGGAGAACTTTAACCTGAAGGTTTAGAATCCCGAAGAAGCAACTGAACCAAAGGGGAGTGAAAACCTGTGTCTCAGAAGGAAGAGGTCAATGTCATAAAGAGAACAAAGCAATGGAAAACGGCCCTTGAATTTTTCTATCCCACCATGCTTTGTGCTCACAGACTCCTGCACCCTCCAGGACATGGCAGGTGCTTGTGAGCCAGCAGTCACATGGGGAAAGGGATATTCCCGAGAAAGGATAGAAGTCTGGGCAAAGACCAGGACCCAAAGCTGCAGACACATTCCGTTTTCCTAGCTATCCCCCAGGTGGGAGGGGGTTCTCATTTTAGATCATTTAAGATTTTATGCTTTTCTGGCTTCTAGGTCTAAGATTTGAGAGCTTAATTTCCTTCTTAGCTCCTGAGATTTCTAGATTCCCTAAACCCTGTATAAAAGTGGCCTTTTAGAAATAATTGAGAGTCCTTGAAGGTTGTTCTCGGTGTCGGAAGCTGCCTCCACGTTGGCTTTGTTGCCCAGGTGGCATAGGAACTTACTAGGGGATTCTGGTTCTCTTGGGAAGCTCAAGGACAACTCTTGGCCAGGTCCTCCAGTGGTCCCAGGTCTGATGCCACAGTCTAACTGCAGCTTTCCTCTGATGCAAAAGTTATATCCATTATATGTATCAGAAAATAGATTCATGTCATTTGGTTTAGTGAACAACCATCGACTATTTGCTGTGTTAGGTCCGTGCTCAGCTTGGTGGGTATACACGAGTGAGACATAACACTCTCTGCTAAGGCCACTTAAAGCTTCCCGACAAACTCCCTGAGTATAAATCTCTGTCTTGGTGTCATTTCCTGGGGAATCTCAACCTCAGATATTATTATTTCCATTTTTCAATGAAAAAGTGAGGCTTAGAGATCTTACATGTTTCTGGCAATACAGAAATTCAGCGTTTTAAAATTTTCTTGTACAGAACACTTAAAAAATGCCAATGTTTATTTTTATTTCTCTATATGCATATTGAGCTATCAAAGGAGGGAGGCCGGAAATCCCTGGATGTTACTACTGATTCCTGGAGGTCTAGAACTTTCAACTTTTGGTTCCAGGGCCTAAGAATGGACTGGGGACCATACAATAAGCAGTTGAATCCACAATCAGAGTGGATGAGCTGTTTTGTAGAACTTTTTGGTAATTGGAAGATCAAGCAGGCACAAAATCAGTAAGGATAAAGATTTGAGAAAGACTTTTGGACACATGTAATCCTGGAACAAACAATTGGAAAATCCACATTCTTTTCAAGTACAAATAAAACATTTATTAAAATTGGCTACATCCTAAGCAATGAAGTAAGTCTTAAAGCTTCTCCAAAAAAAAAAAAAAAAAAAATCAGTTACATGCAGAATTATGTTCTTTTACTACAAGTATGCTAGAAATTAGCAGAGATAAGATAACTAAAACCACTCCATACATTTGGGACAAATTTTAAATGTGCCTTTCAATACCTTGTGGATCAAAGAATAAATGAGAATGCATACTAGAAAACAATTAGAAGTGCACAGTCATGAAGACATTATATATTAAAACATGAAATACAGCCAAAGATTACTTAGAAGGAATTTTACAGCCCAACATGCTTACATTAGAAAAGATAAAAGGCTGAGAATTAATGAGTTAAGGATCCATTTTAATCTAATGTAAGAAGTTGGAAAAAGAATAACAGAATAAACCCATAGAAAGTCTAAGTAAGAAGTAATATAACTTAGCAGAAAGTAACGAGACTGGAAACAAAGATACTCTAAAGTGGATCAACAAATACAAAAATTGATTTTTTTTTTTGTAAAACATTTATAGTATTTATCAGGAAAAAAGAGAAAGATTCAGAATGGGAAGACGGGCATAATTTCAGTTGTGGCATCGATAAAAAGAGAGAAAGTGCTATAAAGCTATGGCAATAACTTCAACATTTAGACAATACATACAAATTCCAAAAAATATATAAATTGCCGAAAGTGGCTTGGGAAGAAATAGATAACATGAAAAGTCCTAAAACTGTTATAAAGACAAGGGAATCGACAGTGAAAACTCTCCCGCCCCCTCCAGACAAAACAGTAAAACCAGATAGCAGAACCAATGTCCTACCAAACATCTAATGATCAGGTAACTCCAATCTGACACAATCTGTCTCTCTCTCTATTTTATTTTATTTTATTTTATTATTTTTTTAAACATTTATCCACTTTTGAGAGTGAGAGAGACAGAGCATGAGCAGGGAAGGGGCAGAGAGGGAGGGAGACATAGAATCCAAAGCAGGCTTCAGGCTCCGAGCTGTCAGCATAGGGCCCGACATGGGGCTTGAACTCATGAACCTCGAGATCATGACCTGAGCCCAAGTCAGACGCTTAACTGACTGAGCCACCCAGGCGCCCCTCTCTCTCTTTTTTAAAAAAGTTATTTATGTATGTATGTATATATGTATGTAGAGAGGGTGTGCATGAGCGGGGAAGGGGGCAGAGAGAGAGAATCTTTAGCAAGCTCCACGCTCAGTGCTCAGCATGGAGTCTGACGTGGGGCTCAATCCCACAACCCTGGGGTCGTGACCTGAGCTGAAACAAGAGTCGGACGTTCAACTGACTGAGCCACCCAGGTGTCCCTAACACAATCTCTTTAAGAGAAGGAAGAACCATTCGTTGAGGAAAATTAAAAATGTATCTCTATCATGGAATTCAACGTTTCCATATTAGATCAGAAAACTGCATCCAGGGGTGCCTGGGTGGCCCAATTGGTTGAATATCCGACTCTTGATTTCAGCTCAGGCATGATCCCAGGGTGGTGGGATAGAGCCCCCTGTTGGGCTCCACGCTGAGTGTGGAGTCTGCTTAAGATTCTCTCTCTCTCTGTCTCTGCCCCTCTCCCCCACTTGTGTGTGTGTGCGCTTTCTTTCTCTTTAATGAAACTTAGAAAAAGAAAACTGAATCTGGTAGTCTGTAAAACCAACACTCATCATATCAAGTTGGGTTTACTCCAGGAATGGAAATATGGTTCAACATTTTTAAAAAGTCTATTACTATAACTTGTCACATTAAAAGTTTCAAGGAGAAGCATATGATATCTGAGAGCCGTAGATTCCCATGCCTGAAGGCACTTTTTAAAGTTCTTTAACAATTCTAGAATTTGGACACTTAATTCCTGTCATGTTCTTAAAGGATTCAAGCTATTCAGGACAATGGGGGTTCTTTAAACTTTCAGCGTTTTGTCTAGTAACATTTTAAGCAATTGTCCATATTTCATCGAATCTAAGGTTCTACAGGTGTACATTCTCTTATGTATCATAAAGGAAAAAACAATGCTGGCAATTATAATTGTAAGACACCACTGATTCAAAGATGTACCCAGCTTTAGAGATGGAAAATTGTGTGAAAATATGCATCCTAGAATGGATCAAATATTGATGTATATATTAAAAGTTTTAAGAATAATATTCTTCACTTATCAGTGAAGGTTTATGTGAAAAAAGGCAGTTATCCAAATGTTGAGTCTACAGATACTAATATTTGGTGAAGAATGTATCACACAGGTCCAAGCAAGGTCTCAGTGTTTAGGAAAATTGCATATTCCTTTTTGTACAGAATTATACACTTTTCATGAAATGCACATAAAAAAAACCCTCACATGCACACAGGGTTATTTTTCAAGGTTCCCACTTTGAGGAAAACGAAGGCCTGTACATTTGACATCTTTGGCCCTTCCTTCATTTACCCGACCCTCCAAGGGGGCAGGCGAGAAGACGGGGATAATCTAAAAAGATCTTTCTCTGCTAGCACCTCAGTGTTTCCCAGAAGACACCAATGTCTCCTAGATCTATGTTTTGTACTTACTTCCAGATGGCAATGTGTTTTTCTCAACAAGCTTCTAAATCTTTCTTTTGCCCATGGGACTGCATTGCAGAAGATTCTTGTCACATCTTGTTTTCTCAGTCTGGCACATATGCACCAGGTCTGATGCATGACCATACCCATCAATTTGTGCCTGCCTGGTGGGTGTGAGGGAGATTTCTTCTAAGTGGAGAACCCCATCAAAGTCCAAATCCAACATTGTGTTCAAGAGAATATTGGTCTTCTGACAGTAACATCTCTCAACCTTAAATAGGAATAAAAGGTGAAACCCTGGGTGCCTGGGTGGCTCAGTCGGTCAAGCAACTGACTTTTGATCTCAGCTCAGCTCTTGATTTCAGGGTCGTGAGTTTAGGCCCCACATTGGGCTCTGCACTGGGCACCAAGTCTACTTAAAAAAATAATAAAGAGGCGAAACCCTACTTGGGCTCCATTTTGTCTGATGGTCTAGAGTTTCCCCACCCCCAAGGACTTGCGTCTTTTTAATCCTTTCTCTTATGACTGTACATTTTGGTCTTACTCTTTCCTTCTTCCTGCCACCTTTGTTCTTTGTTCTCCTAATAACTTTCTCTCATACTGACATGTAGCTCAGAATTATATCTCCAACAATTCGTTTGTCCTCCTTTGGTGGAAAATCCATATAATACCTGATTTGTCCGGGAGGCTTATCCTGAGAGTCTTGTATCCATAAACCAGCGTTGTTAGGGGTTATAATAGGGTTTGTCTGATGTATGTTCTTGCTTCCTGAAAGATAACCTCGAAATCTTCGGAATTTCCTGGATGATAGGAGTGTCTTTGTTATTTGTGGTGGGCCCCTTATCCACACCTAAGCTTATGCTAAGGAAGTGACTCAGGATGGGACCTGTTATGCCAGAGAGACCAACCATGTGATTAGAAGCCAGGGCCCTGAACCTTGTGACATCAGCCTGACCCACCCCCCACCCCCCGCCGCCACTTCCAGGGAGGGGAAGGAGACTGGAGATTTACTCAGTTCAACTTTGAAACCAATGATTTAATCAGTCGTGCCTATGTAATGAAACCCCAATAAAATCTCTGGACACGGAGGCTTCTCAGGGTAGCTTCCTGGTGGTAAACACGTCATTGTTCTGGAAGGGATGACAACCCCAATTCCATGAGGCAGGACACAGAGCTCTGTGTCTAGGACCCTCCAGACCTTGCCCTATGTGACTCTTCACTTGGCTGGTCCTGATTTGTATCCTTTTTTAATAACTCTAATTGTAAGTACAGTACTTTCCTGGGTTCTGGGAGTCATTCTAATGAATTATCCAAACCTGAGGGGGTCTTGGGAACCCCCCAAACTGGTAGCCAATTGGTCAGAAGTGCAGGTGACCACACTTGCAGCGGGCATCTGAAATGAGGACAGTTGGGGACCATGCCCTTCACCTGTGGAATCTCTGCTGACTCCAAGTGACTAGCATCAGAATTAGACTGCAGTATTGCAGGGATGCAAGGGGGGGGGGGGGGGGTGGTGGCTTAATTTGTATCAGGCCCAAATAACACTTTTAAAAAGTTGTTTTTGGGGGTGCCTGGGTGGTTCAGTCGGTTAAGCGTCCAACTTCAGCCCAGGTCATGATCTCATGGTTCGTGGTTTCGAGCCCCATATCGGGCTCTCTACTGACAGCTTGGAGCCTGGAGCCTGCTTCGGATTCTGGGTCTCCCTCTCTCTGCCCCTCACCCCTCTTGCTCTCTCTGTCTTTCTCTCTGTCTCTGTCTCTCTCTCTCAAAAATAAACATTTTTTTAAGAGTTAATTTTTGGGTGCACCTGGGTGGCTCACTCGGTTAAGTGACCGACTTCAGCTCAGGTCATGATCTCATGGTTTGTGGGTTCCAGCCCCGTTGGGCTCTATGCTGACAGCTCAGAGTCTGGAGCCTGCTTCGGATTCTGTGTCTCCTCTCTCTGCCCCCCACTCCCACCCCACTCGTGCTCTGTCTCCGTCTCTCAAAAATAAATAAACGTTAAAAATTTTTTTTAAAAATACTTTTTGTGGGGCGCCTGGGTGGCTCAGTCGGTTAAGCGACCGACTTCGGCTCAGGTCATGATCTCATGGTTTGTGGGTTCGAGCCCCGCGTCGGGCTCTGTGCTGACAGCTCGGAGCCCGGAGCCTGTTTCAGATTCTGTGTCTCCCTCTCTCTGACCCTCCCCCGTTCATGCTCTGTCTCTCTCTGTCTCAAAGATAAATAAACGTTAAAAAAAAATTTTTTTTTAAAAATACTTTTTGTTATAGTAGCTATAAATAAATTGATACGAGTTATGAGTTAAAGTCTCACAACTTACACACACGCCCAATGGATCTACCAGCTACACTCGTTTCTGTTATTTTACGAGGCTATTTCTCTGAACCTTCAGAGTTACTTTTCCACTCCCTGCTTGTGGCTTTAACTGGATATTCTCAGAGGTATGCTTGGTGGCGCTGATCTCCGGTAGGGCCCAGAGTGGCTGGCCATACCCTGGTTGGGGGATCCACAGAGTGGCTCGGGCAGGGGGTAGAGAGCCTAACATCATCCCGAGGTATTCACGAACGGATGAAAAGCCTGGGACTCCCTGCAGGGCTGGAGAATGCAAGCAGGGGGATCCAACGCCTGGAACCCCGTCTCTGCCGCTGCTGCCCACTCCACGGACGAAGGGTGGAGAGCAGGGGTGGGGGGAGTCTGTGTTGGAAAAGCGCAAGAAGCAGGGCTCCGCAGCCGAGGGGCAGCCCGGTGTGAGGCGAGGCAGGGCTCGGCGGGGCCCCGATCTCTGTCCCCCCAGTTAGCAGGCTTCTGGCCAAGGGCACTTTCGGCGGACCCAGTGTCCTCCGGGGGACTGCTCGCATACGTGAGATCCGCCAGGGACAGCTGCCACTTGAGGGGCCATCGGCGGGTCCAAGTCCCGGTGGGTCTGAGGTCCATGTGCCCTGATCACAAAAACTTCGGAGCTGGTAGACCCTTTCAACTTAATTCCAACTGTTATAAATGTTTGAAAGGTTTGCAAAAACGGTTTTCAATTTTTTATCACCCATTTGGATGAACATGTTTCCTCCTGGATGGAGGCGATCAAGGGTTAGAAAAGGAGGGTGGGACCCTCTGAGGCTTAAAACCTTGAGAGGAAAGCCGTGTGCATGGGGAGGGAGCTCTGATCTCTCAGTGAAGTCCTTTAACAGAAGAGTTTTACAGAAAGGCAGTCTTAAATATTTTCTCTGATACTTCCTATCTCATTTTTCTTGACGTAACTGTGTGATGTGATATGAACGAAATGTAATGTTTTTACCAAGCCCCATATAGTGGGTTGTCCCTGGCTCCCCTCGGGTTAGCCCCCCAGTGCTGCATAAATATCATTGTTTTCTATGAAGGCTGTGATAGGAAAAGCTTGGGGGCCCTTGCCCTTCACACAGTCATGAAGTCCCCAGACTCATGTGAGATTTACTGGTATTTTACGGAAACTCAGGACCATGACCAGTAATTTCGACTATCCTCCCTACTTGACATCAGGATAAATCTATTTATATTGTTTCCTTTCCCAAGAGCTGCTAGATAATCACAAGAGCACTGACATAATAAATCTCAGTGGATTCTGGTGTGATATGTAGTAGCAAACACAGGCTTAATACAAGATTAATACATTTTTAATTTAAAGTTTAAGAAATGTGTAATGTTTGTTTTTGAGAGAGAGAGAGACAGAGACAGAGCATGAGCAGGGGAAGGGCAGAGAGAGGAAGACACAGAATCCGAAGCAGGCTCCAGGCTCTGAGCCGTCAGTTTGAGCTCACGGGGCTTGAACTCATGGACTGCGAGATCAAGACCTGAGCCGAAGTCGGATGCTTGTCCGACTGAGCCACCCAGGCTCCCGTCTACATTTTTAATTAAAAAAACTCAGAAGGTAATAAGTACAGTTGTGTTATGTTACTAACGTAAGGTAAGTGATCGCTGGGGTTACCTGGTCCTCTGGGTTTAAATAACATCCTTCAAATGGCGGGAGATCCAGTTGAGCAAGGATGTATTTTGGGGGAAAGCTCCTTCCTCCTGGTTCCACAGGGAGAATATACTTCACTGCAAAGTCTATCCCACCTGGAGGCGAACAGGGTTTTTGTGCTCCTCACCAGGCAGCCACTAGCTGGGAGACCTGGCAGCTGTTTCCATATTCATTGGCCATTTGGGTTTCTTTTTCTATCCCCTGCCAGCTCCCATTTTCCTCTTCTCTCCCCGTCTCCTAGATGAACACGCTCTCCCACTATCCCCCATAGGCCGATAGGCCGGTTCAGGGGTTTTCCTAAACAGGTGTCTCCCTGATAGAAATCTGGTGCCAGCTATTAAAACAATTTCCCCACCCTTGCTGCCTAATTGAGAGAAAACAACAAAGGAGTGAAGGGGGGCTTTGGGGGGAGTCTTTCATAGACTGCTCAGGTGATCCTGCTAATAATGACTCAGGCCCGTGACCTTCTCTGAAGGTCTTACCTGTGTGATTGCAGCCACCTCTCCAGGCCTGCATGGAAGCTGTCCCCCAGCCCACCCCAGTGACGGGACAGGGGTCCAGTAGCTCTGCTCCCTGGGCTGAATGCGTGTGACTCTCCTGGAAGCCCCTGACTTCTTAGGTTTTAAATCCCTAGGCATAGGATTAATTAGTGTGAGTTCATCAGCGTTCCCTCCAACAGGCACTGAAAGTACAGTCATTTTAATTTGCACACTAACCCCGTGAGATAAATGGGGTAGGGACAGGGTTGTTGGGACTAGAATTCCAGAACTGTTGAGCTGGAAGGGCTTGGAGGTTATGTAGTCTAACCACTTCCTTTCACAAATGAGGAAACTGAGGTCCGAAGAGGAAAAGTGATTTCCCCCTGGTGAGTGAGATGACCTGGTAAGGGAGGGGGCAGGTTTAAAGCCAGAGCTGAATGAAGTCAGCTCCTTGTCTGGTTCTCCTTTCCAGTGATAGATGGAATGCAGAAGAGCATTTCAGGCTTTTGCTGTATGTCCAAGTCGCCCGCAATTCCTGAAAAGGGCGTTCTTAATTAAGGCTTGTGCAGGGGCGCCTGGGTGGCTCAGTGGGTTAAGTGTCCGACTTTGGCTCAGGTCATGATCTTGCGGTTTGTGAGTTCGAGCCCCGCGTCGGGCTCTGTGCTGATGCCTCGGAGCCTGGAGCCTGCTTTGGATTCTGTGTCTCCCTCTCTCCCTCCCCCTCCCCTGCTCATGCTCTGTCTCTCTCTGTCTCTAAAAAATAAATAAATGTTAAAAAAAATCTTAAAAACATTCAGGCTCGTGCAGAGGAGGATGGAAGGATACAGGTTCAAGACAGATTCAGGAGGAACTAGCAATACTTGATGACCCATTGGATATGAAAGCAGAGAGAGATGACAGACAATTCAGAAATTTCTAATTTGTTGAAAGATAGCTAGTAATTACTTGAAATAGGGAATATTGAACAAAAAGCAAATGTTAAAGATGAGTTCATTCGAGGTGTGTTGAGTTGTGGTGTTTTCAGGACCTTGAGATAAAAATGCCCTTTAAAGATAGGAAACTGGAGGGGCGCCTGGGTGGCTCAGTCGGTTGAGCATCCGACTTCGGCTCAGGTCATGATCTCACGGTTTGTGAGTTCAATTCCTGCATCAAGTTTGCTGCTATCAGCGTGGAGCCTGCTTCGGATCCTCTGTCTCCCTCTCTCCTGCCCCTCCCCTGCTCACACACTCTCTCTCTCAAAAATAAATTAAAACATTAAAACGAAATAAAGAACCTGGATCTGGGTGGAGATCCTGCTTTGGATACCGACAGATAATACCAGGTCATAATGCATTTTTTCCTCTATCCCTGGAACACATTTAAAGAAACTGGTATTAAGGTAGTCACCTACTCAGATCTGTGTGCCTCCTTCCCAGAAGATAAGCTACACTAAGGGAAGAGAAAATACAACCCTGACAATTGCTCAAAATCATGCTTGCTGGGAATTAAGACAACTGAGATTAGATATGACCATTGAACCTTCCTTAGATGAGATAAATGAATAATTAAATATCTCAATTGAAGATCCCAAGGATCAAGAGGCCTGTTCCTGAAGAAGAAGAATAAATGTATTTTAAAAAATATTCGCTTTGTGGGGGCCCCTGGGGGGCTCAGTCGGTTAAGTGACCGACTTTTGATTTCAGCTCAGGTCGTGATCTCATGGTTCGTGTGTTCAAGTCTGGAGCCCACTTGGGATTCTCTCTGCCCCTCCCCCCACCTCAAAAAAATAAACAAACTTATAAAAATTAAAAAATAATATTCCCTTTGTGGACAAAAATGTCTGTGTCCACCATTTGGGCGAAATAAACTGGATTATCTGACAGCGAACAGTTCCATTTTTAGTAGAGGACCAGAAGCACCGCGAGTCATTTCAGAATGTCGTGTAACATGTTTTTAAATAGGGGAAAAAAAGGCTGTGCCCTTCCTCCTTCTAAAAAATCCCTCTAAAAAAATTCCTTTCAAATGCACTGTTTTTGTTTTGTTTTGTTTTGTTTTGAGAGAGAGGGCACAAGTGCGTGAGGGGCAGAGAGAGAGAGAGAGAGAGAGAGAATCCCACAAGAGGCAGACGGATGGGGGGAGAGAGAAGGAGAGAGAGAGAGAAGCAGGGCTCACCCAAAGCAGGGCTCAAACTCACGAACCGTGAGATCAAGACCTGATCTGAAGTCAGATGCTTAACAACGGAGTCACCCAGGTGCCCCTCAAATGCACTATGTCTTTTGTTGAATTTTCTACTTCACTGGATGAAAAAAAATCAAAGTAAGGTTTATTCCAGACAAGAGCGTCCTAAATCAGACAGTAGTTGAAACCACAGAAGTAGTTGAGATTATCCCAAGGGAATCTGGAACAGAAGGCAGGATGCAGAATTCTGGTGGAAGGGACAGCTCTTAAATTCGCCTTTCCAGGATCCATTCTCCCTCCTCTGGGTAACAACATACTATTTCCTCTGGAAAGCACCTCCATTCCTACCCCTCAGTTCGACGTGTTCATATAGGGATGGCCCCACATTCTGGACCTAAGATGGGACACATCACTCAAACATGGTGCATCAGAGTGCTGCGAACCTGGTCACGATGGTTGATTCAAAGAGGAGCATCTGACTCACTAGTCCAAGGAGACATCACTCTGGGTCTTCTGCTAAAACTACTTGGGAAAGGAGGCTCTTTGTCTGCTGGGGTTGCTGTACAAGTAGGATATGAGCAGGGAATTGCTGTTGGCCAGCTAGTCACTGCAGGAGCATCTTGCCTGAGAGAGAAGCAGTGGGGAACAGAGCTAAGACAATAACAGAGACCCTGAGTGGACATGTTCTGACAAAGCTAGTTCTGTTCTTGCACTTCTTGTCTGAGCCAATAAATTCCTTCTCCTATGAAAGGCAATTTCAGGGGCGCCTGGGTGGCTCAGTTGGTTAAGCATCCAACTTCAGCTAAGGTCATGATCTCATGGTTGATGAGTTCAAGCCCCGCGTCGGGCTCTGTGCCGACAGCTCAGAGCCTGGAGCCTGCTTCGGATTCTGTGTCTCCCTCTCTCTCTGTTCCTCCCCCGCTCGCACTCTGTCTCTCTCTCTCAAAAATAAAGATTAAAAAAATAATAACAAAGGCAATTTCGATTGTGATCTGACACTTGTAACCAAAAAAAAAAAAAAAAAAAAGAAAGAAAGAAAGAAATCATGACTAAAGCACTCAGGAACATCAACATTTAAAATGTGTTTCTTCAGTGTTTGAAGTTTGCGTTTACACATACATGGTGATACAGCTGATTGATTAGCCCAACGCTGTCTGCTTAGCCTCTTTCTACAGTGCCCCGAGCAGGAAAGGTGGAAGCCACATCTCTCACCTCCTTTGAGGCCAGGATTCGGCATGAGACTGAGGCTCTGCCAGAAAGATGAGCTTGGGAGAGACCCTGATTGGAAACCGGGTCGTCTGAAGACACTTGCCCTCATGAGGGACTTGATCCGCACAGAGTTGCATGCGGAGAGAGGCACAGGGTGCGGGGCACCGCGTTGCCCGCACAGTTCCCGCTCGAGCTGCTTGGTGCCAGCAGCTTGGCGGTGGCTTTGATTTAGGAGCCTTCTCACTGGGCAGAGGCAGAGCAGTTCCGTTGCGTGTGCAGGGTTCCTGGAAGTTTCGCACTCCCGACCTTTATGTGAACTGTCTGTGCTCTTAGGCAAGCCCCTTTTGATTCCACCAGCTGGAGTATATTTTTCAGTTTGTTACTAACAACCTTGATCAATACCCTGCAAAGTACATGCTTCTAGGGAAACAAACAATAGGCCTCGTCAATTTTTCAACAAGTTTTGTAATCCAGAAAAGGCAACACATTTGTTGGCTTAAGCGATAGGAAATGGAGGAACAAGCCCTGAAAAAAAGCAGTAAAATCTATGAGGGAAGTGCTCAACGGGCCATTTAGAAGAGGACACAGCAGCAGAATCAACTGTTACAGAGGAGTGAAATGTTGAAATTAGGCCACTGCACTTGGCAGGTTCAGGGAAGTAGAGGGGCAGAATTCTAATTGCAGCAGTGAATTGAGACGTGAATGAACGATAAGAAAGTACAGGGAGTAGCGAGTATTTTTTGAAGCGAACACGTTGTGAAGTAAAGGAAGGAAAAAGGATGTTAGGCTGATTTTCAGGAAGAAGGAAAGTTCTTTTAATTTCCTTCTTTTCTTTTCTTTCTTTTTTAGTTCATAGACACAAGAGAAAGAGCCACTGGGGCAGGAGAGATTGAAGATAGAAGGAAGAAGGAGTACTTGATAAGGCTAAGTCCCAGAGGAGGGCAGCAGGGACAGGATCCGGAGCAGAGGGGTCCAGCTCACTCTGCACAGGAGGAAGTACTCCTCCGAGGACCGTTCAACAAAGATGGGTGGTCAAGATGCAAGAGAACTCAGAGAGAAGTGTGGACTTCGTGCAGGATGGTTTCCCTTTCTCTGCGGAGGAGGGGCAGGCCACCTGCTGATGGCTAGAAGGACGGTGACAGGGTCTGTGTGGTGAACTGCAGAGGCCGCTTTGGGGAGTGTGAAAGGACACTGGAGCTGTCACGCTTGGCCAAGAGCAGGTGACAGAAAACCTTGTTCGAACTGCCTGGGACGAAAAAGGAACTCCTGGTTCATGTAGTGAAAAGTCCAAGGCCTGAGCGGCACCTAGGAGTTCAAACAATGCCAGCAGAACTTGGTTTCTTTCCCTCCCTCTGCTAATGTTGGCTCCAATTCTCGGACACCACTGCCCAGTCCCTGACAAGGGAAAAAGGAGTCGTTTTCCTTCCGGAGGAGGGCGTGCCCAAGCACTGACAAGGAGCTGGACCAGACCAATTTGGGTCTTAAACTCATCCTCCAACCAATCACCAAGGCCCAGACTTGGAGTACACTGATTGGCTGGCCCCAGGACATGTGATCGCCTCTGACCCAATCACTGCAGCAGGGGGATTTCAGCGCGCTGAAGAGCCCGCCCTGCGGACGATGCGGGGACGGGTTCTAACCCAATTTCCCTGAAGGCGGAGGGAAGGACGTGTAGTGCCAACCCCAGGCATTGGTTTAGGACGAGGAGGGCTCGTTATGTTCTTCGTCAGGTGGAAAGGGGAGCCTTCTGCCGCCCGAGCCAGGGAGGAACTTCGGATGACTGGCCGTCTGAAACAGCCCCGCCGGCACCGAGAAGAGGAGACAGCAAAATACGAATAAAAGGATTGTGAGGAGGGCCCCAAGGTTAGCACAAATACCTGGTTGAGTCCGTCAGCACCGTTATGAAACTTTTGTTGTTGTTGTTGTTGTTGTTGTTAAGCAGCACCTCCTGGCCCGCCCTGGAGGATAAGGAAATGTTGATAGAAATACACGCGCAGGGGCACCTGGGTGGCTCAGTGGGTTAAGCCTCCCACTCTTGATTTCGGCCGAGGTCATGATCTCGTTGGTCACGGGTTCCACACCCACGTCGGGCTCTGTGCTGACAGCTCAGAGCCTGGAGCCTACTTTGGATTCTGTGTCCCTACCTGTCTCTCTCTGTCCCTCCCCTGCTCCTCTTGTCTCTCTCAAAAATAAATAAACTGAAAGAAAGGAAGGAATGAAAGGAGGAAAGAAAGAAAAACGGGAAGGAAAGAAAGAAAGAGAAGGAAGGAAGGGATACACCCACAGCAGAGTTATAGCCAGGGTGCAGAGTGGGAAATTCCTCCGACTTACCCTTGAAGGCACTGGTTTCTGACATAGGCAGTCCCCAGTCGAGCAGCTGACGTGACCCACAGCCTCCTGTGCAGGCAAATTTACTCCTGGGAAAAATGTAATGACATGCTTTGGAATGGTCCCCAATGAGGAACGAGTGAGGGTCTGTGACATGTGTGCCTTTTTGGATTTGATGTGCTCCCCTTAATCACACGTAGCTAAGCCAGGACTTGAAAAAGCTGGGCCACCAGGGAATTGGCATGGGATTTGCACAGATCTGCTTTGAGTTTTAATTTTATGTCGCTCCCCTTAGGGTGTTCTTAATAGGAGCGATGTTTCTTGATTCCCGAACTCATCCCCGCCCTCGGTCTCAATTTTTCCCATTCACTCCTTACAATAACCAAAATCTTCCACACCACACAGCTGCAGCTGAGACAAGAAACACTGAGCCTGGTGGCGGGACAACTTTGAGACTAGGCAGGGAAGACATCAGAGGATACGGATGGACTTGAGTACGTATCATGGGAAGAACAAGAGAGTGAAGTTGTTTTTTTGTTTTTTTTTTAATTTTTTTTTAACGTTTTTATTTATTTTTGAGACAGAGAGAGACAGAGCATGAACGGGGAGGGGCAGAGAGAGAGGGAGACACAGAATCGGAAGCAGGCTCCAGGCTCTGAGCCATCAGCCCAGAGCCCAACGCGGGGCTCGAACTCACGGACCGCGAGATCGTGACCTGAGCCGAAGTCGGACGCTTAACCGACTGAGCCACCCAGGCTCCCCAAGAGAGTGAAGTGTTATGTGCCTGGTAGAGTAATCTTTCTAGAGCACAGCTCTGACCACTCTGTCCTCTGCTCACTTTTTTTTTTTTTAATTAAGTTTGCACAAACATTCTTAATGCCTAAAGAATAAAGTTCAGAACCCTAGGCATGGCATTCTAGATCCTTCAAGCTCTGTCCCCAAACTTTCCTTTCATGATGTAAAATGTTTATGTTTAAATATTAAAGATTTCAATACACAGAGAAGTTCAGAGAAGACGATGATAGACACCCAAGTGCCCACAAGAAAAATTAGACTGTTCGTTGGTTTACCATATCTGTTTCATATCATTGTGTAAAGAAAGTCTTACACAAGGCCTCGGGGGCACCTGGGACTTTGGGCACCTGCATTGGCCCCACAGGTTGGGGGGGGCACTTCCTGGTTCCTTGACGGCCTGTGGGTGGGTCAGGCATCTAGGGTGGGGCTGGGTGCCTGCCATCAGCCAGGGGGTCGGCCCCATGGAGGGGTACCGCTCTGAGGTGAGGACAGAGGACCAGCAGCCTGTTCGGTACCTGGAAGAGGAGCACCGAGGAACTGCGGTGCTTGGAATAAACAGAGCTGATGCCAAAACCCATTCAGTAAAAGCTGATAAAAATGCTCTCCAAAGCTGTGGATGCTTTCAAATCTGATTCAAAAGCGCGGACGGTAATAGTCAGGAGTGAAGTCCCAGGAATATTCTGTGCTGGTGCCGACCTTAAGAAGAGAGTCCAAGTGAATCCCAGTGAAGTTGTTCCTTTTGTCTCCAAAATGAGAGCAGTGATGAATGAAATAGAGGCAGGGGGGTCACAGCCACTGCCAGGCGGTATCGGGATGGTCCTCATCAAAGACTTCATCTTCTCTGCACGTGTGCTCGATGGCCAAGAAGCCAAAGCAGTGGGCTTGATCAGCCACGTTCTAGAACAGAACCAGGACAGGAATGCTGCCCAGCCCATGCAAGGCCTTGGACCTGGCAGGAAAGTTTTTACCTCAGGGACGTGTTGCAATAAAAATGGCAAAATTAGCAATTAATCAAGGGATGGAGATTGATTTAGTAACAGGATTCGCCATAGAAGAAGCTTGTTATGTTCAGACTCTTCCAACAAAAGACAAGCTTAAAGGTCTTCTTGCTTGTAAAGAGAAAAGGTCTCCCCACTCTAAAGCAGAATAGAAGAAACAGAAATCTTTACATGGCCAGTGTAATAAATGTACTTCCAGAAGTGTCTTTCAAATCCACATGTGCCTCAGACCCTGGAGTGCCAATGACCAAGGTGAAGAGTGAGTTATCTGTAGAGTGAATTAGCATCTGGAGTGGACCCATATGAATACTTTGTCCAAATGTGTCTCATGTCGTATGCATTCAGATTTATAAAGCTGGTCGTGGGTGCTGTCAGAGACAGATTCAAAATTAGACACACATTTTTAATATCCCCTGCATACAAGGCTTTCTGTCCTTAATTTTATAATGTGAATAACTAATGTATCGCACACTCGAGGAAGTAATACGGATTGTATGCCTGCTGTGCCTCAATACAAAATAAAATTATTTCTATCTACCAAAAAAATGAAAAGTCCTACAGATAGAGTGGAAGCTCCCAGCTACCCTGCATGCCCGTGTAGAGTTTAAAGTGTCATGACCGTCCCAGAAGGAATCACTATCCTGAAGTTGTTCTGCATCATTGTTATCCATGTTTATGTGTTTTCGTTAATTACAGGTTTCTGTAGACACCATATAGTATTATTCAAGGAGATTTAAACTCCTGTATTAATTAAATCACACTATACATATCACCTTCTAACTTGCTGTTTAAATTCAATGTTTTTGATATTTATCCATGTTAGTAATGTCGATCTGATTCATCTATTTCAGCGGTTATACTGTATTCCCATGTATGGCTATATCAAAATTTATCCATTCTTTAAAAAAAATTTTTTTTAATGTTTATTTATGTTTGAGAGAGAGTAAGAGAGCACAAGCAGGGGAGGGGCAGAGAGAGAGAGGGAGACACAGAATCTGAAACGGGCTCCAGGCTCTGAGCTGTCAGCACAGAGCCCAACGGGGATGGAAGCCAGGAACTGTGAGATCATGATCTGAGCCAAAGTCAGATGCTTAACCAACTGAGCTACCTAGGTGCCCCCAAAATAACTCTTTAAAAAATGTTTATTTTTGAGACAGAGAGAAAGAGAGCAAGAGGGGAGACGAGCAGTGAGAAAGGGAGACAGAGGATCTGAAGCGGGCTCTGTGCTGACAGCAGGGAGCCCAACTCAGGGCTCTAAGTCACAAACTGTGAGATCATGACCTGAGCCAAAGTCAGACGTTTAACTGACTGAGCCACCCAGGCGCCCCACAGAAATAACTTAAAAAAATTTTTTTTAAATGTTTATTATTGAGAGAGAGAGACAGACATAGTGCAAGAGGGGAAAGGCAGAGAGAGGGAGACACAGAATCCAAAGCAGGCTCCAGGCTCTGAGCTGTCAGCACAGAGCCCAGCACAGAGCCCGATGTGGGGTTTGAACCCATGAACCATGAGATCATGACCTGGGCCACAGTTGGACGCTCAACCAACTGAGCCACCTAGGTGCCCCGAACTTTATCCATTCTTTTAATGATGAACATTTATTTTGTTTCTGTCCGGCAGTGCTATGACCAGTGCCCCCACGCATGCTTCCTTGTGCGCATATGTGAATTGCTCTAGGGCAGTGATTTTTCTTTTTCTTTTTTTTTTTAAATGTTTATTTATTTTCTGAGACAGAGAGAGACAGAGCATGAATGGGGGAGGGGCGGAGAGAGAGGGAGACACAGAATTGGAAGCAGGCTTCAGGCTCTGAGCCATCAGCACAGAGCCTGACGCGGGGCTTGAACTCACGGACCGCGAGATCGTGACCTGAGCTGAAGTCGGATGCTTAACCGACTGAGCCACCCAGGCACCCCAGGCAGTGATTTTTCAAAATTGTGTTCTATTACCTATTTTGAAAACAATACAGGTAAGTGCAGAAAGTAATGAAACAGAAAACACGACTGTTAGATTACTTAACAAATCCCTTAAGAAACTGCCATCACAAGGCACAATAGAGAATTTTCTCTCAGGTTTCATAGTTGAGAAACACTGAACAACTGAACCATTCTTTTTTCTGTGAACTTTGTAATAATGGGAATGTGCTTTTTGCTTTGGCTACTAAGAAGACTGGCATCAAATTTGTTACCCACCATAGGAACTCACAACACTTCATGGTGTATATTCTATATTCTAATCTCTCCCTGGCTTCATTCTTTTTCCTCAGCTTTATCACCTCAAGTATTCTCTGTGTGTGTGTGTGTGTGTGTGTGTGTGTGTGTGTGTGCGCGCGCGCACTTCCTGGAAGCATTTGTGGAGTGTGGCATAAATGAATCAATGAATAAATAAACAGATTATGACAGCAAGACAGCAAGACTAGACAGGATAGAATGGGCAGATCAAATAATCTGTACCCATTACAGAATTCTGCCTTAAAGCTAATTTTTGTCAAGACATACTCCTCTTCCATAAATAATGTAGTTTATAATTTCGTAACTTTGGCATTTTCTCGTGGAGAGCTAAGCTCATTCCATCTCAACCATCTCAAAGATTAAAGGTTAGGTTTTCACGTTTCCTTGCATTGATCAGAGTGTTAAAACATAAATCAAAAGGACCATTTGGGAGCTTGCAAACATCCAGCGGTTAGGGGCAGAAATAACAGCTGTCCATACTGCTGGTCAATGGATCCTTCTCTTTGAAAAAAAATAAAATGAAAAGTTCAGACTTGTGAATGCCATAATCTGCCTGCAACTAGATTGTATGGAAATCACATGCAAATTACCCCCCCTGTGCTGACAGTGACTAAGAGCAGTTATTGTGTCTCCCACGCTCAGCTAAGGAGAAGTGTGGGGTGTGAGTGGTTCTTTAATAGTATGTTGGGAGCTAAGCCGTTCTTTGGCCTTCAGTGAATAGGACTTTTATACGTCTTGCCCTGATTGGCCTTTTGTCTTATGTGTTGGAGTCTTTTTCCACCTCAGTTTAAGAATGTCTTCTGATGTTCAGCCACTTCATTTCATTATAAATGTCCTATTTTCTTTTTTCTTTTGTTATTATGGAAACCATCCGTCGTATAATGTAGAAGGTGTTTTCAGTGCATCCTTTTTTTCCCTCTGACCTGTTCTGCTTCGGTTGTGTTTTATGCACAGATTGGTTCGGCAGTTTTTAATGACTTGGCAGTTAAGAACAGTTTCTGGGAAGAAAAAAGGAGAAAAGAAAAATTTGAAAAGGAAAAGCCAGGCAACCAGAAATTTTTTTGGCCCAAGTGACCTAACCAGTCACGGCGATTGCTGTCATTTTCTGGTTTAGTGAACAATGAAGTAAAACTTAAATGAATATTAAAAACCCTACTGAAATTATTTTCGCATGGATGGATTTTCTTGCCCCTCTAAATGTTGATTTCTCTTGGTGTGATTCTATCTCGTGCATTTGCAAAGTGACTTGGGTGGGGACAAATTGGCCCACTGGGTGAATGGAGAGAGTTTGAGGGTCAGTGAATTTCCAAGTGCTGGTCATCTTGTTTAAATTAGTAGCCGAACCCTGTGCCACCCTCTGGGACGATTCGTTTCTTTCCTTTACTTATGGCCCAAACCACACGATAGGAAGATTTAAAACGCAAGAGAACCATCTGAGATCATCTGATATCATCCCCTCCCGGTGGTAATTCTTGTTTTTCTTTTCAGAGAATTTGTCCACGAGCATTCTTTGTACGTAGTTGCCTCCAACAGCTTCCCCCCCCCCCCCCACTTCATAAAGAATGGCATTTTATCTGTGAGCGCATACATTCTGGACACGGGGTCTGTTTCCAGGGTTTTCCACCTCGGCGCGATCAACATTTTGGGTTGGCTAATTCTTTGTTGTGGGGGCTGTCCCGTTGTTCGTTGTGTGATACTTAGCGTCATCCCTGGTCTCACCCGCCACCAGGTGCAGGGGGTAACCCCACCCCCTCCCAGCTGAGACAGCCAAAAACGCCTCCAGAGGGTGAGGGGTGCGGGACTTAATATGGTTGCCCCAGTTGAGAACCACTGGCCCGTTTTTCTTTATCTGAGGAAAGCAAAGGGTGTGAAGGATGAAATCCCATGTCCAGCCAGGCAGAAAGGAACGTGCCCCAGTGCTGGCGGAGCCAGCCTCTGGGGAAGGCATGCCGACCTCTCCACCTGACCCTCATTGCGAAGCCAGTCAGATGGGCACAGGATCCCCAAATCCAGCTCTGCCCAGATCAGGAACCAATAGCCACTCTGTGGGGAATGTGTGCTGTTCCAGGCATTGGGTCTTACCCATAAACCTCTGAGGAAGGTAATCCTATCCATGTTCTACAGGTAGGGAGACTGAGACTCACAGAGGTTAAGTTAACGTGCCCAGTGGCAAGTTGGGGAACTCAAGATTCAAACTCTGAGCAGTAAGGATGGTAAAGCTTACAGCGTACCCTACCACCACACAGAAGGGTATCAGGTGTGATCCAGTCCCGCAGGGTGTGGCCGGAGAGGCAAGCGGGGAGGAGGCTGAAAGGGAGAGAGGGACTGGTCTGCCGAGAAACCATCCCTTTTGTTCAATTACTCTTAGGAAGTCAAGGGCCTTGAACTCTGGTTCACTTCACGTCATGACTGATGGAGGGAGTTGATTTGGACATCTCCAATATTCTCCTTAAAATGCACCAGTGCAGGACGGGACAGAAAAACCAGTTGTCTGCTCGAAGCCCAAGGGAAACATAGCAGAAAGTTAAGGCTTTAGAATCAGGGGCCGGCGTAGGCAGCCCTGAACCCCTTGGCCATGCAAACTTGAGCAGCCCCAGAAACACTGCGAATGAATGTCATTTCTCACACTAGGTTTGCCTTGTGTTTCTTCCTTCCTGGAGGACAGGAGAGAGGAGGGCAGAGAGACGTGACTAGGCCACGGTTGTGGGGCTTCGGAACCACACCAGCCGTTGGGCCAGGCAGGGATTTGCCGACCGCAGCCCCGTGTTGGGAGATGTGGGGCATAAAGCCGAGGGTGGGGTTGGCTTGCTCCCGGCATCAGGCAAAGTCTTTAGAATCTGTGTTTCAAGAGAAGAGGTGAGGTTGATTACAGTCCAGGGAAGCTTTCGAAGAAAGAACTGGGGTGTTTAATGGGGAAATTCTGCTGTTTCTGCTGTGCGTTGGGTGCTGAGACATCTGCACTGAATCCTCATAAAATCTCTAATGAAATATGTATGTTTCACATTATTGCATCGTGGAGTGGGGTCAGCCACCGGAGACGGGTCAGAGTGCTAAGGTCTAGACCGCTCAGGGTGGGTAAGAGGAGTGAACGGAGGCAGCCCATGCGGGGCTGGTTTGTCCAGTCGCTGTTACAACGGTAACATCTTACAGGAGAGCATGTTAGAACACATCAGGAGAATAGTTGAGACAGGATCGCCAGGGGCTTCCGGTGGACCCCACGCACTATACTCACTGGCAGCCAATCCTTGTCACAACCTTATGAGGCAGGCGATTACTTTTGTCATTTAACAGTTACAGAAACTCAAGCTCAGAGAAGTTACACAACTTTCCTGAAATGATGCAGTGGTAAGTAGCAAGCAGAGATGTTAATCCATCTGGGATGGGCTGCAAGCCGGCGCCCTTGTCTACGCCATCATGCTGAGGAAGAAGAGTAGGACTGGAAATTTCCTTTGTTCTTCGAGTTCTTCCCTAGGCAGAGGTGTCCTGGATACTGAGGCACTGACACGAGGGTCCCTACAGGAGCTCCACACCTGCCAAGCCCCAGCCTCACTTTGTGGGAAACGGGGCAGGCCCCCGTCAGCCTGTATCTGTGAAGTTTCTTGTTGTAATTCTTACACCTGTCCTTAACGCCTCTGCCCTGAAGTCCCGGCAGACACTCGACTGAACTCAGGCCCTGTGAATCTCAGGAACCTACGTAATTCTTCTAAAGAGAAAAAAATCAGGGGTAGTGATGGCTAGATCAGTCCCCTCAAGTGAAATCTGTTTGGGGAGCTACATAAGGATAAGCCCATCGATTTCGCCAGTTCCCAGCCTTTTGGCCAGTTTGCTTTCATTGACCATGCCTTGGCGTACAATGGATATTTCCTAACAGCTGACCTTGTTCCCTGTCAGCTGTTAGTTGCATATAATTGCACATCAACCACTGGCACTGTGGAAAAGCTAGTTATATCACCTTTAGTTACTCTTTGGAGGTTAAAAGAAGCACATCGAAGAGAAGCAAAGAAGAAACCAGGGCCCTTTCCAACTGGGTTTGGAGACACAAGATCCGGGGTGAAGCAGAAGGAGCCCACAGGGCCAGTCCAGGACCCAGTGGACCAGAAAGAAATTGGCGAAGCTGAGAGCAAGAATCTGATGAGACTAAAAATACACAGAACTATGAGACCCTGTTCCAGCCTTCATGGAGCCTTACAGAGCTCATGTACTCAGAAAAAGAAAACTCACAAAAATCTGTCAACAACTCTTTGAATTCAAAAGAGGAGAGAGAGCCTTCACATTCATTCATTCATGTGTGCCAACGTGCGTGTGTATTTGAAGGCCATGTAGATAATAGAAGACCATATACAAATATGTATAAACATTTGTATATGGTCTTCTATGTGCTACAACTTTTCCAGGTGCTTGGGATAAAACAATGGACAATATGGGATAAAACAATGGACAATATAAACAAAAAAAAAAAAAAGCAAAAAACAAAAAAACCTTGCTCATGTGGCAATCACATTATATCTCTATCTGTATTTCTGTATATGTATATACAGAATGCATATATGCATGTATTTATCAAATCTCATCCACTTGAGACCATACTAGTGGCTAATAAAGCACTGATGAATCACTGTTCTTTAAAGAATAGATGATAAACATCAATGTTTTTTATTTTAATTTTTTTAATGTTTACTTCGAGAGAGAGAGAGAGAGAGAGAGAGAGCACAAGAGGGGGGAGGGACAGAGAGAGAGGGAGACACAGAATCGGAAGCAGGCTCCAGGCTCGGAGCTGTCAGCACAGAGCCCGACACGGGGCTCGAACTCATGGATTGTGGGATCATGACCTGAGCTGAAGTCAGACGCCCAACCGACTGAACCACCCAGGTGCCCCAAACATCAACGTTTTAACTGACTTTGCAAATTACATTGCAAAATGCAAAAGTGCCTGCTCCTTATAGGTTATTATCTTGTTTATACTACCAATTGATTTAGCCACCTCTTTGTGAAGAAATTACGCGGTGGAAGGTACATTTCAGTAAATCAGAGATTTGAATGACCGAGTTTTTACTGCCGCCATTTTCAGCAGAGCAGGGTGGGGCTTTGGGATTTGCTGAGTTTGGACCAGATTTTGGGAAAGCACAGATTGCCTCAAGGTGTTGACATTCTTTAAATAGAATAAGATATGTATGGGAATGACTCATCCACTCAGTGAAAGCTTTTTTTATGGAAGTTAATCTAGTTTCCTATTTAAAGACTTGGAAGAGAGTCCACTGCAGTTTGAAAGGCAAACTTCTGCCATTTAACAACCACGCTTCCTTTCCTCCCACTTTCGCATCCCTATCTTATTACTAAGAAGCAACAGCACTGGACTGTAATATTAGTGTTAGGACACAGAGCATTTTCCAAGATGCTTTGCAAACACCGACCTTGGGGGCCTCTCACTCATTGCTGATGGGAGTACAGATGGTGCAGCCACTTTGGAAGACAGTTTGGAAGTTTCTTACAAAACTAAACATACTCTTACCGTACGATCCAGTAGTCACACTCCTTGGTTTTTACCTAAAGGAGTCAAAAACTTCTGTCCACACAAAAACCTTGCACACGGTTGTTTATGGCAGCCTTATGCAGAGTTGCCAAAACTCGGAAGCCACCAAAACGTCCTTCAGTAGGTGAATGGACTATCGAGCCATGAAAAGACACGGAGGAAACTTAAATGCCTATCACTAAGTGAAAGAAGCCGATCTGAAAAGGCTACATGCTGTATGATTCCAACTATATGAGATGCTGAAAGAGACAAAACTGTGGAGATAGTGAAAAGATCAGTGATTGCCAGGGGTGGGAGAGTGGGGGTGGGGAGGGATGAACAGGCAGAGCACAGACGATTTTAGGGAAGTGAAAATACTCGCAGGGTGCTATCATGGTGCATACGTGTCATTATACATTTGCCCCAAACCGTAGAACGTGCAACACCGAGAGTGAACACTAATGTGAACCATGGACTTTGGGTGATAATGATGTGTGAGTGTAAGTTCATCAGTTTTTATAGGTGCATCAATTACAACACATGTAGCACTCTGGCAGGGGATGTTGATAGTTGTACAAATGTGGGGGGAGGAAATCTCTGTGCTTTCTGCTCAATTTTGTTGGGAACTTAAAACTGGTGTTAAAAATGAGGTTTATTGGGGTGCTGTCTCTCAAAAATTGACTCTGTCTCAAAAATAAACATTTAAAAAATTTTTTTTTAATTTTTAAATAAGGTTTATTAATTTTTTTAAAAAAGAAGCTTTAAAAAGCTGTGCTTTTAGGGGCGCCTGAGTGGCTCAGTCGGCTGAGCCTCCGACTTCCACTCAGGTCATGATCTCGTGGTTTGTGGGTTCGAATCCCACATCGGGCTCTGTGCTGACAGCTCGGAGCCTGGAACCTGCTTCGGATTCTGTGTCTCCCTCTCTCTCTGCCCCTCCCCTGCTTGTGCTCTGTCTCTCAAAAGTGAATACAGGTTAAAAAAATTAAAAAAAAATGAAATTATGTGTCTAATGAACTAGAATCTGATCGTACAAATATTACCAACTAGATAGGTCTGTTCCTAACCCGTCCTGGTGACTGATAACAGATTTGTACAGAAATGTTTGTGGGCGAGGCCTGCAGCTGGCTCCCTGAACAGGAGTGTCTTTTTTTGCCTTGAGCAAGATTTGCTGGTGCCGCAGTGGTCCCCTCTGGTTTTCGGCCCTGAAAGCAGCATTGTGTAAGTTCAGCCTCCGTGCCCGCTGGCAATTTTCACTAATTGTTTACAGTGCTCTAATTTTTACACTCTCTTTAAAGGATCTTTGTGTGTGCTGATTGCAGAAGGTAATATTTCGGGCATCAGTAACCATGGTAATGAACCATTCTCCTCTCAGAATTGGTGCCAGCTGCACTGGCGTCTGGATGGTAGCACCCCGGTGCTTTGCTAATGAGCGACTTTTCATTTGCTGTAGGAGGACGGTCCCACTTCTTCGCATGTTTTGCTTGTGTTTTGTTAAAGGCTCTTCCTTGAGAACAACGTTAGAAAAAGTAAATCCCATTTGGTAAAACCTGGATCTCAAAAGGAAGACATTCCCAGTCCCAGAAAGCAAGAGCGTGCAGAATGAAAGCCTTTGAAGGTTCTATGGGGAGGCCATTCCCGCTCCAGGCTGCGGTGCCACTCCCCCGCCCCCTCCCCCATCCGCAAGCATCCATGTGTCCCTTTTGGGCATGCACAGAGAGCTTTCCATCAGCATTCTCCTTTGACTACTGGAGAAAGGAGTTTAAATATTTCAAAGATTTATGTTATGAATAATTTAAGAGAAATAAAGAAAACTCCTAAACTCTCTTTGAATTGTGTAATGGGAGCTTTGAAAGATGTTAGCATTTTGCCTTATCAGATTAAACTGGTTTTTTGTGGGTTTTTTTTTTTTTTGTGCGAGAAGATTGAAGTGGAAATGTAAGCTATTGTCACCCTTTATTTCACTGACTAATGATGATTCTAGAAGAGACAGCTTCTTAACCTTGCAAGAGATAAGAGCCTGCAGTAATGGACCCTCTTTCCATCTACTATATGTGCTGTTTAAACGAGCAGTTCACAGGACACCCTCACCAGCTTTTAAAACATTTGAATCCCAGGCCTCTGCTAATTCTCGCCTGGACGGCATTTTGACGAGAGCTAAGGAAAACTGATATCCAGAAAACCTGCTGAGTTTTCTTCCTTCCTGGTCATTTAGCTATGGACACCCGATCATACGATTCTGGTGTGGATACTGCCTTTTATGCTGAACCTTCACCAGCAGTGTTAGGTTGGTGACAGGCAAGTGCGGGGTCCTGTCCACGCTTTCATACGTGCTTTCTGTGTGTTAGCTTATTTTATCCTCATGGTGATTCTATGATGTAGACATTATTACTTCCATTTTACAGATGAAGAAGGAGGCACAAAGAGGCTGTGTAACGGGTCCAAAGCTCCCTGGATGGTAAATGGCAGGGCCAGGATTCACCTCCAGGAAGTCTGCGTGTAGAGCTCTTGATATTTATAGATTGGTAAGTCCTTATATCCATCGAAACACTCTAACATGCAAGGAAGCACACAGGAAATCTCATTTTTAGTTTTAGTTTTTATTTTTTAAACTTTATTTGGAGAGAAAGAGAGAGTGTGTGAGAGTGGGGAAGGGGCAGAGAGAGAGGGAGAGCGAGATGGAATCCCAAGCAGGCTCCGAGTTGTCAGTACAGAACCCGATATGGAGCTTGAACTCACAAACCGTGAGATCACAACCTGAGTTGAAGTTGGATGCTTTTTTTTTTTTTAATTTTTTAACATGTATTCATTTTTGAGAGACAGAGTACAAGTGGGGGAAGGGCAGACAGAGAGGGAGACACAGAATCCGAAGTCAGCTCCAGGCTCTGAGCTGTCAGCACAGAGCCTGACACGGGGCTTGAACCCATGAACTGTGAGATCATGACCTGAGCTGAAGTCAGATGAAGTCGGATGCTTAACCAACTGAGTCACCCAGGTGCCCCAAGAGGGCTCAGTTTTAAATCTCAGCTCTGCCACTGGCCATTTGTCCCATATAAGTTTCTTTCTCTTGCTGCATCTCAGGTTCCCCATGAAATGGAAATAGTAGCTCCTGGTTCACAGGGTTCTGAGACGATCACATGAGATTAAGCATCTGTCCGAAAGCTTTTTAGATACTCTGGAGGTGCTATGCAAGTGAGCGTATGAAGATGAAGATTTGGGGCGCCTGGGGAGCTCAGTCGGTTAAGCGTCCGACTTCAGCTCAGGTCATGATCTCACGGTTCGTGGGTTCGAGCCCCGCGTCGGGCTCTGTGCCGGCAGCTCGGAGCCTGGAGCCTGCTTCTTCGGATTCTGTGTCTCCTCCTCTGTCTGCTCCTCCCCCACTTGCGCTCTGTTTCTCTCTCTCAAAAATGAATAAACATTAAAAAAAATTTTTTTAAAGGATACAACTAAGTGGCGTAAATGGTACCCAATACACAGTTCAAAGATATGCTTAAGAGAGAGAGGGAAGCGCAAAAGGCAGAGAGAGAAGGAGAATCTGAGACCAAGAGAAATGATAGGATTTCAAGTTGAAGGCCCAATTAAAGTCTAAGTGTCCAAATACAGGAGGTTCGGTTTTCTTCCTTCCAGAAATGATACCCTGACTCTGACTTTTTCCCTTTGGATATTTTCCCAGTAGAAAAAGCAAGGTGTAGGCATATTTAATATACTTACAGAATTCCCTCCAGCGGACCGAAATAATCACTTGTGTTAACGTGGGGATTTGTTTTTTGAACTTAGGCAAAAACTCAGTGAACTGAGTCACCAATCTTGTTAAATCTTGTCTTATTGCAACTGTATTCCAGAACCCAACTGACAGGTGGGAAATACGGAGGCTTTGGTCCGGCCAACGGCGAGTCACAGTGCAATCAGCTTCCCTGGTAACGCAGACAGAGCACGACCATATTCCCTTAAAACGTTGACTGTGGTATTGCACCCACGTGTCATGAATACTCATGCTTCTGAGCAGCACAGGACAGGTAAGGACACATTCGCTGGCACACTGGTGAGGGTGGGGAACAGAACAGCCCTCCTGGCAGTGAAGCGTTTTCTCGCGCATTCATCCCACTTCTAAACCTGCGAACCTCTTGGAAGGGATCCACCAACGCACGTTCGAAGGGACAGATGGTGAATGAAGGGGAGCATGTTACGGGAGAAAATGAATTCACTTATTAAGAAATCAGCTCCTTGATAGAACATGGCACGTTTCCACAGACGACCGCATGGGCTTTGACTCAAAGACGACAGGGCTTTCCCAACAGCTTGCTCCTAAGTAAGGATCTGTGTTTGAATCACCCTGATTTACAGTCATTTCCCAAAAGCCTCCCCTGCGAAGTCTAGGATTCCCCGTGTTGATTCCTCTGCTCTCCCCTCCTCGGCCATTCCTCTGGCGCCCGGCTCCCCTCTCCTCTCCATTTGGCTCCTGCCCAAGGTGCCCAGGCCGAGAAGCATCGACGACAGCTCCTCCATCCCGATGCGTGGCACTAGGCTCAAGGAACAACCCAGATGCTGATGGAGACACACATTCTCACGGCGCTCACATTTGGAGGCGGGGACAAAAGGGGATACTGAGTGTGTACAAATGAAGCAGGCCAGGGAGCCGTGGGTACCACGGCCATCTGGAGCGAGCAGTGTGAATATGCAGATTTTTGTATGAAAATGTCTGAGTTTTAAAACACTTATGGTGAAGCAAAACACACTGAATTCAGCCTGGAGCCTGCCAATTTGTACATGACAGTGACAGGTGGGAGGGCACGAAGCCGGAGGATGAGATGGCCCAGGACGCACCAGCGTCTTCCCCTTATTCCTCCTTGGAACAGCAGAGTTAGGATGTGATCCTTTTTTTCTTTTCTTTCTTTTTTTTTTTTTACATTTTATTTATTTTTGAGAGAGACACAGACAGAGCACAAGTGGGGGAGGGGCAGAGAGAGAGGGAGACACAGAGTCTGAAGCAGGCTCCAGGCTCCAAGCTGTCAGCACAGAGCCCGACCTGGGGCTCGAACTCACAAACCCTCGGATCGTGATCTGAACCGAAGTCGGACACTTAACTGACTTAGCCACCCAGGCGCCTCCTTTTTTTCTTTTTCAAAAAGTGTATGTATGTATTTATTTATTTAGAGAGAGAGAGAGTACATGCATGAAGGGGAGGTGCAGAGAGAAAGGGAGAGTCCCAAGCAGGCTCTGCACTGTTAGCACAGAGCCCAAGGCTGAGCTGGATCTCACAAGGGTGAGATCATGACCTGAGTCATATCGAGGGTTGGTCCTAAGCCGACTGAGCCACCCAGGCACCCCAGGATGGTTATCTTAAACAAACAGACAAAACCCTCCAAGGGAAACAGTAAGAACAAGAAGCTGATAGAAGCAGCTTAAGATCCTACGAGGCATAAGAGCAAGGCCATAAAAAGCTACAGAGGCAGGGGTGGCACCGCCTGGGTTTACAGCCTGGTTCTGGGGCTCCCGGGAGGCTCAGTGGTTAAGCCTCCCACTCCTGATTTCGGCCCAGGTCATGATCTTGCAGTTGGTGAGTTCAACCGCGCCTCGGGCTCCGTGAAGGCAGTGCAGAGCCTGCTTGGGATTCTCTCTCTCTCTCTCTCTCTCTCTCTCTCTCTCCCCCCTGTCTCTCTGCTCTCTCCTGCTTGCGCATACATTCAAGCACAACTTCTCTCTCCCTCTCCCTCCCTCTCTCTCTCTCTTTCTCAAAGTAAAGAAATAAACTTAAAAAAATAATAAAGCCTATTTCTGGGGCTTGCTAGATGTATGGGCTTGGGAGAGGCACTTCTTCTCAATGCCTCAGTTTTCTCACCTGTGCAATGGGAGAATATTAGTCACCACTCTGTGGGTTGTGGGGATGAAGTTAGTTGCTGCACGTAAACTGCTTGGAAGTGTGTCTGGTACTATATAAGTGTTAGCTATTATTACAGTTTAGGCAGATGATTTCAGACTGTCAGGGTCTCAGAAAATGCAGTGAAGAGGTTTCCTAGACAAGAGATGGCTTCACCCTCCAGACTGTCCTTTATAGCAATCTTTACATGTTCCGTCTCCTCCAGCCCTTGTCTCTACCCTCTATCTTCTTTCCAGCTGTGTCCTAGATTATAGCTTCTTTCCAGACCTAGACTTTCCAAATCTATCTCGGGCTCTATCTTTTCGGATCTAGACCAGCACTGCGGAAGCTGTTATGAGCACGTGAATCACCTGGAGATGTTGCTACAAATGTACATTCTGGGGCGCCTGGGTGGCTCAGTGGGTTAAGCTTCCGACTTCTGCTCGGGTCAGGATCTCGCAGTTTGTGGGTTCGAGCCCCGCATTGGGCTCTGTGCTGACAGCTCGGGTCCTGGAGCCTGCTTCGGATTCTGTGTCTCCCTCTCTCTCTGCCCCTCCTCAATTTGTGCTCTGTCTCTCTCTCTCTCTTTCTCTCAAAAATAAATAAACATTAAAAAAATACATATTCTTATTCTGTGCATCTAGAATAGGACCTGAGATTCCGCACATCCTTTTTTTTTTTTTTTTTTAGTTTATTTATTTTTGAGAGAGAGAGAGAGAGAGGAGCAGAGAGAGAAAGAGAATCCCAAGCAGGCTCTGCACTATCAGCACAGAGCCCAACTCAGGGCTCCATCCCATGACCGTGAGATCATGACCTGAGCTGAAATCAAGACGCTTAACCGACTGAGCCACCCAGGCGCCCCAGGCAACACTTTGAGAAGTGACGGAGCTAAACAGTATGTTGCTTCAACATCGTCTTCCAAACCAACTTTATATCAAATCTTGCTTTTTAAACTTGAAGTCTCCTTTAGCCCTGAGGTCTGGCCCATATGAAGATACCCTGCCTTCCCACGTCACAGCTGTCTTGCATGGCAGCTGTGGAAGACGGACCCTGCACCCATAGAATCTTCCAGCTTTTGTTATTAGTTCCATCTGCCTCTTCGTGTTTTCTGTGACTCAGGAACGAACCTCCTCCCGTGGGAGTGTTCTAGTAGGTGTCGAGTATGAATAGAGTTTTTAAAATCATCCTCGAGTCTCACGACACTGGGAGGAGAATCATTTTTTCCCCCCGGCTTAAACACAACAAAACAGAACCTGGTGTTACAGGGTATTCTATGTGCCTGTGGATCCGTCTGCCTTTCTTTCGAGACAATGATCTCATGAAGGCGAGGACGTCTTGTTTGCTGGAACTCCTATCACCCTCGCTCTGTTAGATCCCCCGTGCAGAGTCAATCCTCGACAAACGTGAGGAGGATGTGAGTGCCTTTCCACCTTGCATGAGCAATTTGGCCACCTCCCACACCACACTTCTGTTCCAAGACGCCCGAGCCACAGATATCTTATGTACTTATGAGGATGTCACAATTCTTTTGGCTCAAACGTCCCCCAAACGCAGGAAAATGGAACTGCCAGGTTTCTCTGTTAAATTGGCTTGAATACATCCCAGCCACAAAGTAACAGAAAAGGGTGTTGTTAACAGAAAAAGGAATCGGTGAATATGTACTTTTAAAATGGGAAAATGACAATAACTTAAAGCGTGGTAACATTACACAGTCTCCAAGGCTCAGATGTAATTAGCCCCCGGTGGCATTTACTTTTGCACTAGGATCGAGGCCACTCTCGGGGGACTTTTATGGTGGCCTCTATCCCCACCCTGACCCCACACAGCTCGGGGATTAGATATCACATCAGTGGCTCTGTCCTGTCAGTTCCGTTCATTTATTCACCGATTTGTCCATTCGGCAAACATTTATTTCAGTCTGTTAGCTGGCTGACACGTGGGAGGAGGCAATATAGTCGATTCACGGCAGAACAAGAGGAAGAGATGAGAATTCTTTTAAACACGGACGATGTGTGTGTCTTCCGTTGAGGAGTTTGGGAAGCACAGAATTGAGGTCCGGTATGTTCTGCCTGCCAGCCCGTTCCTCTGGGGACCGGCAAAGACTGAAGGTGTGACCCCATGCCCCGTGTTGAGAGGCTGGCCCTGGACCGTGTCAGCTCAACCCAGGGCCAGAGACAGTTCAAGGGCAGTGAGTGCAGAGGCCCTGGGGGCCAGGAGCAAAAGCACCACCGACCGAGGTAGGACAAGTCCTCTGGCCCGGGAGAAGTCCCAGTGGGGACTCCGTATGGCTGGGGTGGCCCAAATCCATTGCAAACCTCTCTACTGCCCACTCCGTCTCTGAGTGACGGGTTTCTCCAGGAGGCTGACAGAGCGGGAGCTCAAAAAGAATCTGCTGAAGAGAAACGCAAGGGAATCGAGATGTGGCTGACAAATAGCACATGAGACCCAACATGCAAATGCAGCGTCTGACTTTGGGGAAAATAGAGGGAGAAAAACACATCAAGAAGGTAACGGACATTAGAATACAGAGTGTGACTTAGAAATCACAAAAGACTCTGTGGCCACATACTCTGTATGCCTAGGGAAGAACCTAGACCATGTTAGTGGGGGCCACAAAAGGCTTTCTGGGGAATAACAGAGGCTTTATTCACAGAATGATGCTGCAGTTGTATAGGACTTTAAATTGACTACATGGGCTTACGTCAGTGGTGTCTCTTCATCCCCACTGAGGCCCTGGCAGGGACACAGGAAGGCGTCACCCTGAGCTACCCCACGCGAGGCCAAATGCAGCTTCTGCAACGCTGGTCCACGGGTCACCCGCGTCAGACTCACACGGGGAGCACTTGGTTAAAAATTGGGTCCCTGATCTTTGTCAGAATCGCTGTGGTAGAACTCAGCACTTGGCATTTTTAACAAATTCTCCAGGTGACAAGTGCCCTCAAGTTTGAGAAGCAGTGGCTCCAGAGGTTAAGGGACTTCACACGTACACACGCACACACATGCACACACGCAGCCAGCGTCAGAACCCAGCTCCTCTGGTCCAGCGGCTTTCCCTCTCAGCCCCTCTGTCTCCCACTAAGTCCCGGGGCCCATCGTCACCCATCCCATGCTGGCGTTTCTGGGGTGCTCACCACCACTCAAATCCTGTCTTTCTCTTTAGGGAGCAGGATGCAGACGATTTGGGGGAAGGCATATGAGTACAAGCTGCGTATCTCTTAAAAGCAACCCACTGTTCGTTCAGAGCAGCCCTGCGGTCTTGGTCATTTGGTGTCTTAGAACCTGACCCTCCGAGCATCTTTTACCCCAAAGCAAAAGGGGCTGGTGGAACACAGAAGGGAAGCTGTATGCCGGTAGGTGAAACTCTTGTCTCATTTAGCAAACCTGCACATTCCATGTTCTCAGTCTCCACGTGCAGGAGGGTACCTTCGTCCAAGCTTCAACAGCCCTTGTGTCCTGATGGGGGGTGTGGGAAGGCGCAGCCCAGTCCTCTCCTCCTCCCCTCGACGCCCCGGCTCCTTGGTGGGAGAACACATTCCACATGGTTCCTTGTGCCGCAAGTTTACCAGCGTCCGCCCGGGGCATGGACCCGGTGGGCCAGCTGCCCCATTGGGGGTCAGGCGTAAGGAAGCCCACTCTCCCACAGACAGAAGCCACATTCGCCAGGAGTGGCTTTGTCTATAATAAAGGTAGTGTCCTGATGTGCCATCAGCCTGGTTCTCTCTGTCTGAATTGAATTACCTGTATTTAATTGAATTTCTGATCCTTTCCACTGAAAATTTTGCAGAGCTAAGAGGAAACACAAGTTTGCCTCCCTGGGCTATTTGCAAGAACCCTAAACGTGTATCTGCTTTAACGGAGATAGTTAAACAAGGAATTTAGCTGGGCAAGACTTGTGCCCCTACACTGTGAGCTGTTACCAAGGCAGCAGAATTGTGGCAGCACCGAGCCCCCTTCCTGTGTGCAGAACACACACAGCAGCAACCCTTGTAAAAATATATATATAACTTATATATATACAAGTGCGAGGATTCAGGCCAAGATGACAACCACGGTTTGGACCACTGTCGTAGAGTGTGGCGTGTGTGGTGGTCTGAGAACGGTCTTCATGGCCGGTCCTCCCTCTTCCCTTTCTGTCTGTGCCTTCTTTTACTGGGAATCAAACTAAAAAGTGACGTGGTCTCCCAATTTTGCTGCCACACTCAGGACGTTTGAGTACTAATAAGATCGTAATACGTGAAGAATGGCGAATGGCTGAGTCAGTCACGCCCTCATAATCGAGGCAAGTGCTCTATTCTAGTTTCCGAGCCCCGGATATCCTCATACTGCTCTGGGCTTCTGTCACTCTTGGCCTGAAGCCCCCCTGAGAGGGAAGAGGCTTCAGAAATAGGCTGGGTGTGAGTGACCTGATTCTCAAAGGCTGCCGGCCCCCTCTTCAGTCTGGAAATTTCTAAAGGCTCCTGGATGTCCAAATGCCCGGGAAAGTCATCGATTTAGATACACGACTGACTGAGTTTATACGTGTGCATGTGGCAGATATAATGTGGGAGGGGCATATATTCTAGTTGGAGGATTACAGTAGTACATAAAGTATTAGTAATAATAGAGGGGGACAGAGCCTCATCAGCAAGCACTGAGAGTCAGAGGAAAATTAGGACAATAAATATTTGAGGGGATTAGGGATTTGGGGGGAAAGATCCCATCAAGCTGGAGGGGTCAGAGAAAGATTTTAAGAACGGGCCTTGCAGAGTGGATAAAATGAAGATTTGCATGTAGGAAAAGGAAGGCTGTGCTACCCAGGGGAACGAAGACCTCTGCCGTCCGCCTCCCTGTTGTCAACACCGGCCTGGTAGGTGTCTTCCAACCTTTCCAACGTGTGGGGCACCAGCTCCGTGCAGAGTACTTTGGTTTTAGGTCGTGAAGGGCCACAATCCGCTGCTGTGATAAACTGGGCCGGGTGGGATGGAACCTCTCCCCTCGGAGTGTCCAGGAAGGCCTTGCCGTGTGGCTGGATGCTGTGTGTGTCTCTGTCTATGTGTGTGTCTGTTTGGGGGTGTGTGTGTGTGAGTCTGTGCCTGCACCCTGCAGCCCGCCCTCCCGTGCCTTGAGGAACTGGCCCTGGGGCCCTGCGGTCCCCCTCTAAGGCTGCACAGCTCTCCGCCCTGTGTTATTATCTGTTGGGTTGAGAGTTCCATGGCCCCTTTTTTCTTGATTCTCTTCCTCAACCTGGGGACTGTCATCCCCTTACTGACCTCTCTCTTCTCATTTATTACCTGGGAAAGTGTCCTTTTCTCTCCTTACTTTATATGCTCCTTCTGAGCGGTCTGACCTACTTCAAACAGTTACGACTGTCACCGTATACCCCGGCAACTCCAAAATCAATACCTCAAGCTTTATTTTTATTCTAATTTGAGCTGCAGTCACATTCCTGTATTTCCTCTTCCTGAGGGACATCTTTAGGTGTTTCAAATCGAACATGTTAAAAATGGAGCTCATTTCCTTCTTCCTAAAAACACCCCTCATCTCCTTCGCCCTTCACCTTCCCTATTCAACTTGTTCCGAGCCATGTCAAGTGTATCTCAGATTTGTTCCCCAAACTGACCCGACTTCTTATCCTGTGTCATTACCAGACCACCTCTCAGCAGGTCAGAAGCCGTGAACTCAATTGGCTGCCTCCAGAATCTCTCCTCTTGGGTTCATTTGAACATTGATTTTCCTAAAAATAAACTCTGGCTTCTCACTGAAAACTTAGACCCTTCCATATCGCCTTCCTCCTGTCCCCATCCCATATCTTATGTTCTTTTATATCTAACTTCTCACCATTCTATACACTATGAACCAGCTCATGCCTCTGTATGTGCTGTTCCAGTATCCGGGGAATGCCTTTCCTGTTATTTCTCTTCTGATGAGCTCCTATTCATCCTTCAACACCTGTGGGATTTTGTTTTGTTTTAATTTTTAAATGTGTATTTATTTTTGAGAGAGACACAGAGCACGAGTGGGGGAGGGACAGAGAGAGAGGGAGACACAGGAATCCGAAGCAGGATCCCAATGCGGGGCTCAAACTCCCCAACTGCAAGATCACGACCTGAGCCGATGTCGGACGCTCAACCGACTGAGCCACCCGGGCACCCCGACACCTGTGTTTCGATCAGAGTCCCTTCCATGAAGATGAAACAGGCATCGCTTGAACTCCAGGAAGGCAGAGAGCTCGGCAGCCCCCCATCACGGTGTGGAACCATCCAGGTAAGGCTCTCTGGCCCTGCTGCTCTCGCTGCCCCTTCATTTTCTTGCCCGCCCTCTCCCAACCGTCACCTCCATGTCTTCAGCTCATGGAATGGAGAAGAGGATCCCTAGGACCCAGGGAGCACACGTCCCCTTCCCCCTCCTGCTCGTCTTCTTGATATTCTCTGAGGGATCTTCCCCGAGATGATATTCTTGGTTTGCACCGGGTGTTGTGACGACGATGCGTTCAGATGGCCGGGACCTCCGGGGGCCTCCCTCTCGCCAGCCCCCTTCCAATCACGTCCTCCGAGTGTTAGCTTGATGGTGACGATGCCCAGTTCAAGGGACTGTCTCCTTCATCTGCCAGGAATGCTGGGACCAAGGCTTGGAGAGACATAGGGCATGGCAGAGTGGAGTGCCGTTGGAGGACTCTGGTCCCCCCCCAACAGGTGCCCTGGAAGGACTTGGTGAGTGGAGCAGGCTCTTGCCTTTGGGCTCAGAACAAGAGTGTGGGCTGGCCAAGCTTCCTCAGTCTCCTTGCTGCACTGAGAGGCGGTCTGTGTTGGCTTCCAGCTGATGGTGGACAAGTTTATCAATCTCTGTATTCCCAAGGCCCGTGTTCAATGAATGAGTGTTCACGGAATGAAAGTCTGGGTGAATTTATTAGAAGAGCTTCAGGGATTTTCCTTGGTTTTACTTTTTGAATAAGGTAAGAAAGGGGCAGATTCTCTGAGCAACCCATTGCCCAAGGGGTGTTACCGGCGCAGGGTGCAGGAGCCATGGGACCCTGAGTTCCAGCCCCCATACACGGCGTTCCTCTGTCTTCTCTGACCCTTCGACCGGGGGAAGGGATCCAGCAGGCTTGCGGTCTTCAGCAGTGTTAAATAACTAACAAAAACCCAACTGGGGACGTTTTAAAGATCTAATTGTCTTTATTAATGAATTCGAGAATCAGGCAGCATCCCACCTGGCAAGGAGAGGGGAACTCAGAGGAATTGTAAAATCTGGAGGGTTTTTAGAAGGAGGGTGTGGCAAGAAAGTGATTAGCAAAAGAAAGGGATTGTTCCAGGCCAAGCCCCTTTCCCTTAGGGGGAAAGGTGGGGGTTTTACCAAGTCAGTCACCTCACCTTCCTTCAGGGGATGAGGAAGGCCCCAGAACCAGGCTCACCAGCCTCGACTAAACAATTCCTGACGGAGGGGTTAAAAGCGCATCTCTGCGGGAGGTAAAAACTACATCAGCTGAGCTGGTAAGCCCTAGTTTGGGATCTTGGTCTCAGTAACACCCATTTTCGAAAAAGAAAAGCCTGTGGATTTCTTTTTAACAGCAGCATGCCACGATCAGGGCAGACTTCCGCATCTCAGAGAGGAGACGTCAGTGTTAGATGTGGCCCAAAGGACAAAGCTAATGTTACTGATGTGGGAACAGAGGCAAAAAGAAATATAGATAGAATTAAATTTCCTTATAACCCACAGCCCACTGACAAATACTCGAGGCGGGCAGAGTATGACCTTCCCCTGGGAACTCCCAACTGTCTTAAAGTCAATGCTTTGCTGGAGGGAAAAACAACCTTAGCCTGACAATAGCTAGGCCTCCAGGATCCTGTGAGTCTTTAGCATATGAAAGTCCGTTTGGAAACTTCGCATCTTCACTTCCCCCAGTTCCCAAGTATATAATCAGTCACCCCTCACAATCCCAGTGCAGCACTTTCTGCCCAAGGGTCCTGTCCCCATGCTTTAATAAAACTACCTTTTTGCATGGAAGGCATCTCAAGAGTAGGCTGCAACCCTAACATTTCCACATCATTACCACTTCTGCCTGGAAGGCAGGAATTGAGTGACCCTTTTGAGCCTCTGCTCTCTCCCCTGTAAAACAGAACCACAACTCCTTCAGAATTACAGAATGCGGGAGCCAGGGGGGAGACCTGGATCCAGTCCCCAGGGACCATGGCTGTAACTTCTGCCCAGTAACAGTTGTGGTGTGCTGTGTTTACGTCTGTCTGTCACACCATAACCAACTCTTCTCTGTCTTTGAAACCTCAGTGCCTTATACCCAGGAAGGCCTCAGGTAAATGTCTGTTGAGTAAATAATGAATACAAGAAGAAAGAGAAAGGAATCGGTGAAGTACAATACAGCCTTCCACAGGACCTGTGAGGTACTTTGTTGCGTTTTGCTGATGGGTTTTTCAAATCCTACTCATGCGTTGAATTATTGGTGCCAAAACTCCAAGTATTTAGAAATTATTTGTGAAAGGTGGAAATTGTGAGAAGTGAGAGGATTCATTTTCAAATACCAAATAAAAGCTGTGCTGTCTAGTTAACAAAAGGTTTACAACCTATTTACAATAGATTTACAACCTATTACAACCTTACAACCTATGCATCAACCAGAGTCCCAAACGCTTAGACACTTCACTTCCTGGTTCTAATCCCTGCCCCTTCATTTCGCGGGCTTAGTTTTCGCGGGCTTTGCAATGAGCATGCGCCAAAGAACTGAAGTGTCTGCCACACCTCAAGGAATGTACATTTGTTCCAATCAGACTACTTTTTGCCTTACATGGGCACAGGTGACTTCCGGGTAAGGCCTGTGGTGCTCAGCCAATGAGGAACCAGGGGAGGGGTTTACCTGTGTAGTGCTCAGCCAATGAGGCTGAGCATACTAGGGGGAGGGACTTGCATACTAGGAGATAAATTGTTTGCTGCAAGTGCCCCGAGCGGGCCTGTTCATCAGACACCCGGTCTTGCAAGAACGTTGATTAAAGCCTTGCTTCAGTGTGCTCTGAGTCTCCGTGTCCCTCCTTTGATTGGGGCGGTGGGCTTATTTCTCACAAAATCAAGCCTGTGGATTTTATTTCTTGACCTAGAGAAGGAGGTGCCTTCAGAAGGTCCTGGGGGTGGATGAATGTCTCCATTGCACAGGGAGGGGGGCTGGTTCTGACAGGAGAACCTGCCCCAAATAGGGGAACACGCGGGAAATAGAGGGAGAGGATGACTGAGGCCTGAGCCCGTCGGAGCAAGCTCTCGGCTGTCAGAGTTTGGCCCGGGAAACAGAGGACCCTTCCTGGGAACCGGAACTGCTGCTGGGGAAGCATGTGCCCAAGCTGTTGGCAACACCTGGCCTAGAAGTTGCGGCCCATCATGGCACAGACACACCCGCAGGCAAATTGCTGCTCTTGAGCCAGGCTCACCCCCACCGCAGTGCTGGGGACCCCGAACTGTGGGAGTCAGTGCAGACGCCCCCTTCCCTGGGTCTGGGACTCACTTGGACGACTGCCTTTTAAACTTCCTTTTTTTCTTTTTCTTTTTTTTTTTTTTTTAGTGCATTTATTTATTTATTTTGAGAGAGACAGAGCAGGGAGGGGCAGAGAGAGGAAGAGAGAGAGTCCCAAGCAGGCCCTGTGCTACCAGGGCAGAGCCTGATTAGGGGCTTGAGCTCACAAACAGTGAGATTATAACCTGGGCCGAAACCAAGAATTGGATGCTCAACCAACGGAGCCACTGAGGCACCCCTGCTTTGTATTCTTCTTAAAAGTGCTTTTTCAAACTCTGCCTAGAGAATTTGCCCGGGAAACAGGATGCACAGATTTGAAAAAAAAATGCTAACTCAGAAGTGAGGATAAGCCACTGTGGAATTTACCACATCACCTTTGGCTAATAAATAAAAATAAGGTTCTTACCGAGTGAAATAAGAGGCCACAGGAGCACCTAGAACATCATGACCTTGCAGAAAGACGAAGCTTTCTGCAGACGTTCTGGCAAAGCGCTTCCTTCTTTGACATCTCCATAAAACACAAGATTATCTGCAAAGCTGATCTGAGGGGAATCAGTGTTTCCAATATTAACAGCTCAAACACCGATGTCAAATAGGGGCTTGGGAGTTCCTAATTGCTAAACCACATCACATAAGAAGGTAACAATTAAAAGAAAAATCCCAGCATGGTAAAACGTAAAGGAACATTAGCAAGAAATCAGGTCCAACCCCTGTATTTTCAGATGAAGAAGCAGAGGCATGGAAAGTTCCCATAGCCTTGATTGGCAGAATGGGGATTAGAATCCCCAATAATCCCTAATTTGGGCCTCTTTCTGCTATAGTAATGCGTCCCTGAATAACTTGGATAGCAAAATATCTATTTTGTGATTTCTAAATATACATCTAGACATTCCCATTATCCTGTGGCCTTCTTAGTTTGGCATACAAGTTGCACCTAATAAATGTTGCTGAAATGAGATCATCAGCATTTATAGGAACAGAGTCTTTCCTGAAAGGGATTAACCCAGACCTAGAACTTGTTTTGGGTTTGGGGGAGTTCCTCTGGCGCATTTAATCAAGAATGGAAAACTTGCCTGAGAAGTAATTGAGACCAAGAAGCGTCATCAAGTGGTTTAAGGACAAATGCCCCCTGGGGTGCGGGGGGCCGTGCACAGCCTTGCTTTGGAGATGGCAGGAAGTGGGGTGAGCTTCGTGCTGCTACACTGATCAAGGAGAACGAGCAGCTCCCAGAAATCCGCTCCACAGTGCGTGGGGAGGTGGAGGCAAAGCGGGGCCGCGGGCTGACAGCTCCTCTATGACAGAGAACACAGGCGACGATGGAGACGATGACGGGTTTTGCTGATGGAGATGGCGATAGAACGCAGGCCCGGTGTCCCAGCCCCCATGCGGAGCTGGCTCAGACGTTCGGCTCGCTCCAATTGCACTGGATTGAAATCCAGACACTGCGAAGCCTGAGCCAGTAACAAGGGCACGAAGGTCAGGTCAGCCTGTGGAGATGGAGAAGAGCGGAGCAGGAGCAGAGAGCTGCGGACTCTTCAGGAAAATGAGAGAAACGGTGTCATGTGTGAATGGAGGTGCCGGGTTTTCCAGAAGGCAGCTGGGGCCGTCAGTTGGGGCATCGGCAAGACAAAGGGCACGGAAATGAACTTCATCCGCCAAAGTCCTGATTTGGCAATACAAGCACAGCAAAAGGCTATTTTGATTTCAGCTAGTGTGCACCTCGTGTCTTGTGTGGTTGAGTTCTTTGTCCATTTGATGGAGTTTTGGAGCAGTGGGGGTCCAGAGCCGACAGCCAAGAAAGAATGCTTGAGACGTTTTTGGTGCAATAAGGCGATTTTATTAAAGCATGGAGGCAGGACCTGTGGGCAGAAAGAGCTGCACTGGGGTTGTGAAGAGTGACTGGTTATACACTGTGCAGTTAGGGGAGGTTGAGGCAAAAGGACTTCCATATGCTAAAGGATCCTTGCTATTGTCAGGCTAAGGTTGTTTTCCCACCAGTCAGGCATTACTATTAAGGCAGTAGGGGGTTCCTGGAGAAATGTTAGACTCTATTTGCCTCAAGTATTTGTCGATGGGCTGTAGGTTATAAAGAAATTTAATTTTACCCGCCATTTCCTTCTTGTCCTTGTTCCCTACAGCACTCCGGAGGAGAGGGTGATGTTGGGGCTCCAGGAAAGTGAGTCTCTAGGTTTCTGGAGATTAGGCCATTGATAAGATTGCCTTTTTCTTGTAGTTTTACTAAGACATTTGTTAACGGATGGAGACCCGTGTCCTGCATGACTGGAATCTCTGTCAGTTAACCATTGATTTTGCCCTTTCCTTTGCCCTTGGGCAGCCGGGAGTGCCTGAGGAATGTCACCTACATCCCACCCGGGTGGGGGTGAGGGGTTGCGAGCTGTGCTTTGCCCTCAGCTTGCTTTACGCTCCCTCATCACATTGATGCTGTGTTTTCAGTGATTTCGGAGCCTTGAACACCTCAGGACCTGGGACTGAGGCTCCGTGGGGGCCGCCCCAACACAAGGCAGCAAAACCGCGTCAGGCTATGGAGGCACTCAGCAGAGCATGCCCCTCCCGAGCTGTGTGAAGCTGTAGTGACACCCCAGTTAAGGCCAGAACTCCCACTCCCTGCCTTTTCACACCGTGCCCCTCTTCTCCCCCTTCATTGCTCAGAAGGAAGGATTTGGCCCAGAGTTTTGCCTCAGGACAGCCTTCCCATGGCTTATTCGATGTGGACCAACGGTGTTTGGAGGAAATGACCTTTTCTACTTAATTAAATCATGGTGCCTCTTTTATCTCACGCCCCGCCGATTTAATTCCCCTTCCTACAGATTGTTCCCAAATACCATCTCTAGTCTGACCATCCACTCTTGACCCAAGCCCCACCCCTCGCATCTGAAGGTCTGCCAATCAATGACACTCATGTCTCCCTGTCACTTCACATCATTCCGTCTCAAAGTGCACATGTCACCTTGCCCCTCACACTAGCCCTGCTGACTTCTCTATTTCCATTACGGGCCCCCTGCCCATCTCCTCGTCATCTGGGTTTGTGAGTATAGATCATTTTTATTCCATCCTTTCTCTGTTTCGTGTTTGTGCACCGTAAAGCTTTCTTTCCTTTGTCTTTTCGCATCTGTATTTTCCTTTCTAGAAACAAAATCGCCTGGAGAATTCAGGCTCGTGCATTCAGAATTAGTTCACATTTGGCAATTAACAGCGTCAGCCAGTCAATGTTTGCTGGGAGAAAGGACGTGAGAAAGAATCGAGTCTGCAAGCCTTCGTGACACGTGAGTCGCTGGAGAGGCGGGAGCAATGTCTGAATCATCCCCAGCACCCAGTTGAGTAGCTGGCACAGTTAACTGAATGCTGGCTAGAAGGAAGATGCAGACAGACATTTACTTGGTCCAGTCTCCGTTCTGGCTGATCCAGCTTATTAAACTTCCACAAATAATTTGTATTATTAGGTTTCTCCCTTCTTCAAAGATTGCAGTTTCCCGTTAAAAACTTCTTTTGTGTGTCATTCAAGGACTCCTGCATTTGGCTTCAAGGCAGAGGAGAGAGAGGAGTGTCTGTGTGTGTGTGCGCATTTGTGTGTTTGTATGTGCGCGTTTGGTGTGTTTGTGTGTGTTATGTGTATGTATATTTGCGTGTGTTTCTGTGTCTGTGTGTGTTGGCATGTGCATTTGTGTGTTTGTGTTTGCATTTGTGTGTGTGTTTCTGTAGTTGGGGGATAGAGAAAGGGTGAGACGAGGCTGTATGAGGAGGTGCAGTGAGGATAAAAAATAAACCACCAATCCCACACACGTCTCTCCTTGGAACGCAGGTCACTGAGTTTCTGAACCTTGAGGACGGTGCCTGGATTGACCGACAAGCACTTCCTCTCCTTATTTCCACGGCAAGTCCTTTCTTGAGCAGCCTCCTATGATGGGATGTTTACCCAGTATTTACATTTGGTGGAGGATCCGCGGTTGGTGACAGCTGAGGCTTTACAAGGTGAGCTGGTGACTGCGAGCGGGGCCTCTGAGGACGTCTCCTGCCTTGCCACTGAGTTACGACAGGCCGAATGGGAGGACGCAGTCAGAGCCGGCCACTGGAGCAGACCACAGTGTGCCCTCCCCAGTGAGCTCCCCTGAAATGGCCTGGAACCTGTACAGAGGGGGGAGGGAAGTACCACCGATGGTGAGCGTGCCCATGACCTTGACCACAGAACCGCATCAGGCAAGCTGACATCCCGAGAGCCGCTCTCCGAACCTGCACCTGGCCCACTCACTGGGGCCAGGCTGGCAGCCAGCATCCGGGAGTTGAGGAAAGGGGACAGTGGTGGCTTCAGAGGCTAGACGCAGAGAGAGAAGCAGAGGCAGGTGGGAGGGCTGAGACAGGATTTCATGGACTCTGATCCTGTTTCAGAGTAAAACGGCCAAAGGGAAGGAGAAGCCAGGATAGCGTGTTTACATCAGGAGAGGCTCTTTCCATTAGCTATTGTGCAAGACAGCAGGAATGATGCCTTCCACTCCACGATTGATTCCTCGTGATTTTCCTTTCATATATCGGAAAGCCAGGCTTTCTCCGCTGCAAACACACTGGGAGCAACCAAAGTAGCAACACCGGCTTTTTCGAGAAGTGAAGTTAATTATTCGGAGGCCATCTGAGTTTTAAAACCATCTGGTCAACATTGCAGAGACAGGAGTCTCCAGTAGATGGCAGCACTAAGACAGTAGCGCCACACAGTCTCAGACTCCAGAACATTCACATCGTGCGTGAGCAGCCGCACTCCTCGTGTTGGAACCTGTGTTATGACTCATTACCAGTGAAAATATTCACTAAATGTGCTATAGTCATAACAGGATGAGTCACTCATTCAATCTTATTCACTCGTAAAATAAGAGAAATAAGAAAGTCCACTTTTCCTGCAACCTCTAATCCGAGGGCTGTGTGTTTGTGTCCCAATTTCCAGAAAATAAACGTGGTGAATACTGTTGAAATTCATTGCTTCAACCAGGAACACTATCTTTTGCTTGGACACTTGCTTTTGCTATAAGATCTGAAAAACTGAAATTTTGGATTTCTCCTATGTAATACAGACTTTTGGTAAAAGGGACGTGCAGTATTTTGGGTGTCTCAGAAAGTAAACTGGTCTTTTTTCTGGACAACAGAAGATTGAACTTAGTTGCTTTAGTGACAGGTTAAGAGTTAAGTATATTCCTAGAAAGGCATATGCTCTTTTTGTTAAAATAAGTAGGCTGAAGTATAAACCTAATTATTATTCCAAAAGAAATGCAGAGCTTCCAAAATAAGTGTCTGTATATGCATGTACTTTGTAAGCGTATATATTTATAGCTTAGCATATTTTTCTTATTTAAGAGTTACATATCTGCCATGAATCTCTGGTATATAGAAATAGATCACAATTCACATCGTAGGAAAAGTTCTTTAAAGTATAATTTCATTTTATACTAAGACTGTAGATGGATGTTGCCTTAGAGGTCTGTCCTTGGGCCAAGTGGTATTTTTTTTAAGTTTATTTATTTGAGGGGGGAGAGGGGCAGAGAGAGACAAAGAAGGAGGCAGATAGAATCCCAAGCAGACTCCACACCCTCAGCACAGAGACTGCCACAGGGCTTGAACCCACGAACCGTGAGATCATTACCTGAGCCAAAACCAAGAGTTGGATGCTTAACTGACTGAGCCACCCAAGTGCCCCAAGCCAAGTGTTATTCTTAAAAGCAAGCCAGCCTATGGCTAGCTGTGTGTAGCTGGCAAATCCCAGAGCTAACTGTGAAGCACAGGGCACCTTACCTTAGTAGATTGCCCGAGTGGTGGAAATTGCATTTGGGATAAAAGACAGTTCATCTGAATGTACCTGAAATTCCTTAGAGGGCCATGGTGGAGACAGATAGTCGTTCTCTGAAAATGGAATATGCTGACTCTTGCTGTCCACAGTCCTGTGTGCACTCTGTGATATTTTGTTATCATACATCTAAGAAAAATCATTTTTACAATTGTTTCAACTCTATCGCAGAGGACCTGAATCCTAGTCCCACCAGCGAAACTTCTCGATGTAGTCTGTAAGTGGCACACAGGCAGAAGGGACGATAAAGGGTCTAAAAGCTTTAAAAAAAAAGTCGCATTCAACCTTTGCCTCCGTTTCTTTGTCTATAAAATAAGGGCTGTGGCTGGTGTGGCTTCTAAGGGCTCTTTCAGCTTTCACATTTCAATATTTCCTCTTCTGGAGGTTCTGGGAGAGGGTTGAGGATTTAGCTCCTCCCCTTCCTTCTGTGCAACTCTGCCAGAAGTAAGAGAGAACGTTCTTTTTGTTTCGGCATATTCAAATAAGCTGGCCAAAAGGATAGTATGGAAGAAACATAGTGGGCCTTCCGTGATTCCCCAAAACCTAAGTCCTTATTTTTAACATACAGCTTTTTGTACTAGCTCCCTAAGTCTCAGATCCTTACAAAGGTAAATATTGTGCTCTCTGTAACTACATTCAGAAAACCAATTCTCTATATCTGTCTGGATTGCCTCCTGGCAGGGAAGCAAATGTCAGCTCATTCCTGTGTAATCGATCCGCGGCATCTTAGTTTCGAGGCTTAGCCAAAGTAGTTACTAATAGATTTTAGATGACAGATATGGAATTTTCCTCTCTTGTCCTTCAGTGGGAAAATCAGAAGGACAGAACTGCGATAGTAGGGTTTTGATGTCTTCGTGGTAATGTGAGGGAGGCTGAAAACAATGTTAAGAAAGAAAATATTGGAATATGTATATATCAATGATGTTTCACTTGTCTTCTTAATGAACACAAATTTATTGAATAAGTCTGGCGGGTACACTAAATTTGTTTGCATTATTGTCAGATTTCATTAAACTTGGGACCAGGTTTAAAAGCACCAGAACAATGCATGGAACACAGTCACTCAACAAATGTTAATACCATTTTTTATAGAGTGTACTTGAAGGGTGATTATTTGTAATCATCTCAGGAATATCTAGATTATTTACATGACAGCAGCTCACATTAGAAGACTGGAGAGAAATAGATAGTCTTCAATGAACGTTGGCTAGTTTCACACAGTATTTTCTTAGACCTTAGTGTAAGACCTAAGTCTGATGAGGCCTAAGAACCTTGAAGATGAATTATCCTGAAATATCTACGATGAAATATTCAAAACACATGTGGCCCCTGAGGCCTATTTTACCCCCTGTGGTCCTCATTCCTCTAATTTCAAATATAAGGGCGCGAAGATCAATGTCTCCAGGAGGTTTTGGTCTTGAAGTTTTCCTTGTAAACTCTAGAAACATGGGCAACATGGCATAGGTACCAAGCGTTCGCTAGGGTTTCTCAGGGCACGAACTCTCGAGAAGAAATAAAATTTACTACTACACAAGACGGATCTGCCGGCCCCAGTAGTTAAGCACACTTGCTAATAGGTGTTATATTTTCACAAGATCTGCACCAAAAGAGCCTTATTTCTTGATTGATGGCTGAAACTTCTCTCGGTGATTACCAAACAGCTGAGTCTCAGTGTTCATGATGTGGTTAAAGAGACAGTGGAGATGTTCTATTCATTCTCAAGGTGCCTCAAGATGCAAAAAGACAGGAGAGAACATGGGGCCCAGAGATTCTGGGACTTGGGTGCTCATCAATTATGACCAGAGAAAACAAAAGCCTTTTTCGTTTGCGAGATTGCTCTGACAAGGAACGTGCCAGGGTAATGCGAGTCACAGCCTACGCTTTCTTCTATCACCATAGTTACTGATTTACGGAGTTGTCTTAACTCTGAAGTATCAATATGGACTGACTTTATTTTTCCATTAACAGCCATTAGCTGTGCTCTATAGAATACCACAACCTCCTTCTCTCCATTGGACGAGCCCTCCTTAATCAGTCCAATTATATAAACCTTCAGTATTTCCAGTTAGTAGAACAATCTCATGCTAAAAATAACCAGTCCTGTTTATTTTCTTTAAAACCTTAAAATTTTTTTACTGAGGTAAGCTTTATGCAGGAAAATGCATTGTATCTTACACGTAAGATTCAATGACTCAACAAGTGTATATACCTGTATGGGTTGCAAAATGAATACACAAAAATCAGTTGTATTTCAGTTTACTAGCAGTTAAAAATCTGCAAATAAAATTAAGAAAACAATTTCAGGGGCATCTGGGTGGCTCAAGCATCTGACTCTTGATTTCAGCTCAGGTCATGATCTCACAGTTCATGAGATCGAGCCCCATGTCAGGCTTTGTGCTGACAGTGCAGAGCCTGCTTGGGATTTCCCCTGCCCCTTCCCTGCTTGTGCGTGCGCTCTCTCTCTCTCTCTCTCTCAAAATAAAAATATAAACATTAATAAAGCCCAATTCCATTACAGTCGCATAAGACAAGAATAAAATATATAAGATCACTTTACAAAATAGTGTGAGACTTGTGCCCTAAAAAAAATGATGATACATTGTTGAAAAAATTTGAAGAAGACTAAGTAAGAGGGAAGACATCCCATGTTAATAGATCAAATGGCTTCGTATTGTCAAAATGGCAATATACCACAAATGGATCCATAGATTTAACATTTAACAGTTTTATCAAAATCCCAGCTACCTTTTTTTTTTTTTTTGGCCAGAAATTAACACACTGGTGCTAACATTCATATGGAAATGCAAGGAACTCAGAATAGCCAAAACAATCTTGAAAAAGAATAAAGTTGGAGAACTCACACCTCGCAATTTCAAAACTTACTTTAAAGTTCCAGTAATCAAGATAGTATGAGACTGACATAAGATAGACATAGAGGTTAATGGAATTAAATTCAGAGCCCAGAGATACACCCTTCCATTTACGGTCAATTAATTCTTGAAAATAGTGCCAAGACCATTTAACAGGGAAAGAACAGTCTTTTCAACAAATCGTGTCAGGACAACTGAATATTTGCATTAAAATAAAATAGTTTGACTTCTACTGACTCCACATGCAAACTTAACTCAAAATGTATCATCGTCCTAAATGTAAGAAAGAAAACTCCAGAGTAAGCTTCATTAACTTGAATTAGGTCATGGTTTCTTAGCCATGACACCAGGAGCACAAGCAACAAAAACAAAAACAAAAACAAAAATAGAAAAATTGAACTTCATCAAAAGAAAAAACTTCTGTACTTCAAAGGATGCCACCAAAAAAGAAGGGGAAAAAAAGGTAACCCATAGAATGGGAGAAAATATACACAAATTGTATCTTAAAAGGGACTTGTTACATAAAAGACACAAGTCAAAATGAAGATTTGAATAGACATTTTTCCAAAGAAGGTGTGCAAATGGCCAATAAGCACATGAAAAGATATTCAACATCACCGATGATGAAGGAAATGTAATCAAAATCATAATGAAGTGCATAGCCAAGGAAGCCATCAACAAAATGAAAAGGCAACCTAAGGAATGGGAAAAAATAGATATTCTTCCAAAGAAGACATACGTGTGGCCGACAGGTACATAGGAAGATGCTCAACATCACTAATTATCAGGAAACTGCAAATCAAAACCATAATGAGATCCCATCATAACTGTTAGAATGGTTATTGTCAAAAAAGCAAAACATAGCAAGGGTTGGCAAGGCTGTGGAGAAAAGGGAGCCCTTGTGCACTGTTGGTGGGAATGGAGACTGGTACAGCCACTATGGAAAAGAGTATGGAGGTTCTTCAAAAGATTAAAACTAGAACTACCATACGATCCAGCAATTCCACTGCTGGGAGTTAATCCGGATACAACAAAACACTAACTCGAAAAGATATCTGCACTCTCAGGTTCACTACAGCATTATTTACGATAGACAAGATATGCAAACAACCTAAGTGTCCAACAATAGATGAATACATAAAGAAAATGTGGTACATATATACAGTGGAAAATTACTCAGCCATAAAAAAGAAGGAAATACTGCTATTCACGACGGGCAACATGAATGGACCTGAGGACATTATGTTAAGTGAAATAAGTCAGGAAGAAAAAAACAAATGCCGTACGATCTCTCTTATATGTGGAATAATCAATCAATCAATCAATCAGTCAGTCAATCAAACCAAACCCATAGATACAGAGAACAGATTAGTTGTTACCAGAGGCAGGGGACTGAGGGTGAGAGAAATGGGTGAACTGTTTTTGTTTTGGCTTTTATTTTTTAAAAGTTTTCTTACTGCTTATTTATTTTTGAGAGAGAGACAGACCGCAAGCAGGGGAGGGGCAGAGAGAGAGGGAGACGCAGAATCCGAAGCAGGCTCCAGGCTCCGAGCTGTCAGCACAGAGCCCGATGTGGGATTCGAACCCACAAACCGTGAGATCATGACCTGAGCCGAAGTCAGATGCTCAACCAACTGAGCCACCCAGGCGCCCCTGTTTTTGTTTTAGTTTAAATAAGTTGAATTAAAAAATAATTTCTCCCCAAATATTATTTCCTCCTCTGCCTCCATCATGTCTGTGGCATTCGATCATTTCTCCTGCTATCACCCTAGCTCAAAAACATACACTGCATGACTGCAATAATCTCAGTGATTCTCAGCTCTGATACCACATTGGAATCACCTAGAAGAGCTTTAAAAACATTCTATGTCTGGTCCCAACCTCAGAGATTCTGGACCTGGCTGAGGCCCCAGTATTGGCATTAAAAAAGAAAAAAAAAACTGCTTAGGTGTTTCTAATATGCAGCTAGGACTAAGGACCAGCAGCTAACCAGTTTCTCCCCATCTTTAATCCATTTTGCATATTGGATTATGACTGTAAAGGAGTCTTGCTTCATATATACCCACTGAAAAGCTTCAATTCATTAGCACCTACGTGATCATTTCCAAACTCGTGCTTTAACTTCTGCTACCCCATAACCTGACCCCGTCCCACCCTCTTAGCATGAATCCGTGATTTGCTGATACTCTATCTCCTGGACCAGCCTTGGAATTTTCTGCCTTCATGCATTGTTGATATTCTTTCTCCGTGTACTTATTTCTGCCTGCTGAGAATACATTCAACATTGCTGGGTTTCCAGCCCAAAGCCTTTCTTTATTGGGCCACCTGATCACGTTTTCCCCTAAAATCCAAATCATTTCCAACTGATGCCAGATTCCTGGCTCCTTTTTCACCATGGCCTACTTGCTGGTTGAAAGGTCAGGCTTTTGCAATACACAGAACACCTCCCGTCCTGGTTTCTCTGGCAGAGTGACTTTAGGGGTGCAGTGGGGTCTCCTTGAGTTTTGTTTCTACGTCTGTTAAACAAGAGCACCCACCTCTTAGAGTTGTCTGAGGACTAGGTTAAGTGAAATAGCATAGAAAATGTCCCTCATATAAGAAGTGCTAGATAAATGCCAGCTAGTTATTATTTTCATTACTGTTATCGCTGTCTACCTGTGTGTGCCATCACCCCAAATAGACTATAAGACATTGGAGTAGAAGACAAAGGCTTACAAAACCTCTTACGCTCACAGTGTCTGTTGTTCCTTGAACATGGTAAGTGTTCAGCATGCTTATTGAACAAATAATTTTATAGCTAGTTCTAAATATATCAAATGCAATTTAAGTGACTGTGACCTCTAGCCTGGCTGTAGAACTCTTTGGTCGTGGATAGATTATATATGATATTCTGCTTTAAAAGCTTATCTTTTGGGGCACCCGGCTGGCTCAGCCAGTGGAGCATGTGACTCTTGATCTCGGGGTTGTGAGTTTGAGCCCCATCTTTGTGTGTGGAATTACTTCAAATCTTTAAAGAAAAGCTTATGTTTTTAGAATATTGTTTAGAAAGAGATATAAAAATACCTTGAAGCATTTAAAAATGTTTACAATTCCCTGAGTGTAGTTCAAATGTCACTCTTTCTAGATCCTTAAGTATCCTGAGATTCCACTAAATATATTTGGTCTATCCTCCCCGAAATGAATGTTCCTATAATCCTAACAGGTGGAACATGAGGTGGAATTCTTTTGAGGCCAATTTCCTGATTTTTATTAAGAAAAGTGACTTGTTAGTATTGGGCATTTTTTTTTGTTTTAGTATTTTATTTTTAAGTAATCTCTACACCCAATGTGGGGTACCAATGTGAATAAAAATGGATATCTTTTTCTTGTTTAATTGATAAGGAAAGCATTTAATATTTCATCATTAAGTGTGATATCCTAGGTTTTTTGTTAAATATATTTTATTTCTAGTTTCCTGAGTGTTTTGGGGGTGAGGGGGGGAGGGAGAGAGAGAGAGAGCGTGTGCACACACCAATGGGGGAGGGGCAGAGGAAGAGGGAGAGGAGGACAGAGGGATAGAGAGGGAGCGAGAATCTTTTAATTTTTTTAAAAAATGTTTTTTATTTATTTTTCAGAGAAAGAGAGACAGAGCACAAGCAGGGGAGGGGGAGAGAGAGGGAGACGCAGCAGCTGAAGCAGGCTCCAGGCTCTGAGCTGTCGGCACAGAGCCTGTCGCAGCGCTCGAACTCACGAACTGTGAGATCGTGACTTGAGCTGAAGTTGGAGGCTTAACTGACTGAGCCACCTAGGTTCTGAGAGAGAGAGACAGAGAGACAGAGAGAGAGAATATCTTAAGCAGCTCAGCTTCAAGCGTGGAGCCCTGACGAGAGGCTTAATCTCACAACGACCATGAGATCATGACCTGAGTTGAAACCAAGAGTCAGATATTTAACCAACTGAACCACCCAGGAGACCCTCCTGAGTGTTTTTTATGACTGGGTCTCAAATTTTATGAAATGCTTTTTTAGCATATATGGATATATGACTTTTCTCATTTATTTCTGTTAATATAATGAATTACACTGATTTTCAAATGTTAAACCAACTTCTTATTTCTAGAATAAGCCCCAATAATCTTTCGTGTTAACAACAGTCCTAGAAAAAGGAGGTTTCCATATAAATAAGGTTTATTATCACCCTAAGAACAAAACGTTTCTCTAATCCTTTTTTTGGGTGCAGTGAGAATATTTTTAAATTGTTTTGCTGGCTTTTATGCCCCTATAATCATAATATAATGAACACAACTACATTTTTTCCTAATGGCGGAGACATATTGTCACGGACATTTATTCCACAAATATTTGCTATGTGCCTTTTATTCTCTGTTCTGGTTAATGAATTAATGACTGTTAGTTAGAATATTTAAAGGATATGAAGTGCATTTAATAACTACATCACACACTAGGTTTGGTATTTATTTATTTATTTTAACGTTTTATTTATTTTTGAGACAGGGAGAGACAGAGCATGAACGGGAGAGTCAGAGAGAGAGGGAGACACAGAATCTGAAACAGGCTCCAGGTTCTGAGCCGTCAGCACAGAGCCCGACGCGGGGCTTGAAATCACGGACAGTGAGATCGTGACCTGAACCGAAGTCGGACGCTCAACCGACTGAGCCACCCAGGCACCCCTAGGTTTGGTTTTTATTGTTGCTGCTGGTGTTGTTTCTGTCGAGTGTTTATGTTGCTTTTTACCTGTTTCTTGCTATCTGACTACCAAGTATTACTTCTTGCTTCTTCTAGTGTGTTCGTTTCTGGCATTCTCTGCCCCGCTCCCTGCCTTAACTTGGTTTTTACTGAGAAAGAAATAGCTCACCAACCTTGTTAGAACTATATGCAAAGTAAGAGTAACTCAGTTCTGAGTGAGGGTATATCCATTGTTCCTGGAGAAATGAATTCAGGGTCTTTGTATTACTTATATGGACTGCTTGAGGCCTTGTTCTTATAACACTCTGGTATTCAATTCTGTTTTAAATAATTGAGATCGCTGAAGAAGTGACTATTATGATATTTGAATATATCACAGACCAAGCAGAATTGACTTAATTCAAATTTGAATAACTGAGAGCAATAATAGTGAAGTCAAATACCAGTCATGCACACATTTTATAGAAAATATAAAAATTTCATATAAGATATAAAATCAACTTCTTGTATACAACATAATTTAAAAATTGTAGCTTATACATTCAGTTAATAAGTTCTACTTATTTATAATAACAAACCAGATCAGTTAGGAAGATTTTTTTTTAATTTTTTTTTTAACATTTATTTATTGTTGAGAGACAGAGCATGAGCAGGGGAGGGGCAGAGAGAGGGGGAGACACAGATTGGAAGGCAGGTTCCAGGCTCTGAGCTGTCAGCACAGAGCCCGGCGCGGGGCTCGAACCCCCAAACCGCGAGATCATGACCTGAGCCGAAGTCGGTTGCTGAGCCACCCAGGTGCCCCTAGAAAGATCTTTGTAAAAGCCCTATCCTCAAGAATAGCTTATATGCCCTTGTCACCACTTGACCATCACCCAGTGCTGCCTTCTGTACATTTGTTTTCTTTTTTACTTTGCTTTACCCACAGCTCCTGGTCCGGTCTCCAGGCGAATCGCTGGAGAGTTTATCAGATACTATGTACCAGTTTTGCTGGAGTCACCAGGAACCCGAAGTCAAAAACGCTCCTCAAATTGTTCACAGTCTAACGCGATGGTGCACATCTGGGGTGGGCTTGCACGTTCTCGCTCCCCCCAGGGACTTCTGGCAATGTCTGGAGCTGTTTTGATCTTGGTTGCCGCAGGACTGGGGGGAGGGGTGGGAGATGCTCGCTCTCGAGCTACTGGTATCTGGTGGAGAGAGGGCAGGGCTGCTGTTAATCTCCCAGCTCGAGCGGGACAGGCCCCACAGCAATTGTCCAGGCCCGAAAGTGGCGAGGCCGAGGAATCCTGTCCTAAAGTGACAATGATCACACAAACAGGTAGAAAACCAAGGGGTAGAAATGGCAAACCAGGGAAGGGCTGTTTTTGAGGAAATCTTTTCTTCTTCGATCGGTTTGTTGAAACTTTTTTATCATGAGGGCGCCTGGGTGGCTCAGTCGGTTACACACCACACCGACTTTGGCTCAGGTGGTGATCTCGTGGTTCGTGGGTATGAGCCCCGAATTGGGCTCTGTGCTGACAGCTCAGAGCCTGGAGCCTGCTTTGGATCCTGCGTCTCCCTCTCTCTCTGCCCCTCCCTCATTCACGCTCTGTCTCTCTCTCTCACAAAAATGAAAAAACAATAAAAAATTAAAAAAAACCTTTTTTATCATGGAAAATTTTAAACATACACAAAATACAGAGAAGAATATAATATACCCCATGTACCAGCTTCAACCATTGTCAACGCGTTGTCAGTCTTGTCTCAGATATACGTGGCCCCCTCACTTAGATTATTCTAAAGCAAACCCAGACATCATATACTTTCATTTGTAACGACTTCAGCATGTACCTCTAAGAGATAGAGGGCTCTTTTCAAAATCATAATTCTTTATTTTTAATCATAGCAGAAAAAAATCATTAATCCGTAAATGCTTTCTTTACACAAAAGAAACCTGACCCCATGGATTTTTTTTAATTGTTTTTTTTTAACGTTTATTTATTTTTGAGACAGAGAGAGACAGAGCATGAACGGGGGAGGGACAGAGAGAGAGGGAGACACAGAATCAGAAGCAGGCTCCAGGCTCTGAGCCATCAGCCCAGAGCCTGACGCAGCGCTCGAACTCACGAACCGTGAGATCGTGACCCGAGCTGAAGTCGGACGCTTAACCGACTGAGCCACCCAGGCCCCCTGGATTTTTTTTATTCTATGCTATTAATAGATATCTGCATTCCCTGTGTCTTCTAGTCTCCAGGTGAGCAGGAGAGTTGAAATCTTTCTTTTTTGTGTACCTTATCGATCTGCACAATCTATCAAAAGAGTCCACATTGGTGGGTGCTATTAGAACAATGATCTAACCTGCAAAGTTTGCCCTTTTTTTTTTTTTTTTTTTTACATTGGCATGATCCATAGATCTGATGAAACTTCTGCTGCCTATCCAAATTGTCTGGTTACGACAAGACTAACAAGTAACTGTGTCCTTATTCCAAGTTCATTATTCATGCATCAGAACAGGATGTAATTTCTCAACATGCCTGGCTGCCTTCACTATGAATAAATTAATCCTCATGCAGAATTTCAGCTGGCTCTTGCACTGGGGGATGGGAGGGGCAGAGGGGTGGAGGGACATTTGTCTTTGGTGGGAGAGCCAACGAGGGGAAATCCACAATGGAGCTCATGAAAATGAGTCAGTAGAGGGCAAAGCCATGAAAATAAACTTCTTGTTTCCGGATTCCCTTTTTTTGTGAAGTGTGTGTGGGGAATCTGAGCACAGCAGAGAGCTCTGAGGGCGTCCCAAAGGCATGGCATCCACGGCTCTGGAGTGAGGATTCTTGGGTTTGAGATCTCTTTTTTCCTTGCTCCAGTAACTACTACTGTCGGGCCTGTTTTCTGAGCTCTAAAATAGGCCAAGAAATATTACCTGAGGGTGAACAAAATGAGAAAATTAGCACAGCACGCTTGTTATGGTGTCTGGTAAAATAAATGCTTAATAAACGGTAGCCATTATTATCTGCTGTAAGGTGTTCACATTCATTCCAGAAAATGGGTTCGGGGAGTGGATGTCCGGGCCTGTGCTAACATGTCACAGCAGCCACATGTGACGACTGAGTGCTGGAAAGGTGGCCGGTCTGAATTGAGATGTGAAGTAAGCGCAAAATTACCACCCGATTATAAAATCTTAGTTTGATTTTTTTTTTTAAGAATGTAAAATACCTCGTTAATAGTCTTTATATTGATTACGTGTTAAAATAATGATATGTGGATGTTTTGGCTTAAAGAAAACAAACTGCTGAAATTCATTTTACCTCTTTTTAGTTTTCACCACGGCTTCTAGGAAACTTAAAAGGAAACATGCGGCTTGTATTCTAGTTCTCTGCCATAGCGCTGGTGTAGACGGTGCCTGCGTAGACTTGACGGGGATTGGGCTGGCCTGGGTGCGACGCTTGCCCACAGATGAATGTGTTAAGGAACACACGGGCGCTTCTGAGTCGGGGCGCTCGGCACGGACACAGCGCGACCATAAGCCGACATATCTGCTCTCGTGGCCGGTGGTGTTCAGGCCCCAGAGAATCCGTGTCTTACATCTTAATGCCACGAAGGTTTGGGGGGTGCCGTGGCTGACTTTGGGGATGGGTATGGCTCCAGATCCCGGGGAGAATCGGGGGCGGTGGGAGAAGGGAGATGAAGCATTCTGATAAAAGGCAAATTCACTAACGCGTCGAACGTTCCCTCTCAGCACACTGCAGTCAGTTTTGGGTAATGAACCATCATTTTCCAGCAGTGCGGCTTACCCACTGTCCTCCTTCTCTCGGCAGCAGCTCTGAATGTGCTCACGAGTTGCTCAGACGCACGCAGGAAGGAGCACAGCGACCGTGGCAGACAGATTTACCTTCCCAGCCGGCACACCCTCTCCCCACCATCCACCCTGCCCCCGCTTAGCACGCAGCCTGCTTGGGGTTCTCTCTCTCCTTCTCTCTCTGCCCCTCCCCCATTCACAGTCTCTCACTCTCTCCCTCTTTCTCAAAAAAAACTAATACTTTATTTTTTCATTTACTCTACACTTTAATAATATATTGAAAGTTTTCACACTTTTAATACCGTTAAATTTTATTTTGGATCCCTTAGATTATTATTGCCAAACAATAGAAATTATGTTAATGTCTTTTTGTAAAGTAATCTCTACACTCAAGTTGGGGCTCGAACTCACAACCCTGAGATCAAGAATCCCATGTTCTTCCTTCTGAGCCAATCAGGCACTCCTGTGTTAATGTCTTAATGCTAAAAACCTAAATAGTGATTTTCGGACTTGACTCATATATAAATCATAGCTCTGAGACACTTATTTTCCTATTCCTCTGTTATGAAGCTATATTTTAAGGTAATAGATACATTTTCTTTGACTGTTTCTTAAGTTGATTTATAACTTTCAGTACTCAGACATAGGTAGGCCTCTGTTCTCTTGATCGCAAATCCATAAATATCAGATGGGCCAGTGTCACTCTTGTGGGCTGGGTGGACATCTGGTGGCCTGCTGATTTCTGAAGTTTGTGACATGAACTATTTTATAAAATGCATCAGAAGAAAATAGCTCCTTTTAAAATGCCGCGATAGACATCTCCTTGGGCAACTGATGTTTCTCTCCCCAGCTGCTTGCTTACATCCATCCACTTGATGATTGCAGTCAGACTCCTGGTTCTAGTTCACATGCGTATCCTGGCATTGTGTTAGAAACATCAAAGCATATTTCAAAGTATGTGCCGTGCCCAATCTTGGTACTTGTCTTCTCTTTCTCATAAATCCCCCTCAAGGCTGCTTCATGGTTTCCCTGCCCACTGACTGCCCGCCCCTTAACAGCACAGTTGTGTCCCTTCCTCGAATACTGTTGAGAGCAGTCTGACGTAGAAAGCCCACGATGCCTGTATCGATGCTGTTAAAGTACCTCATTTCACTGTGGTCTAAATGCGTTAATGTAAACATGCTCTGCCTATTTAGGCTTAGGAAGTCACAATTGCCCTTGATCCAGGCCCCAGATTTCTAGCTACCACGAAAGCTCATCACTCAACAGATACACAAACTTCATCCGGATACACACAGTTCCTTGTCCTTTATTAGAGAATGCTAGTCTCAAAATCTTTGCAGCCTTTTCCTTAAAATGACAGGTATTTTTAAAAAGGTAAAGCCAGCGATTCATGAAAATACTCCATCTCATGGCAAGTCATGGTTTGGGCAGAAACGTGCCCTTGGCAAAGTAGATCCTGGGTTTATTTCACCGTGCCTGTCTCCTCTAGGCTGACTGTTGGCTAGTATGGTTCACCGTTTTCCTCAGAAGGGAAGTAAAAGCCGAGGGATGGGACAGATAGTCGGTTACTCTTCTTTCCAAAGTGCTAACCAATGTGGCTCTCCATAAATCATTACAATAAACGCTATCTATTTACTCTAGTGGCTCTCAAACCCAGGTGGTAGATCCCAATTGTGTCTGGATGCTCATACAGCCCTGGGTGCTTTGTGTCAACATACATTATTGGTGTAGGCTTCAGGACCATGGGTAATTATGTAGATTTGTGTGCAGTTGTATGCACAAGTCTTAACAGACATTTGAGAGTGGAATAGTCACTATTTATTTAAAAGCTTCTTCTCGACTTATCCTAAAGGCCAATGGTTAAATGTTAACTGGCTAGCGTCAACTTACGTCCAGTGATATGATCAGAGTTGACATTTATTTTCTGATTGAATTTCGGGCCAATCTTCCAGAAGGTGGGCCTGTCACCTACATGGACTTTGGTCTCCTCGAGGGAGTCCAATTACTTCCCATCGCCCATCAATCGAATTGCCCAGAAAGCCCCAGTGGCTGTTACTTACACTGTTAGTACTGTCTATTAGGAGTGACACTCTGGGTAGGGGTTTCCCAGTGAGCTCTTAGAAATGAGGAGAGTTTTACGCAGCATTTAATTATCCAGTCTCAGTGTTACGGGTAGCCATTGATTGCCCCAGGGAAACTAAGAACTAAGGGTTCTCAGCTGCAGACCGGGGCCTTGGGTGGAGGCTCATCCTTCTAGGGGCACATTTTTCTCCTCTTGCTCTCAACCTCTAGGCCATGGCTGTTTTGCCTCCCCTACCCCACTGGATAATATCCTTTCAGGGAAATGTGTAGCGAAGGAGATAAGTATATTTTTTTTCTTTCAACATTTCAGTTGATTAGAAACTTACTGTCTTAAGGGTCTCTTGATGTGTCCCCCCGCTTTGTGTCACAAATGTTGTGTGTTGTAATGATGGAACTGCAGCCTGTTTATCTCACTTCGTGCTTTCTTCTCCCTCCAGGTCCTGGGTGCAAGATTCAGCTCCAGCTTTATTCCAGGGAATATGACTCCATCCGCCTTTAGACCGACCTACTATGTGGAAATGTCCAAATGTGGAGGTCTAGTGTATAATTTGTTCATCAGGACAGTTCAAGGCAAGTGTTTCTAGTTGGTCAGCAGCTTTGTTCCTGGGGTGACTTGGGGGCCCAGGATTCATCCATCTCTGGTTCCTTTTTCTCCAGGAGATGGAGAAAGGGAGGATGGAAAATACACCTGTTTCTTAAGCCTTGCTTCAAATGACACATATCCCTTCCACTAACACTCTCTGGGTGAGAACTAATGACATGCCATATCCATATTTTTTTAAGTTTATTCATTTATTTTGAGAGAGAGAGCGAGCAAATGCATATGTGAGCAAGAGAGGGAGGGGCAGAGAGAGAGGGAGACAGAGAATCCCAAGCGGGCTTTGCACTGTCAGCACAGAGCTCAGCTCGGGGCTCGATCCCATGAACTGTGAGATCATGACCCGAGCTGAAATCTAGAGTTGGGCACTTAACCAACTGAGCCACCCGGCAGCGGTGCCCCCAATGACCTGCCATATCTAGATGCAACAAGGAACTGGGAAATACAGACTTTGGAAGGGTAGCCACTTTCCAGGGAAGGAAAGGGATTGTAAAAGCTGGTGAGCAGTCATCTGCCTTTGCTTGAATTCCCTGGACTTTGTAACACCTATTCTCTTCCTGACTGTCTATCAAAATCCTACTCACCTTTAAAAGCTCAGCTTAAATGCCATCTCATTCACAAAGTCCTCCAAGATCTCATTGTTGGAATTCATTGTCCTTCTCCCACATACTTGGCTCATGCCTCTATTATGATACAAGACATGATTTGTTTCCCTGGCCGCCTCTCCAGCCATACAGGGTGAACCTCAGGACTGTGGACTGGAAGTTCTTTCTTTCTATACCTCCCACATCACCTAGAATATCTCTGTACACAGTGTTCCTTCAGCTATTCTGAGAAATGTTATCGGAATTTAATCGCTTGAACGTTAAGTCTATAAAATTCCTCAGGAAGTATGATATTGGCCTACCAATAAGCATTTCTTAATTACCTGCTATACGAAACCCACTTCCTGAATTTAAGATGCTTATAATCTAATAAGGATGTCAGACATAAGCCCTTTTATAAAGACAGAAGAAAATACTTAAATTCTTGAGGTACTGCTAACAAGCCCATCAGTAAACTGGTATTTAACAACTCGGAAACCAGTGACATCTGAGGGTTGCAGTGCTGTTACATACACAATATATACATCAAACATTATCCGTCAGTGAATAAATAATAAAATTCAAATCTTTTGTTATATTTTTTCAAATATAAACATTCTGGTTTTATGGGCTTTAAAAATCATTTAGGTATAATTATACCATATATACAGAATTTATACAACCATGATGAGGTTCTCTGTAATTTACCTCTAGATTGAATCCAAAAGTTAAAATCAATAAATAGCATTTATGCTATTTTGGTTACATACATATACACTATGTGCAAATGTTTGTATGTATATGCACACCCATTATATATATAGTGACTCTCTATATAGCATATTGCTAAGTCATATGATTATACTTCTCTCTCTGTGGTGCAATGTCATGGCCTCTGCTAATCTCAAAGGAAAAGGCTTAAGTGGGCTATCCTTTTATACATTTCACCAGATGTAACATTACTGAGTATAATGACAGTAGAATATGAATGTTTATATTAACTTCTATTACCAGTTAAAGAATGAAAAATAGTGATACTTATAACTGGAAGAAAGGGGAGGAATAGGTGAGGAGGGGATAGATAGATAGATAAATAAATAATATGCTCATCTATCATAGCAAAAAAGTCAATAGTTACACTACAAGATTCATAAACCAAGAAATAATTGTATGATTATGATTAATGAAAACCAACTACTAGAACACTAAAAACAAACGGCTAAATATCCGATAAAAAGTTAATAGCCAACATATACAAAGAACTCCTACGAATCAATGCAAAAAACCAAATAACCCTATTTAAAAAATGGGTAAAAGACCGGAATAGACATTTCACCAAAAAAGACATACATGGCCAACATGTATATGAAAAGATGCTCTAATTATCAGGGAAATGCAAATCAAAACCACAAGATGTCACCTCACAACTGTTAGAATGGCTATTCTCACACAAAACAAAACAAGTGTTGGTGACAATGAGAATAAAAGGGAACCCTTGTTCACTGTTGGTGGGAATGCAAATTGGTGCAGCCACTGTGGAAGACAGTAGGGAGGTTCCTCAACAAAATTACAAATAAAGTTACTCTTTGATCCATCAATCCGACTAATGTGTATATGTCCAAAGAAATTGAAGTCAGGATCTCAAAGAGATATCTGTACTCTTGTATTCATCGCAACATTATTTATAATATCCAAGAGACGGAAGCAAACTAAATGTCCGTTGAAGGATGAATGGATAAAGAAAATATGGCATATACATAGAATTGGCTATTATTGCACCTTAAAAAATCAGGAAATCCTGCTACTTGAGACAACATGGCTGGACCTGGAGGAACGCTAAGTGAAACAAACCGAGCAGGAAAGGACAAAGACTGCGTGATCCCACGTTTATGAGGAATCCAAAATAGCCAAACTCACGAAACCAGAAAGTAGAGTGGAGTTTGCCAGGGGCTGGGGGGAGGAGGAAATGGGGAGGTGTTGGTGAAAGGGTACAAAGTTTCAGTTATGCGAGATGAATAAACTGGAGATTTTTTGTACAACAGGGAGTCTGTAGTTAACAATACCGTCCTATATTCTTAAATATTTGGTAAGGAGTAGATTTTATGTTAAGTAGCCTTTACCACAAGAGGAAAAAATAAAATAAAATAAAGAAGCAGAAGGAAACTTTTGGAGGTGATGAATAGATTATGGCCTCCATTGTGGATAGTTTTAGGGGTATATCGTTAGCCCTAAACTCATCACATTGTATACATTAAATATATGCAGCTTTTTGCCTAGCCATCATACCTCAATTAAGTGGTTTTTAAAAAGCAAATGGTTGAAAGTGAATATTGTGATCAGGAGCAGACATAGCCACCTATTCAATTAAACTTTTTAAATTACATATGTTTGTATCTTTGATTAGTTATCTTTAAAAAAACAGAATTTTTTCTGTTTCTGCTCATGCTCTGTCTCTCTCTCTCTGTCTCTCAAAAGAAAATGAAAAAAAAATTTTTAATCATAGAATTTAAAATTAATTATGTTATAATTTTTAAAGTGTTGCTGAATTTATAATAGCTATATTATTATTATATAATGTACATAATGATATCTGTTTTTATATATTATATAAATATATAACTATAAAATAACTGTGAAATATATAATCAATACATAATGTTAATAATATATCTTTATATTCTCTTGAGGTCAGCTGGAAATTCACGTTAAGTCTGAAGTTTATACTCAAAGGTACACAGCCTTAATCTTGGGACCTAATGTCGTTACATATCTAAGTAATTGACAATCTGAAATCATTCTGTTTAAGAAAAGCCTTCTAAAAAGGTCCAGCCCTACAAGGAAGATCAATTGGGAAGGTCTGTTCATATTACAAAGAATTCAGAACAGATCTTCAAATCCTCGTCTTCACTAACACAAGATTCATCAGAGGTTTAAAAATTAAATCAATACACAGCTTTTCAGGAACACAGTCATCATGTTAAGAATGCAGTGGTGAAAAAAAGCAAGCCCAGGAAGGGTGTGATTATTTACAAATGTGTGGTGAATTTTCTGCCTCATTAACGAATGCAAAATGCTCTTTTCTTTCAAAGAAGGCAGCACAATAAAACCATTTCAGTGTGTAAATGGATAGGAAAGCAGATCACAAAAATGTGAATATAGACTAGCTTTTATTTCCTAAAAATGCGGCTCATAGGCTATCCACTTGGGTGGAGTTGAACTGGGATGGAATCACCAAAATTCTGGGCTGGAGACCCATGATTTAATTTATAACTTCACTTTCAAATTTTCCCAGAAGTTCTGAGGATTGTAACCCCATGCCCAGTGACACTAAGGCATTTGAAACAAGGCTAGACTGGGGTGCCTGGGTGGCTCAGTGGGTTGAGTGACTGACTTCGGTTCAGGTCACGATCTCACAGTTTGTGAGTTCAAGCCCCACGTCAGGCTCTGTGCTGACAGCTCAGAGCCTGGAGCCTGCTTCTGATTCTGTGTCTCCCTCTCTCTCTGCCCCTCCCCCTCTCATGCTCTGTCTCTCTCTGTTTCAGAAATAAATAAACATAAAAAAAAAATTAAAAAAAAAAAAGAAACAAGGCTAGACCATGCATTAAAAGGTCATTTCCACTGGACAGCCAATCTGTCCATTGTATTATGGTTTATAGAAAATCTTGATTGTGACTGGCAAACAGATTGATTTCTGTGGGAAAATTTTGCCTGGTAGGAAAAGGAACTGAATAGGTCAAAAGGATATATTTCTTCCAACATGGTTCTGATTTATGTTGGTTGGCATATTACGTGGTTTAACCAAATCTCTTGGGTCACCATGGTTTCCAAAATAAGAGGGAAAATAAATTCACTTGCCTAAATCCTACCCTTTTCTCTCTTCCCTATTTTGGAGCTTTTCTTTCATTTCATGATTTTCACCAATTACAGGTTTGAATGCTCATCTGCTAGACAGCCAATGATCTGTAGAGAACCATCTAGTCTTAGATGCTTTTGCAGATAAAATTTAAGGTTGTCTTATGCACAAATAAGGCAGAGTGAAGTCGGTTCTTCTGTAAAAAGAAGAAGAAAAAGAAGAGGAAGAAGGAGGAGGAGGCGAAGAAGGAGAAGGAGTATGAGAAGGAGAAGAGGAAAAAGAAGAAAAATGAAAAGCATCAAACACAGGCTGTCAAGATTAACTAACGGCATATTATTATTGTCAGTGGTGCTGAGTTGTTCGGTGGGGTTGCCAATGTTGCAACCGTGTATATTAACTTGTCCAAATTACAGAAGTACAAAATCACACCTTTGTACTGTCCGAATAAGGAAGTACAGAAATGCACACTTTTGAGGCTATGAAAATCAGTGTATGTGGAGACTCAAAGCCAATGAGCAGAGAGAGAATCATACCTAAGGCAATTCTCACGGGTCAGAGTCCTGTGAGGGGTTAGGAGCCCAAGAATAAATGTATCTAATCACATCTCATTAACCAAGCTGGGAAGCAAAGGCTACAACACCTGCTCTTGTCTGTTTTTGCTACATGAGGACAGAAAACATTCATTGTACCACATGGGGGACAGTGAATGTGATGAACCCATTGTTAAGTTAAGGAGTATTGCTGAAGTAACATACTAATATCTGTCATTCTGGGGTTTCACTTTTAAGAATAATATGTCTTTATATTTTGAAAATTGTGGATAGGGGATATAGTTACAGGGCTCGACACCTTTGCAAATATAAGAAAGTATATGATGACCAGCCTCCTTCCCACCTCTGTCGCTTATCCACCCAGCTGTCACCACCCCTCACCTTTGTCCCTCAGGTAACCACCGTAACTAGTTTCTTGCCTGTCCTTTCAGAGCGTTGTGTTTATATACAAGCAACTTCAGATATATATATTCTTACTTTCCTTTCTTGTTTACGCACTACAATCCTGCAGAACCTTGCTTTTTTCAATTAGCACTTCCAATTAACTTCATGCCAATGAGCACACAGAGCACATTTTCCATGTTGGTTTAGGCTGCAAAGTACTACGTTGTATGCACACATCATAATGTATTCAGCCAGTTCTCCATTGTCAGACAGTGTGTTTGGGGGTTTTGCTATTAAAAACAATACTGAAGTGGGAAGTTTACGTGGACACAATTTCTCACTTGTGCAAATATATCTACAGGGTAAATATACAGGAAGAAGATAGCTAGATCAAAGAGTGAATACATTTGGAATTCTAATAGCACCAAGAGCCCTGCAGAGAGCTGGTACCAATTTGTACTCCTAAGAGCGGTGTGCGTGGTAGAACCCGGTTGGCCACAGCCTCACCAGGAATACTTTACCGTGGTTTTGAGCTTTCCTACCTGATAAGTGGACAGCGATTTCTCAGTGTTGTTGCAATTTGCAGTTCTCTTATTATGAGAAAAGTTGAGTTATCTTTTCTGGGTTTTTTTTTGTTTACATATTTTTATTTTTGAGAGAGAGAGAGAGAGAGAGAGAGAGAGCACAAGTGGGGAAGGGGCAGAGAGAGAGGGAGACACAGCATCGGAAACAGGCTCCAGGCTCCGAGCTGTCCGCACAGAGCCCGACGCGGGGCTCGAACTCAAGGACCGCGAGATCATGACCTGAGCCAAAGTCGGACCCTTAACCGACTGAGCCACCCAGGCACTGCGAGTATCTTTTCTCTGTTTAAAACTCGTTTGCATTTCTTTTTCTGTTAATTGTTCTGGTCATTTTTCTATTGAATTGTTGGCCTTTCTTTTCTGTACTTTTCTTCTTCTTCTTCTTCTTTTTTTTTTTTTTTTGGTCTTTTTTTTTTTCTTATAGATCTCTAGGAGTATGTTGTTTGATTCCCACTTTACCTTTCAACATTATTACTTCCAGTGGTGTTTGGTAATACGAGATTTAAAAATTTTTTATTACTTCTGGGTTTTAAATTATAATTAGAAAGTCTTTTACCACTCCATAATTATAACAAATGCTCTCATAATTACCTTTAATATTTTCCAACTCCACATTTACACTTAAATCTTTGATTCATTGGGAATTTATCCTCGTGTATGTTGAACTGCATGGATTCAACAGTATTTTTTTCCCCAGAATGCTCCCTGTTGTCTCCAAACCATTTATTAAATAGTCCTTTTCCCCACTGATTTGAGATGCAATTTAAAAAAAATTTTTTTTAATGTTTATTTCTGAGAGAGAGACAGAGTACCAGTAGGGGAGGGGCAGAGAGAGAGGGAGACACAGAATCTGAAGCCGGCTCCAGACTCTGAGCTGTCAGCACAGAGCCCGACGCGGGGCTCGAACTCACGGACCGCGAGATCATGACCTGAGCCGAAGTCGGACGCTTAACCGACTGAGCCACCCAGGTGCCCCGAGATGCATTTTTTTTTTTACACTAGGCTGTACACCCAATGTGGGGCTTGAACTCGCCACCCTGAGATCAAAAGGTGCATGGTGCACCAACCAAGCGAGCCAGATGCAAGTTTTATTGTAATGTCTCATAAGTATTCGTGTATATTTTCTGGGCTTTTTGTTCAATGACATTGGTGTCTCCTATTCACATGCCAGTACCACAGGTTTTTAAGACATTAATGATAATTTTATGTTTTAACATTTGCTTTTCTTTTTCAGAGTTTTCCTAGCTATCCTTATTTGTTTATTTTTCAACATAAATATTAAAACTGGTACGTTCGATTAAAAAATGAAACAATAACAGTAGTAGCAACAAAACAGTAAGAATACCTGTTGGCATTTGATTTATAAGTTAACTATGGAATAGGGCACCTCGCTGACTCAGTCAGTAGAGCATGTGACTCTTCTTCTTGGGGTTGTAAAGTTGAGCCCCACGTTGGGTGTAGAGAGAAAAAATAAAAATCTTTAAAAAGATAATAAATTAACTATGGAAGAATTGACATCTTTACAGTGTTGAGTCTTTTTGTTCCAGTACACAGAGATCTTTCCATTTGTTGAAGTCTTTTGTTGCTGTTGATTTTGAAGTGTTTTTACGTGACTCCTGCAATTTCTAGTGTGTGAATTCCAGTGGGATTATTATTTTTTTGGTGCTGCTGTGAGCGAACTCTGTATCAGTAAGGGTTCTCTTAAGAAAACAAATGGTCCCATTTCAGTTGGATGGCTTGGGGAGATAAAAGTTGTATTTGCAAATATGTGAACAAGGTATAGAAGAACAAAGAGCACAGAGTAGTACCTTCGGGAAAGTAACAGCAGTTGTAAGGTCCTTCGTCATCTTCACACCTGGGCATGGATGGTAGAGGGCAAGGAGTTGCTGTAACCCACATACACAGTCTTATTGCAGATAGGAGTTATACTCTTACTCCAGGGGCACCACTGGCCCACTGTGGTTCCAGCAGAGAGTACAGTGGTAGAGGAAGAAATAAACACGCTATCTCGGGGCACCTGGGTGACTGAGTGGGTTAAGCATCCAACTCTTGATTTTGGCTTAGGTCACGACCTCACTTGATGTGTGAGATCGTGAGATCGAGCCCCTGCGTCGGACTCTGCCCTGACAGTGTGGAGACTGCTTGGGATTCTCTCTCTCCCTGTCTCTCTGCCCCTCCCACCCTTCTCAAAATAAATAAATAACCATTAAAAAAAAAAAATGTTACCTCCCCTAATCCTTTCCTTCAGATCTCCTGCTGGAGCTTTCCATTGGCCAAACCCAACCAGAGGCAAAAGGATAAGAGAGCCCATTGATATAGTCAACAGGCCATATAATTAAGCCTATCTGGGTGGAGAACAGGGTGGAGTCAGGTGGAGAAGGAATCTGGAGGGCAAGACAGGATATCCAACATATTGTCCTTTCTTCCACTGGGTCTTCTACTGGCTGATTAGAAAAAGAAAGAAAGAAAAGATACTGATTTTTTGCATATAGATTTTTTTTTTTTTGGCAACTTTTGAGATACATTGTCATTCAATAAAATTCACAGAGTTTAAGAGTATGGTTCTATGAGTTTGGGAAACGTATACAATCATGCAAACCCCACCAAAATCAGAAGAATTTCACGTTCTCTCAACAGTCAATCTCTTCTTCCAGCTCTGGCCCAAGGCAACCACTGATCTGCTTTTTGTCCCTATGATTTTGTCTTCTCTAGAATTTCATACAAATGGAATAATTTGTTGGCTTTTGTGTCTGGTTTGCTTCACTTTGCATATTTTTGAGTGTCATCCATGTTTTTTTGCATGTATCAGTAGTTCATTCCATGGTCTTACCAAGCAGTGTTGCATTGTCCGGATATACAACAACTTGTTCACCGATTTACTACTTAATGAATATATTGATCGTTTCCAGTGTGGGGCAATGGAGCATAATGTTGTTATGAACATTTGTCTACAGTATCTTGGTGTGTAGATATATGTATTCATTCTTGGTTATATAGCTAGGAGTGGAATTGCTGGGATGAATATTGAGTGTGTGTTTAACCTTTTAAGAAAGCACCAACTTGTTTTTCAAGGGGATATAGTATAGTATAGTATAGTATAGTATAGTATTGTTGTAGTATAACCACTAGCAATATTTGAAAATTCCAATAGCTTCATCCCCATGCAGATACCTCATATTGTCAGGCTTTTTAAATTTTAGCCAATCTAGGAAGTATATAGCAGTATCTCTTTGTTGTTTTAATTTGCATTTCTTTGCTAACCACTGACATTGAACATCTTTTCGTTCCTTATTGGCCTTTTATATATATTCTTTTATGAAGTGTCTGTTTCAATCTTCTGTCCATTTTTTGACTGAACTGTGTGTCTCCTTATTGGTAAGTTGTAATAGTGCTATGTTCAGGACCCAAGCCCTTCGTTGGATGCTTTGCAAAATTTTCTCCCATTTTCTGAAGAGAGTCTTTTGAAGGGGAAAAGATGTCCATTTTTATGAAATCCAATTTATCAATATTTTCTTTTGTTTCATGCCTTTATGTCTTAATAAAGTATTGCCTGATTTTATATCACAAATATTTTCTCCCATGTTTTCTGCCTAAAGGTTTTAAGACTCAAGCTTTTAGGGGCGCCTGGGTGGCTCAGTTGGTTGAGCGGCCGACTTCAGCTCAGGTCATGATCTCACTGTTTGCGAGTTCGAGCCCCGTGTCAGGCTCTGTGCTGATAGCTTGGAGCCTGGAGCCTGTTTCAGATTCTGTGTCTCCCTCTCTCTCTGTTCCTCCCCCGCTCACACTCTGTGTCTCTCTCAAAAATAAATAAAGATTAAAAAAAAAAAGACTTAAGCTTTTAAACTTAGGTCTATGATCCATGTTGACTTAATTTTGGCATATGGTAAAAGAGTCAAGACTTTTTCCCCCCCAATATGGACAGTACGGCACAGTTCCAAAGCCATTTGTTGAAAAGACTATCCTTTCCATCATTTAATTATTTGGACACCTGAGTTAAAAACCAATTGACTACATATGTTTGGATCTATTCTTGGACTTGACTCTGCTCCACTGATTGGTAGGCCTATATTACACTCTTTGGATCGCGGTAGTTTTGACACCAGGTGGTTTAAGTCTTCCAACTTTTTTCTTCTTTTTAAAATTGTTTGACTATTTTTGGCCCTTTGCATTTCCATGTCAGTTTGAGAATCCACTTGTCAGTTTCTAAAAGAAAATGCCTGCTGTGCTTTTGATTAAGATTGCATTGAATCTGGGGCAGCTGGCTGGCTTAGTTGGTAGAGCATGGGACTCTTAACCTCAGGGTTGTGAGTTTAAGCCCCACGATGGGTGTCACGCTCAAAAAAGAAAGAAAGAAAGATTACATTGAATCTATTGATTCGGGAAGAATTGATATCTTAATATTGAATCTTCTAATTCTTAAACATGGCATATCTCTCCATTTATTTCGGTCTTCTTTAATTTCTCTCAACGTTGTAAAAATCTTCTACAACTTTCATTAAATTTATTTCTAAAGATTTTTTTTTATGCTGTTGTAAATGTATTGGTTTTTTAAATGTCATTTTTAATTGTTTGCTGTTAATGCATAGAAATAAAATGATTATTGCATATTGATCTTTTGTCTTGAGGTCTTACTAAATTCATTTATTATTTCTAGTAGATTTTGTATATTTCCTCAGGATTTTTTTAAATTTTTTTAATTTTAGAGAAGTGGAAGGGGAAGAGAGGTAGAGAGAGAGAGAGAATCTTAAGTAGACTCTGTGCTCAGTGCAGTGTCCCCCTCAGGGCTTGATCCCCAACCCTGGTATCCCGACCTGAGCCAAAATCAAGAGTCAAATGCTCAACCAAATAAGGCAACCATACACCCCCACCTTGGGAGTTTTTACATATGTGATCATGTTGACTGTAAATTTGGTTTTACTTCTTTAAAAACTCTATGCTCTATTATATGTTTTCTTGCTTATTCACCTGGTTAGGACCTCCAGCTGAATAATAATGCTAAATACAAGTTGCAAGGGTATATATCTTTGTCTTGTTCATGTTCTAGGATAAAAGCATTTACTTTTTCAACATTCGGTATGATGCTCCTGCTAAGTTTTTCATTGATGCTCTTTTTCAAGGTTGAAGATATTTCACTCTACTCTGAGGTTGCTGAGAGTTTTTATCAGGAATGGGTGTTGAGGGGCGCCTGGGTGCCTCAGTTGGGTAAGTTTCAGGTCATGATCTCGTGGTTCATGAGTTTGAGCCCAGCGTTGGGCTCTGCACTGACAACATGGAGCCTGCTTGGGATTCTCTCTCTCCCTCTCTCTCTCTGCCCCTCCTTTGCTCTCTCTCTCCCTCTCAAAATAAATAAAAATATGTAAAAAATAAAAATTAAATTAAATGAAAAAGGAATGGGTGTTGAACTTTGTCAAATACTTTCTCTGCATCTGTTGAGATGATCATATAGTTTTTGTCCTTTATTCTATTAATATGATGAATTACATGAATTGATTCTCATATATTAAACCAATACTACATTTCTTTTTTTTTTTTAATTTTTTTTTAATGTTTATTTATTTTTGAGACAGGGAGAGACACAGCGTGATCAGGGGAGAGGCAGAGAGAGAGGGAGAAAGAGGGAGACAGAATCCCAAGCAGGCTCCAGGCTCTGAGTTGTCAGCACAGAGCCTGATGCAGGGCTCGAACTCACAAACCGCGAGATCGTGACCTGAGTCAAAGTAGGACGCTTAACTGACTGAGCCACCCAGGTTCCCCCAATACTACATTTCTTGGACAAACCCTATTTGTTTATGATTCATGATGCTTTTAATATATTGCTGGGTTCAGTTTTTTTCCTAATATTTCCTTAAGGGTTTTTTACATTTATGTCCACGATGGATATTGGTATATAGTTTTTTTTTTCTTGTTATGTCTTTGTTAGGTATTAAAGAGTAATACAGTAAAGTATTTCCTCCTCTTTTTTCTGCTGTAATTTGTGAGAGATGGGTATCAGTTATTCCTTAAATGTTTGATAGAATTACCATGAAATCAGATGGAAATTTAAACATTTTATTTGTTATATGTCTTCAGTTTTCCGAGTCTGTTTTTGTAATTTTTGTCTTTTTAGGCATTTGTATATTTCATATGGCATTGACTTTTTGGGTTTTTTTTGAGACAGCACGAATATGGGAGGGACAGAGAAAGAGGGAGAGAGAGAATCTAAGCTTAACACGGAGACTGACTTGGGGATTGATCCCACTACCCTGGGATCATGACCTGAGCCGAAGTCAAGAGTCAGAGGCTTAACTGAGCCATCAAGGTGCCCCTGGCACTGAATTTTTTGGCATGTTCATAACATTCCTTTATTGTCCAATCTTTAGTGAGTGTAGAACTATAGTGAGAATCCTCTGTCATTTTTTTCATTTCATTGGCAATTTGTACATTTGTAATTGACCAGTTTACCTAAAAGTTTATGTTCCATTGAGATTTGCTAGGAACCAGATTCCAATTTCATTGGTTTTCTCTTTAGTTTGTCTATTTTCTGTTTCATTGATTTCTACTGTTACCTCTATTATTTCTTTTCCTGCTTTGGGTTTAATTTGCTCTTTTATTATTTGCTTAAGAAAAAAGTTTGTATCACTGGATTTATTCATTTCTTCTTCTCTAATATAAGCTTTTTAATGCTATAAAGTTTCCTGTAAGCATTTTCACTGTGTGCTTACATTTTTGTTCAACTCAAAATATTTTCTAATTCCGATGTCTTCTTTTCCTCAGAGATTATTTAGAATCATGTTTAATTTCCAAATATTTGAGGACTTTCCAGGGAGTTTTTGTTACTGGCTTCTGGTAAATTCTGTTGTGGTCTGAGAAGATACTCTAAGCAATCCCATTACATTTATATTTATTGAGATTTGTTTTTATGGCTCAAGATAGTCTATATTGGTGAGTATTCCATATGCACTTGAAAAGAATGTATTGCCATGTGGCAAGTGTTCTGTGAATGCCAATTAGGTCATTGGCCGATGATGTTGTTTAGGCTTTATCTATCATTACTGATTTTCTGCCTGCTTTATCAATGTTGGTCAAATTTTCACTATACTGCTTTTCTGTCTACACGTTCTGTCGTTAACCAGAAGAGCACGGTTTCGTCTCCAGCAAAAATCATGGATTTGTCTATTTCTTCTTTCCTTTTCGTCAATGTTTAGTGTTTTGGAACTCTGTTATCAGGTTCATACACATCTGTAAATGTTCTATATTCCTGCTTTTTGATCTTGGTATCATTTTGAAATTCTTTGCCTCGAGTAAAAGTCCTTCCTACAGTATAGCTACTTGGGTTTTCTCATGCTGACTGTTTCCATGCTATGTCTTTTTCTGTTCTTTTACTTTAAACTCATTTGCATATTTGCATTTAAAGAGCATCTTTTGTAGACCGCATATAGGTTGGTTTTGTTTTTATATTCCCATCTGCCAATCTCTGTCTTTTGATTGGAGAGTTTAATCCACTTACATTTAATTCTTGATATGAATTATTTTAAGTCTGCCATTTTGCTATTTGTCACATCTCTCTCGCACTTTTTTAAATTACTCCTGATTTTTTTACCCTGCTTTTTGTGTATTAAATTTTTTTTTTTTTAGCAGACTGTGCAGTTAATTTATTGCCTTTAAGCTAATTTCATTAGTTTTTAGTGGTTGCTCTAAGATGACAATATGTGCTTCGTAAGTGTCATTTTCAATCATTTGCTATTAATATATAGATATAAGATGACTATGATATATTGATCTTTTATTCCTGGTGATATTCTGGAGATTTTGTGCCCTCTTTCTGATCACACAATCTTCTTAGACCCTATCTTTATTTAGCACGTGTGTGGTGGTCAGTGTTTGTGTGGGTGGCATCATTTTCAGGGGTCATAATGCCCTTTTAAATAACAGCATATATATTTATTTCCAAAAAACACATTCTTAATTTTTTTCGGGCAAAATGTTTCAGTTTTCCTCATGGTATAGCTGCCTTCATTTGCAATTCACCCACAGAAACGCTTACTTCCCACTCTCACAATCTGTTAACATCAGCGAAGCTTATAGAAGCTTTACCTTGTGATGGAGATTTAGTCTCCCTGCAGATCCCAGTTCGAAGCAGATGGCCTTAATTATCAACAATGGGGAGCTGAACCCATCAATTAGTGCCCGCAATTCTGGCCTAGGGATACTGTCAGTATACTGATGAGTGACTAGGAGGAAGAAGAGAAATTTATATCTTAATTCTATGGTCTGTGTTGTATAAAAGGAACAGGATCCCAGCAAACATGAGAAATTTAAACTATGAGGTTCCTTCAGTTGAGAAGCTATTAATAATGATATGCAAAAGCCTGCTAAAATCCATTAAGCATCCATTTACAGATGATTACAACTCAGCAGTAAAGTGGAGCAAATTCCTAATACACATCGTAGATGAAACTCAGAAACATGATGCTCAGCAAAATAAGGCCGGCACAACGGAAGACAGGCTGACTAATCTATGGGGCTAGGAAACAAAATAGTGGCCACTTCTGGGTGGGGAGGGAACTTTCTAACGTCAGAGAAATGCTCTACACGTTTATTAAGGTGGCAGTTACATAGGTGTGCACGTTTGTCAAAGCTTATCAAACCACATGTAAGATTTGTGTGGCTTATTGTAGGCACTATGCCTTAATTAACAAAAGAATGATTCCTGTGTTAGCTCAGTTGTCTTCAGGCTTTATCAGGGAATTTCTATTTACTAGGAAATGCTTTCATCAGAGCAAGCTTGTCTTCAGGGAGAATTTTTTGCTTCATGAATGTTGTCTCGACTCACACAGGGAAAAGTCGTGAAGAATGTGTAAGCTTGGAGGTAGACCAGTTTCAACCAGCCATGTGAATTTGGTCAACTTAATTTAACCCCCAGAGTGTTTTGGTTTTTTTTTTTAAGTGTATTTATTGACTTTGAGAGAGAGAGAGAACGTGTGCACACGAGGGGGTAGGGGCAGAGACAGAGATTCCCAAGTAGGCTCTGTGCTGTCAGTGGCTCGTCTCTCCCGAACTATTTTAAAGTCCTCAGTGGTCACTCACAATTTCCATGACCCGTCTCCACACTGCGCGGGCCTGTTCCTTCAGAATACCTCCCCCCACCTCCCCAGTCATCTTCAAAGTGTTCGTGGCTAAGAAGGTAACTGTAACATTGTCTGCTTGGTGCTCCGAACCTGCCCACCTCTCCTGGGTCACCTCGCCCTCAACAATAAAACCACACTCGTCATTTCTGTAATTCAGTGTTGTAACGTCTACAGAAATGGCCGCTAGCTGGTCCCAGGTAAGCCCTGACCCACCGCCAACCATCTGGAGACTTTAGAAAACCCCCAACTGCGTGTTTTAATAGGTGCAGTGACCACGAATTTCATGAGGGCTCTACTCGCAGACACAGCAAACCAATCCTCAACCCGCTTATCCCGCCTTGCCCGCTCCTTCCCATGGAAACCACAAGAAAACCCGCCCCCCCACCCACCCACCCACAGTTGGCTTTCCCCACCTGCCTGTGCTTCCCCCTGAGTGACTCTGCCTGGCGGGCCCAGAACACGGGGAACCTGGGGTCTAATCACCAGTGAAACTCTTTCTGGTCTCTTGCTTTGCAGTCTGGCCTCATCATAGCCACCTCCCCAGTGTGACACAGTTAAGGCCCCCAGTTCCTTCGAGACTTGGCAGAAGCCGCACATCCTGTCATGAGCACTCCTGCCTCCTCCTTGCAGCATCCTGTGGTTCTTTGCTGGGGCACCACTCACCCCGGGAAGCCTTTCCTGAGTCCCTGCTCTGCCTCAAAGCACCCGCCGGGTTTCTCCACACACCATGTCCCCTCCCTCTCAGCACTTCCGGCCAGTGTGGTTTCACAGCTGTTTCTGTGACTAACTTTTCCGACAGGTTGCGAGCTCCGAGAAGACAGAAACCACATCTATTTGGAGTGGCCAGCCCCAGGCCGGGCAGACCACTTATGACCTGCTCGCTGAGTGACGGCTCCTGCAGACTTTGCGCCACAAGGTTTGGGGTGTGAAAGAGGTCAAGCACCTTTTTGTGAGGATTCTGATGCTCATTTGTAGAAGAGATCATGTGAGGATTTGAAGGCAGATAAAAGATTTATGTATCTTTATTTTAGAGAGAGCACCTGAGCTGGGGAGAAGGGCAGAGGGAGCGAGGGAATCTCAGGCAGGCTCCACACCCAGCACAGAGCCTGACACGGGGGTTGATCCCACAACCCGGGGATCACCACCCCAGCCGAAATGAAGAGTCGGACACTCAACCAACTAAGTCACCCAGACACCCCAGAAGATTTTTTAAAAGTAAGTGAACATTTATCTGTCCAAGAAAGAGTAGATTAATTCAGAGACAACAGAGGTAGAATTAGGGGCGCCTGGGTGGCTCAGCCGGTGAAGCATCCGGCTTCGGCTCGGGTCATGATCTCACAGATGGTGAGTTAGAGCCTCACATCGGGCTCTGGGCTCATAGCTCAGAGCTGGGAGCCCGCTTCAGATTCTGTGTCTCCCTCTCTCTCTGCCCCTCCCCCACTCATGCTCTGTCAACAATAAATAAAAATGTTAAAAAAATTTTTTTTAAAAAGAGGTAGAATTAGGTTTAAGGAAATTTCCACATTTTAAACTCTTTCTTTCTCAATTTCTCTCTTTCTTAATTTCTTTCCCCTCTCGACTCCCCACTTTACACGTGTATGCTCATGGGCAAACAAACCTACTTACTTTTCGTACCTTTGTTTTCTTCACAGGTAGCCAAAGCCCCTGTCTTGGTCACTTATGATGCTTGGTTTGAAGAACACTTCTCTTTATTAACTTCCCTCGGTTGATGTGACACCAGAAAAACTAGAGTCAGGGAATTATTAGGTCTATCAAGCCTCAAATGGAATTATTTTTTAGTCTTTTTTGAAATGTAAAGTTTGGGTTCAAAAAAGGTTTTGTACTGCAGCAGTCAAAACTTATTAAAAGTCATATCAACATATTGTATTCTCCAGAGACATTTTATGGGCCCTCTTAGGTCTCATAACCTCGTAAAATCTCACGAAAAGTATAGATTCTTTACTTTTGACACATGTTCTCAAAAAGTTTGCTTACAACTCTAAGAGGTTACAAAATTAAAGTTCATTCACTAACAGCAAAGATCCGATGGTAAAATTCCCTACTCAAGAGTGATCTAAGGGTTGTCTGGGTGGCTCAGTCAATTAAGTGTCCAACTCTGTTTCACCTCGGATTATGATCTGGTACTCGTGAGATCGAGCCTCATGTTGGGCTCCGAGCCGGATGTGGAGCCTGCTTAAGGTTCTCTCTCTGCCCCTCCCCCGCACACATTTCTTTCACTCTCTCTCTTTCTCGAAAAAAAAAAAAAAAAGAAGAAGGTGGGGTGCCTGGGCGGCTCAGTCAGTTAGGCAGCCGACTTCGGCTCAGGTTCCTGGGTTTGAGTCCTGCATGGGTCGCCATGCTGACAGCTCGGAACCTGGAGCCTGCTTTGGATTCCGTGTCTCCCTCTCTCTCTGCCCCTCTCCCGCTTGTGCCCTGTCTCTCTCCAAAACAAATAAACATTAAAAAAATTAAAAAGAAAAAGAGTGATCTAAATCCTACCAAGGAATATAATTATAAAACCCGACTTTGCAAACTTTACCTCAATAAAAAGCATTAGCATTCAAACACAAACATTTTGTAACAGAAATAAAAGCACTCTGCAAATGTCCTTCGCATACACGCTCGGAACTCAGAGTAGTGCACTGGCACGTGGTAAGTAACCAGTTGCATATTTATTTGGACCAACTCATGAGCTGTTACCAGCAACAGTAATGATGACCACTGTCCCCATGAGAGCCTGTCCTTCTGTGCCAGTCCCTGTGCTAAGTACTTTGTAAATATCGTCAGTAACCCGTGTAACAATCTGGTAAAGTGGGGATTTAAATTTTTTTAAACATTTATTTATCTTTGAGAGACAAAGAGAGGCAGAGCATGAGCAGGGGAGGGGCAGAGAGAGGGGGAGACACAGAATCCAAAGCAGGCTCCAGGCTCTGAGGGGTCTGCACAGAGCCCAGTGTGGTCTCGACATGGGGCTCGAACCTACAAACTGTGAGACTGTGACCTGAGCTGCAGTCGGATGCTTAACCGACTGAGCCACCGAGGCGCCCCCCTTAAGTGAGGATTTTAAATTAGCTTTTATTTTTATCAGGGTAATGTACGCACATAGGTTAAAAATTCAAATGTGGAAGGCCCAGAAGAAAATAAAACCATTCCCTGCTTTCACTTTTCCCCATTAAATCTGTGCTCACTGTTTACCTTTTTCTTTTCAACCAGTTTTAACTCTTTGAGATGTTTGTTCTGACAACTTAAACATGACCACAGTTCTAAAGAGTGTATGTATATCGGTTTTTAAAATCAATTTCAACATGACTTACTGACTTTCTGTACTTCTGATCCACCATCATGTTCTCTGCTTTTTCTTCTCCTTTTGTTCAAAATAGTTATAATTTTGTTTTTATTTATTTTTTAAGATTTTATTTTATTTATTTTTTTAAATGTTTTTATTTATTTTTGAGACAGAGAGAGACAGAGCATGAGCAGGGGAGGGGCAGAGAGAGAGGGAGACACAGAATCCGAAACATGCTCCAGGCTCTGAGCTGTCAGCACAGAGCCTGACGCGGGGCTCGAACTCACAGACCGGGAGATCGTGACCTGAGCCGAAGTCGGATGCTCAACCGACTGAGCCACCCAGGCGCCCCAAGATTTTATTTTTAAGTAAACTCTATACCCAACAGGGGCTCGAACTTATAACACTGAGATCAAGGGTCACATACTCTACCGACTGAGCCAGCTCGGCACCCCTCAAAATAATTATAATTTTAAATTAAATCTGTGTTCACTGTTCACCTTTATCTGCTTATGTAACTATTTTTAAAATTTATTTTATTTTATTTTTAATTCATTAATTCATTTATTTTGAGAGAGAGAGAGAGAGAGAGAGCCCACAAGTGGGGGAAGAGGCAAAGAGAGAGAGGGAGACACAGAATCCGAAGCAGGTTCCAGGCTCTGAACTGTCAGCGCAGAGCCCGATGTGGGGCTTGAACTCGCAAACCGTGAGATCATGACCGGAGCCGAGGTTGGATGCTTAACTGATTGAGGCACCCAGATGCCCCTATTTTATTTTACTTTATTTTATTTTATTTTATTTTATTTTATTTTATTTTAGAGAGAGAGCAAGTGGGGGAAGTGGGCAGAGAGAGAGAAAAAGAGAGAGAAAATCCTAAGCAGACGCCAGGCTCAGTGCAGAGCCTGACGTGGGGCTAGATGGCCCAACCCTGGACCATGACCTGAGCTGAAATCAGGAGTCAGGTGTTCAACCACCTTGAGCCCCCCAGGTGCCCTTGCATTTGCAACTATTACGGTTAAATATTTAGTGTGCTCTGATAATTTCCTTCCTTCCTTTTTGTTTTCTGCAAGTCAATAATTCCCTGGCTTATCAATGGATTACTGATTTTCCTCATATTCTCCAATAGCCTCTCCCAAGACCAGGGAGTCCCAGGGTTCCTTGGCCATGACCTTCCTCAGGGTCTCCATCCATCTTTTGGGGTGATGATGTCCAGGCTGCTATTGCTGACGTCTGACTTTTTCTGCCCTCCCCTGTGCATTTGCTGCTCCCTAGATCTCATGTCTCCTTCTGTCTTGCTGTCGTCCCTTGTTTGGCAGGGGTTCATCTTCCAGTAGTTCACTCATTGAAAGTAGACACAGGGGCACCTGGGTGGCTACCAACCTCGGCCCAGGTCATGATCTCGGCACCATGGGTTCGAGCCCCATGTTGGGCTCTGTCTTGACAGTTCGTAGCCTGGAACCTGCTTCGGATCCTGTCTCCCTCTCTCTCTGTTCGTCCCCCGCTCACGCTCTGTCTCCCTCTCTGAAAAATAATAAACACTTATAAATAAATAAATAAATGAAAGTAGGCCCGGAGGCAGGCACCGAGCCAAGGGCCCTAGGCTCCATCTTTGAGGCTGGCCACTGCCCCAGGCTGGACTGCCCTCTGCACCCAGGGATGCCTCGTCACCTTGCACCAGCCCTCCCTGGAGGGCCCCTTTGCTGCTCTTCTCCTTGGATCCCCTGTCTGGGGTCTCACTTCTTTCCTCTTTTCCACTTTACTTCCTCACTTGAGTGAAGACATTCGTAAGGTACTTACCATATGGATCTATTTTCGGAAAGAGAAACTAAGGCTCAAAGGCCAAAGGAATGGCCTCAAGTCTCAAACTGGTAAGTGCCGGCTGGACTTCAAAGCCCACCCTTTTGCTGACCTAAGCAACCCCCTTTCTGCAGTGTCACACAGAGTGGGCGAGGGGAGAATGGACGGCATCTCCGTCCACGAAGGGTAGAGACTGACAGCCCCCTGCCCAGGCAGCCTGAGGGCGGGAGGGGAACCCGGGCATTTGGGGCAGGTGCCTGGATCAGCTACCTGGCTCTGGGAGCTCTTAGGAGACTTGGAAAACAAGATCACAGTAGATCCAGTTTCAATTCTCAGACTTAGACAAAGTCAGGTCCAGAACTGAGCACAACTTAAGCCTTGAGCTGGGGGTCAGCCCACAGCACTGGCTTTTCCTCTCATTTTGCTGGCCTCTGGGTTCATCATTATGGCCTCTGGGGTGCAACCAACACTGTTATGTAACTTGCTTTTATTTTCTAAAAGAAAACAACTGAAGAAAGGGGCCAGACATTGACAAATGAGTGACAAAAAAACAAAGCAATTAGACTAATGTGGGCTTAGCTGAAGGTATTAAGGAAAACATAGATACACTATTGTCTATTATTGTTATCTTGTATATTTACGTCGATCTGCATTAGTATATTTTTCTCGTGATTTTTTATGATCATGTAAATGCAAATGGGGTTTACCTCAACCGGGACATTTAAAGAAAAAAAATTACAGACAAACAGGATTTGCAACAATTTAGTTTAGCCAGTTTATACATCTCATGTAACCATGATCTTCAGAGAAATATGATTTGCCTTCTTTTATTGCCCTAACGTGTGTGTGTGTGTGTGTGTGTGTGTGTGTGTGTGTGTTATATAATTGATCTGTTCTCTGCCTTTTTTCCAATCAAGGATGAAATTGGGAGGAACCCTGCCTGGTGTCAAAATACAGATTATTTTAGAAACGTAAATAAAAAGATCCAATGACTTCTTCATGAGGACACAATGACCCTCTTGTTCTCAACGAAATCTTGGGATGGATTGGAAACATTGGAATACTCTCTTTGAAAGTGACACGCAGAAAAATCTAGAATGTTAGGCTATCAAGAAAGAAAGAAAGAAAGAAAGAAAGAAAGAAAAGGAAAGGAAAGGAAAGGAAAGGAAAGGAAAGGAAAGGAAAGGAAAGGAAAAAATAAAGCAGCAGTGACAGCCTCAGCCAGGTCTGTTCCAGACTGTTTCCATTCTTCTGTCTCTGAGTTCCTGCCACATTTCTTATTTGGACTTATGATGATAATAGTATTGCTAATGGCTGATATTTACATAAATGCTTACCGTATGCCAAGCTTTGTTCTAAGCCTAAACAAATGTTAGCTCATTTGATCCTCAGAACATGGTGAAACAGATCCAACATCATTCTCGTCTCACAGAGGAGGAAACCAACATATACAGGGGCTAAGTAACTTGCTCGAGACCATCTCAGCTGGCAAGAGGCAGGAGCCAAGGGGTGCTACCCAAGGGCTTTCTTGTTATACTCTCTGCTCTCAGAGCCCCCTCCCTCTCCCCAATTTCCACCTGCCCACAGCCAGTCTCATCTTCCAAGGCATAGTGCAAATGCATCCACCCTGAGAAACTTCGGTGGAAGGGGTTTCTCTGAATTTTCTTAACACTTACACACACACATCTCTCTCTTTTTCCGCAACCATCCAATGCGGTGTACTAGGTGCCTTTGCATTTCAGATCTGTGACCCCTGGGTGACTCCCGCCCTCTAGTAAGTAGTTCAGTCAGAGGAGCAGGGGGAGCAGGGAGGTGGAGAGGTGCACCGACAGGTCATTAAGCAGTGAAATTAGTGCTGTGCCGGAGCCCTGCTGGAGATGCTCGACTGAGCAGGACGCCCCGGGCTGGGAGGGCAGGGGTCCTAAGCTCAGCCAAGCCAGTGGGTCAGGAGGGCTAAAGGGTTTTCTTGACACAGGGTTTGCGGTGCCCCACGAAGAGAGTGAGGCAGTGAGCTCAGCACGTTGGAAGTTCAGAGTGAGACCCTGAGCTGCGTATTCATAGAAAATTCTGATGGGCTGGCTGGGGTTTTAGTCACACCATGGCCCACTTAGCCTCACTGAAGCCTTCCTCAGGGTGAAGATCTCCCAAGAGCAGGAGGTCAAGGTCACCTCTTCCTCCTCTTGGCTGAGAACCCGACAGGGAGGGGGCTCGCTGCTGCGGAAGAGGGGCAGGGCCAGGCCGATGGCGGTTTCGGTTGGGGGGCGAGGAAGGCATGCCTGGGGTGCACTTTCGCCCGCTAGCCACTTTGGCCCACCAGCTGGACTCGGGGCCTTCTTCATCTGAGTCCATTTCCTCCCCCACGTTGGGACTCAGGTGTGGCTTTGAGGCCGTCTGCATGGGGGGCCGCTCTTTGCACAAAATAGCAGACAGCGACTCCTTTCCAGCCTCACCTCGGCCTCTCTCCTCCCTCAGCCTTGCTGCCCTGTGTTTGGGCTGGGGTGCTGAGAACAGTGAGGCTGTGCCCTTCCTCCTCCGGCTCCTGGAGCTCAGGGGACCTCAGGGCTGCAGGGAGGTGGGGCCCTGGCGGTAGGTCTACAGCTGCGTGCCCACTCGTGCCAGAACACTGTCAAGTCTGACAGAATTTGATCTGCGACTCACAACCTTCCAAGCTGTTGAGATTTGCTCCGTTTAACACCCTTGTCTTCTGTCTATGACATTTATTGCTCTCGAATCCATTATCAGATGCAGCTTCCTTTTAAGAGATGTCATCTTAGATGACTTAACGCAGGGATCAGGATCTGGCATTAAGCCATACGGATTTTCAGTCCTGCACTCAGATATAGAGACTCCTCAGTGGATCCTATGTTCTGAGGATGTCTGCATTGTTGGTATGTTTCCTTAAGGAGGGACCATAGCTAGAAAACAAAAGCGTATGTCCACTAAGTACTCATCATCTTTGTTTCTGAGCGTCCTCTAAATTCATGGGGAATCGTCATAGACACCGAGTTTCTTTCTCCTTATACGTTCACGAGGATTGAGGAGCAAGCCCTACATTTTGAAATTCAGAATTCAGTCACTAAGTATTTTTTGAGCAGTTATCAAGTATTCCAGGAGCCAAAGTACAACAGAACAAAATAGACAAAAGACACTGGTCTTTCTGGTGGGGGAGAGGAGGGGCAATGCACAAAAAGATAAACGTATAATACGTCCAGTGATCTTAAGTGGGATGGGAAAGATAAATGCGAACATGTCAGTGTAGGTAAATGGACCGAAAGCATGAAGATAGCTAGTTAAATGGCATAAATCAATGTGTCTAATTTTATATTTTCGCTGCTTTGTCTTTGTTCAGGCCATAAACATGTCTTGACTGAAGATGGAGCCTTCTGTGCCCCTGAAAGACAAAGACGTGGGAGAAGATTCCTAAGGTGTGATTTCTTAGTTTCCAAAAGGAGGTCTGTGGCGCGTCCGCAGGTGCAACGGGAAGATGGTCTGTGGCCCTCGACGCCTTGGAGCAAGGGACTCAACGGGATTGTAACGGCACTCCGTCGAATGCTTATGGGAGCTTTCTCCTGCCAGGGCAGCCAGGGCAGAGAGCTTTCAGCGTCCATGAAATGAAATCGCAAACGTCAGAGTCAGAGTGGAAAAGTCGAAGTCAGCCGGTCGCCGACTATACTGCTTGGTGTCCCAGGTGACCCCGGGATTTTTCCCACGGGCCCATCACCGGTATCTTCTACATCCACTCAACTCTCTTACAAGAAAACACATATCCTCTTAAGAACGTTAGCTGTCACGGACGCCATTCTTAAGTTATGCATTCTGGGCAGGGGGTTTATTTAGTATTTGTGAAAGAATCTAGCCAACTTCAGCCTCGGCACACCAAGAAGACAGACAGAAATACACGTGCAGGCATGCACACACACACACACACACACACACACACAATCAGTTCTTGGGAAGGAAAGAACTTTTCTGGAGTGCTAGGTTCTCAACAGTTACAATTCAAGAGGATTTCCAAAGAAACCAAGATCAGATCTACAGGGCATGTGGCAAAATTGTCTATTAGGTTGATATCTAAGAACGAAATAGCCGGAGGGCACCACCTCTTAACTTTTTCTAGCGTTGTGTGCTTCCATTTCAAGTCAAGTGGCAAGACGGATATGACCCGTCGTACATTTAAAAAGTTGGGTCTAAAGAAGCTTTCATAAGGGGCTGGATGAAAAGATACAGATTATTTACACTGAAAAACAAAAAAAGAAGTACCAGGCCATCGAGCTCTAACACATCTAGGGTGGAAGTGGCAGGCAGAGTCGTGAAACATGGCGCACTAGTTGGGAAGGCACTTCTCTTCGCTGCGTCTGTGACACCTTGCTCAGACGCTCCTGCTCGCTTTCCAGCTACAGTGTCGGATTTCCCAGGCTGTCTCCCCAGTGCTCTCTTGAGTTCCTCGAGAGCTGGAAGCACGTTGCTTTGTTCCTCCCGTGCATGGCGCAGAATCCCGCCCGTGGTGTGCACCGGATCAATGCTTATGGAGCAAATGAATGAATGAATGAAGGGCAGTACGCAGACGGCTGAATGAGGGTGACGCGCTAATGCCCTCTCAAGACAAGGGCGGGGGGGATTGCACATTTTACAATGATTGCGAAGAAGATACAACTCATTATTGCCGAGAATGCGCGCAGGCTAAAAATAGAACCGGTCCAGAAAGGGTTTAGATGAGCTCATGGCTGAGGGTTCCACGTGGATTATTTGAAGGAAGCTAGGAAAGGAAGAGATCAAATTGTGTCACAAAGACGCGCGTATGGAGAGAGCCGAACACAGGTGACAGCGCCAGGTAACCCGAAGTTGTGCAGTAAGAGCCTGGTCACCTTCCCTCATGGTTCCAGGGCAAACAGTCCCGGGTCGATTGGAGGCTGTTTCCAGTGATGTAAAGATGCTTCTCCGGAAAGGCTGCTCTCAGAGGCCCTGGTTCCACTGCATGTTTAGTGAGGCACCTGCCTGCCTCTGCGGTACTTGGAGAACGAGTGGAATCCAGACAGCGTGTGGCACGGAGCGGCCAGCAGAGAGCTGTGGCTCAGCCGCCTCTCCGTTTCCTCCGCATCTGGTCCCTGAGCCTGACTCCTTTCTCCCGGGTTCCTTGAATCTGAGTCTCCCCCCTGCCCTGACCCCCCCGCCCCATGGTGTCACTTCCCGGACCACCAGCATTGTCCGCTTTCAGCCGCATGCCTGTCAAGACGATAGTCTTGACTAAAGACCCTTTATACCAACCCCCGGCTCCTCGAGGGTGACAATGGTCATTGAATCTAAACCCCTCTGCCTTAGATCGGAGGACCCTTCTAAACTGGTGCCATGGGGTCTCACGCTCTTTGGGGTCCCATGTTCCACTCTGTGGCCTTCTCCCCACCCCACCCCCCATCCAGTGTCCTTGTACAGGTCCCACACTGTCTCCAGGGCCCTCCTCACCACCTAGTACCTAGAGAAATTTTCACAAAGAAAGCTGCAACCTCTCAATCTTACAAATGTGGGTCTTTATACCCAAATTCCAGTTTACAAATTGTTATTTGTCACACAATTGGATCCTTTGCTTCATAAAGGAATTTTTCACAGAATGCTTCGCATTGTTCTCTTAAAGTCACACTCGAACGGCAATTTAATTCACAGGAAGTAGATTTACACATGTATGTTATCTTCTCATTATATTTTCGTGTCCTAATGAACAATGGCCGTGAAGAAAAATCCCCGTGGGCCTGGTATCTTTCTTCAAACAGAATCACCCAGTAAACAGTTGTCAAGTTCAGGAAGGAACCAAAGTCAAAGTGAGGAAGCACGATTTGTTAACGACTGCTTCTGCTTCGATAGCAACAGCACCCTGGTCACGGTTAGTCACAATTAATGCTTTTGGGGAAAATCTGACCAGCGATTGATAAGGGCTTTTTGTAAAGGGCTGCATTTTGCAAAGAAACTTCTATTCATCTGGTTTCTCCTTCCTCCGTATCCACCTGGCAGACCGAGGGCCAGGAGGTGGTTGTACATAGCAGCCTATCATGGGGGGATTCTGTGCTATGATGATCAAGTTTGACATCGGTGGTTAATAACACTGTCAGGTCTTGTCAGTTTTATTTATGAGCCTATTTCTCGGGGGTACACAATGAAAATGATGAAAAGTGACTTTAATTAGGATCCCAAGATAAAATGCTTGTTCGACGCCTAGAAGAATTTAGGACAGTAGACATGAGTGAGTCTTTATTAACCACCCCCCTTGATTTCCTTTCATTTAATTCAAGTCCCAGTAACACACTAGAGCAATTCATAGGAGTAGTATTACCTTTGGAAATTCGGAGAGATTCTAAAGCCTGTATTTGTGTCTGTATGCAGCTTAGAATAAAGAACTCCCTCCATAATTAGCCTGACGTTATTTGTGTATTGGGAATCCAGGAAGGGCACACGATGCATTTCTGAGTATTTCAAACGCAGAAGAAATCCTTATCCTAATGAATTAGCCATATACGGTCACAGAAGGTGAGAAAAGAATTAACAAGAGTAACCATTAACTAAATTTTATAAATGATCATATCTAACAGAGGAGCGTGTCCATCACAAGATACAAGATCTCCAGACAAGTGAGCAAATATTTCATTGCATCCTAGTGCCTGCTGGTAGGGGGTATCATTAGTGTCCGGCCATCATTTGTGAGCTGCTTACTTGACAGCTAGTCAGCACCCCCAGGTGTGGCTGAATTATTACCCGTTATCTTTCCTGGAGGCCCATTCATCTTTCCTGGGCTGCCATCCATCCCCGCGGGGCCTCCCCTGCTCCTGCCTCTTTTTCTCCCCCTTCAGGCTTTTTTCCTAATTCTCTGTGCGAAGGTCAATCTCCGATCCAGAAGCGCTATCTAAATGCTTTCACAGACAAATTCATGGCTAACGCCAGAAATGTTCCTCTCAGTGAGCTCTCACAGTAGGCCCGCAACAGAGATGGGGGAAACATCCACCCAGAAAACATTAAAGTCATTCACAGGAATAAAAGAAGAAGAAAGGCCAATTGGCAAGTTAGTTAACAAGTACTGAGTGTTCACAGGACTTACCTAGTAGACTAGAACCAGAGGAAACGGAGACACTTTACTTGTGCATCCTTGGGTCTCTAAAGTGATTTTATTTGCTCTCGGAAGTGACTTTAGTGCTAGTGGAAAAACAGTTACACATACACGCACCGCTCACACAGTATAGATATATTACATTTTTCTCTTATCGTCATGAAACAAAAATGTAGTAAATGTTCCAAAAGTGCACAGGGGTGCCTGGGTGGCTCCCTCGGTTAAGTGTCCGACTTCTGCTCAGGTCATGATCTCGCGGTTCGTGGGTTCAATCCCCACATCGGGCTCTGTGCTGACCGCTCAGAGACTGGAGCCTGCTTCGGATTCTGTGTCTCCCTCTCTCTCTGCCCCTCCCGTTTGTACTCTTTCCCTCTCAAAAATAAACACACATTTAAAAAATTTTTAAATTTTATAAATTGTACAACATTTTACAAATATGTACAATGTAAAGAAATAATTGTAATGGTTTGCACTCTGGAAGCTTCGAGATCTCTCGCCTTATCACAGTTCCATTCTTCCCCCAAATATAATACAGTTTTCAGGAAATACATCATGACTTTTTACTTATTTTAAATAGGCTAAAGATTCATTTTTGCATGGTTTGCTTACATTGCTTTCAGAGTTAGTGCTAAAAGAGTTTTGATGAAAACAGATATAAATGTATGCATTTACATAGATATAAATATATGAATGCCTGTTCATCTTTTCTGTTCTCATTTCCCTTGAGTTATGTTTTCCTCATCTGCCTGTTTTTAATTCTCTTTCTTGTTCTCTTGGATTGGATGTATTTATATATGCCACCTAAAATTCTTTCCGGACCAAAGCGTGATTTTAATAAAACAATAAACAGATTTATTCAGGCCATGTTGACAACTAACATTAGAGTTTCCAAAAGTTTAAAGTAAAAATGGATTCCAACACATATAGCAGAAAATATTACTTTAAATAACATCGCCCCACAAAACTAAGTATGAATGCTTAGAGAAGTGAACCACAGAGGCAGCTTTGAACCTAGAAGAGAAGGAAGCAAGTTAAATTCTCTCTCAGTCTAAGTGGAAATTCAAGAAGCTTATTCTTAGATCTGCACACATTAATTTAAATAGAACCCTTCCTTTGGGCAACTTTATCCCCCAAACTCTTTCGTTTTCATCGACCTACAATTTCATTTCTCTTGTTACTCGGATGCATCTAATGCCCAGCTACTGTCACGCCTTTTAAAGCCTCACCCCATATGGAGGGATTGCTCTAAAAACTGCTTTGGAACCTTGGAAGATCCGCATGGTTTCTTCTTCTGGGTCTATTCAAAAGACCTATTTCTAGGCATCGGACTCTGACAATGTCTGGTGTAAAGCCATCTGGGTGTCTTCCACATTATTACGTTTGGGAAGTGGGTGATGAGTGGAGTTGCTTTGTGGGAAGCAGCCTTCAATGGACACCCCACGGAAGGACTGCCCAGGCCCCTCTGGGAAGCGGTTTGCCAGGGAGGACCGAGGGTAGGGTGTCCCCTGTTCTACCCCCTGATGTCCAGAGGGCGATCCAGGCTCTCCATGGCACCTGTCAGGGTTGGGGGTGGGGGGAGGGGGGACAGGCAGCTTGGGTACAGCTCTTCTAATTCACTGCTATAACCCCGGAGATACATTTGTCTGGCCCCAGGAGCTAGAAGTCATAGCTCCCTTTTATTTTTGTACAAGAAAATAACCACATACTATTGCTATTATTTGTTTCAAGTTTTTATTTGAATTCCAGTTAGGGAACATACACTGTAATATTAGTTTCAGGTGTTCAATGGAATGATTCAACACTTTCATATAACACCCGGTGCTCTCTACAAGTGCATTCCTTAATCCCCATCCCTATTTTCCCCACCCTCCTCCACTTGCCCTCTAGTCACCACATATGAGCGAAATCGTATGGTATTTGTCTTTCTCTGACTGACTTATTTCGCTTAGCATAATATTCTCCAGCTCCATGCATGTCTTTGCAAGTGGCAAGATTTTCTTCTTTTTTATTGCCAATGATATTCCACTGTGTGTGTGTGTGTGTGTGTGTGTGTGTGTATGTGTATCACCTCTTCTTTATCCATTCATCAGTCAGTAGACACTTGGGCTGTTTCCATAATTTGGCTATTGTAGATAATGCTGCTATAAACACCGGGTGAGGGTATCCCTTTGAATTAGTGTTTTTGTATTCTTGGAGGTAAATACCTAGTAATGCAATTGCTGGATCATAGGGCAGTTCTATTTGTTTTAAGTTTACTCATTTATTTTGAGGGGGGGGGGAACAGAGAGAGGGGGAGAGAGAATCCCAAGTGGGTTCCATGCTGTCAGCACAGCTGGAACTCATAAACTGTGAGATCGCGGACTTGAGCCAACCCAAGAGTCAGACACTTCCCTGACTGAGCCACCCAGGCGCCCCAGGGCAGCTCTGCTTTTAACTTCGAGGGGCCTCCATACTGTTTTCCAGAATGGCTACACCAGGTGCATTCCACCAACGGTACAGCTATTCTATTATTAAAGAATGGCCAACGACGAGAACCTCTTCCTTTCGCTTCACAGTGGTTTGTTGCTGCCTAGAGTAGCACGTGCCCTGAAGGAGGCCACGGCCGTGGGCAACATCGGGGCTTTGAGGGTGAAGGACTGCAATCCTCCCTCCGCCACGTAATGTGCTGTGTGCTGCTGGCGAGGAGACTGACCTCTTGGATCCTCTTTTGAATCTGTACAATGGTTAGTGGTAGCTATGACAAAGAGATCCTGTGGGTAGAGGGCTAGCGGGGTGCCTCAGTAAATCAGGCTTCCCCCGATCACGGCCGACTTCTTTTTGTAGGGAAAGAATCAATTACCCATGAGTGGCAAGAATTGGAAAGGAAAATTAATCCTACAATCAAGCAACCTCAGCTTTCAAAGGCTATGCCCCAGGGCTATTCTCCTAAAGGCCAGTGGCTTCAGTGAGAAGTTACTGGAACAGCTAGCTAGCCCTCTGATGTTTATACATTGTCTCATTTAATATTCTCAGCGACCCCTGAGGTGGGTACTATTCCCCATATTGACAACCCCGGAGAAACCAGAATCAGAGATGGAACTCTTGCCCAGCTGATTAATGCATTTGGAGCCCAGTCTCACATCAGTATCTGCTGGCTGACGATCCGTCAACACTGTCCGACCCTCCGAACCTCTGTGTGCACGAAAGCAGTACAACTTCCTCTGCCCACTCTAAACACTGCTGAAAACAAGTTTGTTGCTTGATGAGGCAACAAACTCAGAAAGGCACCCTCAGACCCATATACCCAATTAGACCTAAAAGCCCTTCAGAAAAACTGGACGTAGTGTCAGCTGGTTCCAGCAGAGAATTCACGGCACTTCCATACTCTCTGAGATTCTAACACCTGCTTTATTTTTCTCTATAGCAGGAATAACTGCCTGACTTTTATTCGTTTGTTTATAGTCTGTTCTGTAGTCAAAGTTAGGCTCCCAGGGCAGGGGCCTGGGCTGTTTCTTTGTCGGTGGTCTCCCCAGCACTCACCATCCACCAGTAGATAGGCACCAGTGAGGATTTGTGGGATGAGTGGATTTCTGAAGTCCCTAAGTCTAACCACCTGCCATTGCTGAGGGGTAATGCTTACAGGTCACCTGTTCCTGCTAACAAGTTTGTATCTTAACGGGGATTTTTCTGTAGCACTTTAACACGGAGGGGAGATCTGGTGGTGAAAGCATCTGTTTGGGGCCAGAAGAACCTTTGGGTCTGTTCAGATCACCTTTGCAGCCTCTTGTACCTCAAGTGGTAGACTGGTTCTGAATTCCAGGATGTGCTTTAGTGATGATTCTCATGGTGGACATTTCAGGAAGGAAAGAGAAACCCTTCTGGAGGGCTGCTTGTTGGGGGGGGTGGGGGTGGGGGTGGGGGTGGGGTAACAGCTCAGTGCCAATGGCTTTTGCAGCTTCTCAGACCGCCCCCCCCATCCCTAAGGGAGGGTCCTCAGGCCTCATTTTTCCTCCCCTATTTTTATTTCCTAAAATGGGTTCCCATTAGCAAACTGACTTTATAAATCAGAAAAGCTGGGTTTGAGGGAATGGTGGAGGGCTCTGTTAAAAACAGACGATCAATTATGATGCAATTCAATAGAATCAATGCAATTAGTGAGGTCTGCATGTATACATTTTCAATGGCTCTCTCTGAGAAGCACACAGTTAAAATCATCGTTAAAAATCCTTGGCGCGCCCGCACACACACACATACACATCCCAATTGTTCTAATACTAACATTAGGACCAAGACTTTTAGACAGGACCTTCTTGAAATTTTCTTTGCTCAGCTCAGGCTTTGGGAAATGGTGTGTGTGTGTGAGTGTGTGTGTATAACGCAGGCGACTGGTGAAACAGGAATCCTCCGTTTGTTTACGTTGCCACTTTTTCCCCACGCTCTTCTCCTCTCGGCGTTTCCTTTCGCATCAACTCTTCCCGCCGCCTTCAGCCCGGAGGAGCCCGAGGAGGAGAGCGACCCCGCCCTCTCATGAATATGCAACAGCGAGGGGCGGCGGGGAGGGCGCGCGCAAGGAGAGCCCGGCTCTTCGGAAATTCAACCTGGGCCGCCCCCGCCCCGCGCCCGGCCTCCGGGGCCCCGCGCACAATAGCACGGCCGCCGGCCTGGGGAGTCCGACCCGCCGCCCGGGGAGGGGACTGGGGGACTTGGTCCTCGCCGGGGCGCTGTGGCATCTGAGCAGCCCCTCGGAGCCCGTCTGAACCCCGGCCGGGAGGGCAACCGCCGGCGGGATTAGCCGTCTCCGGACCGCGGGGCCAAGAAGGTCCCCGCCCTTTGTGGTGCAAATGAGGAGCGCGCGGGGGCCCCGGGGGCGGCGCTCGCCCGGGACCAAGTTCGCCTGCCGCGTCTCCGACGCTCCCGTCACACTTTGAGCTCGGCGCGGCTCGGTCGGATCCCTCCAGGGACACCCACCCCCCCTGCCGACGCGGAGGAATGCTGAGGAAGGTAAGTGGGGTTTCCTTGCCGGTTGTCACCTCTCCCTCACGTTTGGAGGAGGCACCGCCACGCAGCAGGTGGCTGGAATCCTGTGCCCGTGGAACAGTTTTTCGGAAACAAAGGTGAGAGAGGGCGGGGGTCGGCGGCTCCGGGTGAGGGACCCGGCAGAGCGGTTGAAGAGGTTAAGGTTTGAAAAGTTGCCGCGACCCAGCAAGCAGGTGCAGGGGGCAAGCGCGCGTTGCTGCGCTGGGGCGCCCGGGGCACAAAGCCCGCGCGCCGGCGCGGCCGCGTTGCCTTGGCAGCGGGGGCGGGGCCGAGCCGCGGCGTGCCTGAGTTGCCGGGCGACGGAGGGGCGCGGGGGGGGGGGGGGGAGACGCAGAATGTTCGCGAGCATCTCTCCGAGAGGAGCCAACGCTTGTCTCACCGGGTCCTCAAGGCAAGTGTATTTATTGACCACCACTCGCCCTTGGGCAAGGGAATCAGGCCTCTAGGCCCTATCACCTGCTTAATGCCATAATACTCCGCTTTCGAAAATACTGGATTGTGGACTGATGGTAGACGTGAAAAAGTTACAAGATACACCTTAACAAATCAGTAGCCATAAAAAGTATTCTCTTTCCGAATAGCGTCTGCTGTTCAGTATTCCTTAATTATCATCATAAAAAAAAATACAGAACCTGGTTTGGACCCGTGAAAATGAATTGACCTTCACCCTTCCAACATAGTAACCAAAATCTTTGCAAAGTGAAAGCATATGCAGTACGTAGAAGGCACAGTGTGAGATATTCAGACAGTTGTATCTTAAAATGTTTTACAAAGACGAATTTCACAAAGCAGGGGAGAGAATGGTTCACTGGGTATTTTCTTACATATAAATGTGCCAGGGAATTTTGGCTCATTAGCTCAAAGATTATTTGTTGTAGCCATACATACAGAAAAAAAAATATTGGAAAGGAATTTGAATGATCTTTTCTAGAGCCGTGATTGGCAGTTACAGTAATATTTTTTACTCCCTCACCCCTTTGCCCATTTATCCTATCATAGCGAAGGGTAACTTTTGGTGTTTTTAGTGTGTTTCTCAGATTTTAATTGTTTGCCGAAGACACTGACCCGTTAACAGTTCTTAAGCTGTGTTTCACACGCTGCTTTATTTCTTTCTCTGCCCCCAATTTAAAATGGTCTGTGTGTTATTTATTTATTCATGTATTTATTTCGTCACATGTTTATTAGGCTTTGCTACGTGCTGTATACAGAACCAGACTTGGGAGGAAAAGGATTAAGTGGTGAGAGAGACGTACAAAGTTGAATTAAAACAGTTCCCAGTTTCCAGGGCCCTCTGGGTGGCTCAACTGGTTAAGCGTCCGACTTGGGCTCAGGGGTCATGATTTTGGGGTTCAGGAGTTTGAGCCCCCAGTCAGGCTCTGTGCCCTCCGCACAGAGCCCGCTCTGGATCCTCTGTGTCCCTCTCTCTCTGCCTCGCCCCCTCATGTGGGCATGTGCGTGCCCTCTCTCAAAAAGAATAAACATTTAAAAACATAATAGTAATAAAGAAAAGTTTACATTTTAGGAAGAGGAAAAGGCTAGGAAGCAATTGTAATCCACGGTGACACATTCTTGTTTAGAAATTCCACCCAAGACCTCCCCTTCTGCTGGCCAGGAGGGGTGCGCTGATCACAGCTATGCTCATCCAAGGCAGACGTAATAATGCACTAATTCAAGACATGAGGGTGGTGAGACTAGAAAAGTGCAGAATTTGCCTCAGGTCTTACAGTTCGTTAAGTGGTAAAGTCGGGATTGAAATCCAAATCTGACTGCTACGCCATGCTTCTGAAGCATTAAACCCTTTTATCCCTATGTTCCTACACACCCAACTTACCATATTTTGATTATTCTTAATAGTGAGTGTAGATTTCTAAAAAAAAAAAAATACGTGGTTTTCTTGTTGGTTGAGATGTTTTCAGTCAGATGTTTTTTGTTGTTTTTTTTTTGAGAAAGCATGAGCTGGAGAGAAGGGCAGAGGGAGAGAGAGAGAATCTCCACAGTGAGTGTGGAGCCCCACGCGGGGCACGACCCTGGAATCATGGCCTCGGCTGGAATCAGGAGTCCGATGCTTAACCGACTTAGCCACCCAGGCGCTCCCACAGTCAGATATTCCTAAAGTTAAATAACAATTACGTTTCTCAAGAATACACGTTTTTCCCACTGGAGTGTTGCTAATGTCAATCATGTTTTTCCAGGGGCTCCTGAGGAGCTAATGAAAACCTAAGAATTTGATTATTTGAATCTAGTTTTAAGAATATTAGAGATACTTGGGGCACCTGGGTGGCTCTGTTAGTTAAGTGTCTGACTCTTGGTTTGGCCCGGGTCATGATCTCATGGTTCGTGGGTTCGAGCCTCGTGCCGAGCCTGCTTGGGATTCTGTCTCCCTTTCTCTCTGCCTCTCCCTGGCTCGCTCTCACTCTCTCTCTCTCTGTCTCAGAGTAAATAAACTTAGAAAAAAAAAGAATATTAGAGATACTTGTGTATTAAGGTGTTCTACTTTACAAATGAGTATGGAATTAAATTTTTTTCAAACAAAATGCACTACTTAGCATTCAGGTTTTTATTACCTTTCTTAATTTTAAATCTTTTACATCAGATTTGTTAACTTCTGCTGGCAGGCCATTTAGTAGGCGATAGGTGGAAATGGCTCTCTGGGATGTTGTCTGAGAAAGTTCAGGTATGTACTTGATTTGACCTGATCAGAGCCCCGAGAACCACTGTGAACTGATTTTATAAGTGTTTTTTACTGTACAAATTACTTTTCTAAATAGGTTTACAGGATCCGTGAAGGCAAGAACCAGGTCTTTTCTGTCTTTAGAACTCATCTTTTAATACCAAGTACAACATGCTTTCTCAATATTAAGTAGCAAGGGAAGCAAAAGTAAACTTTATTAGGCCGATAAATATAGAGTAGAAGTAATCCTTTAAAATATATAATATTTAGAGTCACAGAAGTTCTAAATATTTGTTGATTTTTTAAAATGATACTATGTTATATGATACTAACTTCTAGGTAGCACGTATTCTACAAATAGAAAAACTGAGCTACGGTGATTGGTATATAAAGTATTTTCCAATGTTTTATCTTAATTGAAACTCACAGCCACCATGCAGTAATTCCCATCACTAATTTTTTTAATATATGGAAACGTAGAAACTCAGAGAAGTTGAGACTTGGTCAGAGTCAGCCAGAGAGGCTGATTTTGCACTACACCCTCACCCACCAGATGCACCTCTGAGCTCTCGGGGCCTGAGCCTCTCAGAGTACAAGATGCCTTCTCTCCCTCTCGCCTTCCAAAGCTCCACGTCTGTCTGGGAAGAAGCGGAGAGACCCTCCTTTAAAAGACAACTACAGGGGCACCTGGGGGGCTCCGTCGGTTAAGCGTCCTACGCTTGGTTTCAGCTCAAGTCATGATCTCGTGGTTCACGGGTTCGAGCCCCACATCGGACTCTGTTGATGGTGCGGAGCCTGCTTGTGATTCTCCCTCTCTCCCCCTCTCTGCCCCTCCCCTGCTCATGCTCTCTCTCTCTCTCAAAATATATAAATGAATTTCAAAAAAAAAAAGACAAATACAGACAGGCAGGGCAGAAGAAAAGGAGACACGGAGAGGGGCTCAGTGGACCAAAAGAAAGTGAAATGAAGTCAATGAAAGAAGGAACCGGTGTGCAGAATTGGTGGTTGGGAGAGCCACATGTATTAGCCAGGCTTGTTATCACAAAGGACCACAGACTGGCTGATTGAAACAACAGATGTTTATTGTCTCGTAGCTCTGGAGGCTGTAAGTCCAAGGTCGGTGGTGTCCACGGGGTTGTTTTTTTCTGGTACCAGTCTTCTTAGCTTGCATGTGACCGTCTTTTTGCTGTATCCTCACACGGTCTTCCTCTGTGTGTGTGCATGTCTGTGTCCTAATCTCTTCTTCTGACACCTGTCATTTTGGACGAGGGCCCACCCATATGACCTCATTTTACCTTAACTGCCTCTTACCTTGAACTGCCTTTTGAAGACTGTGTCTCCATATACAGTCACATTCTGAGGCCCTGGAGGGCTAGAACTTCAACCTATTAGTTTTGAAGAGTGAACTTGGTCTATAACTCTGAAGACAAGACCTCTTTCAGTTGCTCTATTCCCGGCAGTATTCTCTCCTGGCACAAATAAATGTTTGAGCAAGTTGCGGCAAATATTTCTACATCAGCATACTCCACTGGATGTATAAAGTAACAACGAGAGATTCAGAAGTGAATTCTTCTATATTTAGCTTGCTTCTTACTTGATTTTCACTCTCACCTCTGGAGGGCCAGCCTCGAGTCTTGTCAGGTTTTGACAAGGGCAGACGAAACTGATGATGATCCCGTTGCCAGCTAGGTCTGATCTCTCTGCCTTTTTTGAGCTGTGGAGTGCGTGTGATTTGAGTCCTATGCACTGCCTTTATGGCATGCTGAATCCCATAAGAATGGCCTCACCATACTGGAAGGACCGTGAAGTACAGATTTCACAACCCTCACAGCTATGGAGATAAGCTAGGTCGACCTTCTCTCCGAATGGCATTTTCCACGCTTATTTCCAGCAAGATATGTTCAGCATTGTACTTCAGACTCTGGAAGGTAGCCAGAAGAATTGGAAAGTTTTCCCCGAGGCACTGAGCGGCTAACAAGGTTGTAATTGGAATGTGTTGCAAAGACTCAAATTATTAAAACGCTGTGGTCATAGAATGGCAGGGAGGAGTGGGAAGCCTGCAAGGCTTGCGGCCAGTGCCTTGCCCAAAGCACAGAAACTGCTTTGCAAAGGTGGGAGCCAGTGCTGTGTTTCAAGCTGGCCAAAGAAAATTCCAGAGGCTTCTGCCTCTGTAAGAGTTTCTGTATCTCACCAATCATCAGAATCTCAAAGTACTTGTGTTTCCTTGACTTCCTTCATTACTTCATGTTCTGCCTTCAGAGAAAGTGAAACATACCTGTCTACTTTTCTTCATGTACTATTTTGTGAGTTGCTAAAAGAGTTTTTTTTTAATGTTTATTTATTTTTGAGAGAGAGAGAGAGAGAGAGCGCACAAGGGGCAGAGAGAGAGGGAGACACAGACTCTGAAGTAGGCTCCAGGCTCTGAGCTGTCAGCACAGAGCCCGCCGCAGGGCTTAAACCCATGAACCACGAACCATGAGAGCATGACCTGAGCTGGAGTTGGACGCTTAACCGACTGAGCCACCCAGGCGCCCCTAAAAGAATTTTAATAGGGTCACTTCTTGGCCCTTTTTTGTAAGTTGAACTGAGGCTCTGTCCACTGTTTTAGGAATCTGTTTCTGTTGGTCCCACAAGAGCTACCCCTCACCATCTAGAATCGTGGGGCTGGTATTTGTGCCTTCATGGCATCTCCCTGAGTTGTTCCCCTTTGAGGACCATCCTAGTCATGTCTAAGTATGAGACCCTGGACCGTCTTCTGAAATATCCCCACTGAAGAATATGCATCCAATACACTCAGTGGAGTTTTTGCAAGAAATACCAGAAGTTTTCGAAACGTACTCTTTGGGTGTGATCCAGTAGCTTTCCATGATGGGCGGTTTCAGAAACAGGTTCTTGTGTGGAGTAGCCATTGTTACCCAGCCCCCAAAAGAGTGCCTGTTTCCCAGAGCAGTGCATACTTAATTAGTAAAGGGATCGATGCCAGTACCTGGAATTTGAAAAGTCAGCTTTGAAGGGCAAAACCTCTCTCTCTCTCCTCTGACTCAAGCCAGACATTGGTCTAACTGGTCAGTTGTGCCAGTCAGCTGACACAGGTCCAGGAGGTGACTTGGCCTGCTCCACAGCTGCTTTTGGAACACCTTTTCGTGAAAAGGTTGCCCCCCAGGCGCTGCCTCGAGTGAGGACAGAAGAGCCAAACACACATGTGTAAAGAGTGAGGAAACACTACTGTCCATGGCTGCTTACGACTTCCCCGGATGTTGATACAGGGAAGTACGTTTCATTCCCCTGCGTTACTGAAGAAAATCATGACCTTGAAGTGACTTGGAAGTTCCCAGGCAGTCAACAAATATGCATCAATCACTTGTGTCCTCAGTGCTGAGAGGGCATGAGAAGATAGGTCATCTTTCTCCTCACGTAGCCGACACTCGAGTTCTGGGTCCACAGACGTGAAAATGCGAAAGCACGATTGAAGACTCTGCCTGGGGCTCTCCTGGACATACAGCAGCCCCGGGAGCGACTGCTTCAGGTGGGGCTCAGTGGCCAGAGAACTAGATCTTTCTTCCTCTTTGCGGCTTTGCAGATGCCTATCTCCTTCAAGTTCTCGCCTCCCCCACCCTCTGAGTCCAGGCCCTTTCCTGCTTTTCAGAGGCTTGCTTCAATCCAGTAAGGATGCTCAAGAAATCCTATTTTTGAATGTGTTTAAACCAGGGTGAATCTGGTCGTAGCATTTTAAGCCTTCCTACTCCTGGAGGAAACTCTTCACCATTTGAAGGAAATGAAAGAAGGGGCTGGGTTGAAGGAGCAGAAAAGAGAACCATTTCCAATCTCTTTCCTCATTGCTAGGAGTCCTAAACCCTTGGGAAGCCATAAAAAGACTGCCTGAGTATGCATTTTAAGGACAGAAGGATATGTAGGCAACATATGACTATGAGACTGTGTTGAAAGCAACAGCAGGGCAGAGAGGAGAAAAACGCTGGTCCAGAACCCTAGACAGAATGTGGGGCAGCAGCAACTGGCCGTCATCTGAAGACTGGGAAGAAAATAAACATGGCGGCTGGGAAGCCAGCTCCAGATCCGGAAGTGCCCCCTGGGGTTGTCCTCCAGAAGCCCCAGGCTCCGCGCTCCTCACCCACCGGAAGCCAGCTCCTCCCTTCCTGATGATGGGCGGGAATTTGGAATTGGAGGAGTCCCCAGCAGGGAGAGTAGATGCCATCACTGCTCCTCGCCTTTCAAGGTGGCACAGTAATTTCAGTTCTAGGGTGTTAGATTTGCAGGTGGTTTTGTTTGGTTTTTACGCATCCCACTGCTTCGTGTGCATCTATTCGGTATTTGGGGCTGGCTCGGGGATGTCTTCATTGTGTATCTATTGCTAAGGAAACTGTGTGCCAGATTCCAAACAAGTGAAATGTATTGTTATTGCACAAAGTGTTTGTGGCACGAAGATTGGTGCGACGAGAATTTTATTTGGACGGCCAAGGTGTAAGAGCAAAGAGCATTACTGGAGGGTTGGGAGATGTGCATGTAAGTCTTGTGTCTAATACCGATTAAAGAATGTTCAGCGAGCCAAATTTCCAGAGGTTACCATTTGTTACCTGTGGGAGGAGGGACTTGATTAGATAATATCTAAGGCTCCTTACTGTTCTGGAATTCTTCTGCTCTTTCTAAAAGACAGCCTCAGATGGAATGTGCCTTCTCGAAGAATTCCACATGCTTGCCAATGATCAGTCCTTTTGCCTTCTATACATGAGTTTTCCAGTGACCCTATGGGACTCTACTGGTCGATGATGATGTTACCAATCTGTTTTCAAACACAACGTTGGGGAAGTCTTTACAGCAAAAACTTTAGAGGTGAAAGTTAGCAGCTTTTCTTAAGGGATTCTTTCAGTTCATGGCTTTGTAAATATGTAATTGTCTTCAGATGCCCCTGGCTTCTGTCTTGGCTGGAGACCTCAGCTTTGACAAGCCCTGAGGGCAAACAGCAGTCATAGTGCTATACAAATGTCAAGGTCGTGGGCTATTTTGGTTGTCATTAGAGTAGTCTCCAGTAGGACATCTCGGGATGCATCCTCAACCCAGATTCTTGTAATTAATTTCCTTTGGTTGAGAACATAGAAGGATCTCCCCGTGCAGTGAACTGCAGCCATACAATGTGAAGTGCAACGATCATTGAGGGTAGAACCTGTACTCGTGTAAATCCGTGCAAGTATTTACACATTTATGAGTAGTGTAAAATAGAAAACATAACATGAAATTTGAAAAGTTTTAAGTGTTGGTATTTTATTTAATAGTTCATTTATTTAATGTTTTTATTTTTGAGACCGAGAGAGAGCATGAGCAGGGGAAGGGCAGAGAGAGAGAGGGAGACACAGAATCGGAAGCAGGCTCCAGGCTCCGAGGCATCAGCACAGAGCCCGACGCGGGGCTCAAACTCACAGGTGGTGAGATCATGACCTGAGCCGAAGTTGGACGCTCAACCGACTGAGCCACCCAGGCGCCCCTAAAATGTTGGTATTTTAGATTTATATTTTAAATGAACTAATCGAACCTCAGGGGGAAAAAAAAAGAAAGTGTTTTTTTCCTGTCTAGCTCTTAAATATGTGATTTGGAAGCTAGGAGCCACACGACTTATAAGGTACCCATATTTTTAGTGGGAGGAAAGAAAGTTGGAATAATGTGAAAATCAACAATTCCTCTGATTGTGGGAATATGTTCTCTGGAGAAAAGCATACGCATTTTCAAAGTTAACTATATTAATCACCATCAGCTCTGGCAATCTGCCCAAACAAATCATTTGCCCAGCAATGTTTGCCTTTAACCAACTTGGGCACTTACCCCCCCCCCCCCCCCCAAAGGACATGATTTGGCCAGTAAGAATTTGGTTATGCAATTAAATGTTGACCAATTAGGAGGGAAACGCCCTGGATTTGAAAGGCTTGGTATTTTGATGATCCAAAGTATAAATAGCTTTCCCCCCCACAATAAATAACAGATGTAAAAAATTTAATTTCAAATTGGCCAGTCTTCAAAGCCACACTCTAAGCCATACACTAAGGTATTGAGGGTAATAATAAAAATTAAAATGCCCCTAGCAGGGAGAACCTGTTTTTTGTTTTTTTTTTTAAAGAGAGAGAGAAAAGAAAAAGAAGGGAAAATTCCTTTAGAAACTGACTAAATACTCTTTCTGTTAAATGTAAGAAAAATGAAAGAATTTTCAAAGAACGTTGACCAGTGATAAGACTTTCTTGTAAAAACTGTATATATATATATATATATATATATATATATATATATATATACGTTTTTTTTTTTTTAAGAGAGAGAGAGAGAGTGGGGGAGAGGGGCAGAGAGGGAGAGAGAGAATCTTAAGCAGGCTCCACACTCAGCACAGAGCCCGACGTGGGGCTCGATCTCACAAACTGTGAGATCATGACCTGAGCCAAAGTTGGTCGCTCAACCGACTGAGCCACCCAGGCGCCCCTGCAATTTACAATTAAAAAAAAAAAAAGTTTATTTATTTTGAGAGAGAGAGCATGAGTAGGGGAGGGAGAGAGAGAGAGAAAAGGAGAGAGAGAGAATCCCAAGCCCGCTCTACTCTCAGCCAGGACCCTGACATGAGGCCGGATCTCACGAGCCGAATCAGGTGGCTGCCGCTCAACCAACTGAGCCACCCAGGCGACCCACGAAACTTACTGTTTGAAAGTGTGCGGTTCAGTGGCATTAAGTCCATTCACACTGGCGTGTAAGTGTCACGACCATCCATCTCCAGAACTTTTTTGTTATCCCCAGCTGAAACTCTGTCCTCGTTGAACAACTGCTCGTTCCCCCCAAGTCCCCGGTAACCACCGTTCTACTTCTTGTCTCTATGAATTGGACTCGTCCAGCTTTGACTCTTCTAGCTACCTCATACAATGGAATCCTGCGTATTTATTCTTTTGTGTCCAGCTTATTTCACTCGGCATAACGTGCCAGAGTTTCATCCGTGTCGTGTATATCAGAATTTCATTGTCTTTTAATGGTTGAACCATTGTATGTATGGACCAAAATAATGTTATAGGCTTATTAAATTGGGGGCCATTACTCAATTGCCCTCTATGGAAATTATAGCAATTTACATACTCTTTAGAGACTGTTTCCCTACCTCTGTACCAACACAGAGCACTACCAAACTCCTTCATTTTTGTTCACCTTATGATGGAAAATCGCGTCTCAGAATAGTTGCAATTTGCATTTCTCTTGAGTGAATTCCGAGATTTAGGGCCATCGTGTTTATTTATTTTTTTACTGGGACTATCTCCATTTCCTTTGTTCATTTCTCAATTAGGCTATTGAGTTTTTTTCTTCCCTCTGCTTTATATTGGCTGTTGTTGAAAAATTTGCTTTTGTTTGGCATGCTTAATGTAGCTTGTGGGAGACGTTTGGAGCTGTGCTATGAAACAGGAGCTTTGTCTAAGAATAGCGAAACCTGCTTTTCAACACCAGTGACCAAATACTGGCTCCATGACAATAAATATTATTAAGGGGAGAGACCATCTGATGTTGTAGGAGGCTTTATTGAAGCGGTCATATTCAGAAGAAAGTATATCTCTGTGAGAACATCATAAATACTTGTCACAATGTGTTTAACATTTTTTTTAAGTTTATTTATTTATTTTGAGAGAGAGAGTGAGAGAGAGCATGAATGGAGTAGGGGCAGAGAGAGAGAGAGGAAGAAAGGATTCCAAGCGGGCTTCGCCCTGTCAGTGCAGAGCCTGATACGGAGCTCGAACTCACACACCATGAGATTGTGACCTGAGCCGAAATCGAGAGTCAGATGCTTAACCGACCGAGCCACCCAGGTGCCCCTACGATGTGTTTCAATGTTGTTGAGGATTTACTCCTCTTTCGAAAGGTGGGTATATAAACAACTTGGTATGTATTGAAAAAAACAATGACCTAAGATAGCATGTTGTTAAATTTCATTTTGCGAACCCGATGTAGCTAAGTCAATATTGGATACCTCTGACTCAACATAGCCCGCTCTGGACTCGCTCCTTTGATCCACAAAGTTCCTGTATTTCCTGGCTGGATTTTCTAAGACAGATGGTCACTCGCCTTCATATCCAGCCAGCTTATCACCGACATCCCTCCCATGTGTCCACCACCCTGTGACTCTGTGTCCGCTGCCTTGTCCAGACCTCAGCATCTGAGCTCTTCTGGGTTGCTGCTGCAGCAACCTGCGGCTGAGCCTTTGCCTGCAGACTCGTCCCTGTTCTGTAGTTCTCCGATCTGGAGCCAAGGTTAAGGTTTACGAAATGCAAATCAGAGCCGCACATCTCTGTTTAAAGCCCTTTGATGGTCCCCTGTTGCCCTTAGGATAAAACTCAAACCTTAACTCGGGCCTCCGAGGCCACCGCCCTGGCCTGTCCCACTTACCTCTCAGTTCCCTCCTTCGCCACACCCCCTTTTCCACACTTCCCACTTCCCTTCGCAATCTTTCAGTTCATCAAACTCGGTGCACATTGACTTTTCTGGAATGTTCTCCCCTGTTCCATTCCCTTTACCTCCTTCACCTGGAAAACTTCTACTCACGCTCTCCCATCTGGCAAGTCTTGCCTGACTCTCTTTCAGTCTGAGTCAGTGGCTTCCCCTGGGTCCCTGAATGTCCCTCATCTGACATGATCCCCCTGTACTGTAAGGGCCTGTTCCTTGTACAAACAGGTACTCCCCACCAGGCCGTAAGTGCCCAAGGAGCAGGACCAGGCCTCCCTTGTTTCCCACCTTGGCCTCAACGACTAAACACATGCATTGCCCGTCAAATCCGCGGATGAGTGGTTGTGGGAAGATGCCTGGAGAGCGGAAGGAGAGTGTCTTCTGGGCACGGGGTGCTGCTGTGTGTGAGTGGGTTGTGATAATGTTACGTAGTGAAACGCTGAATGGCTTCCCGGCAAATTCTGACGTCCGTGTGGCAAGAAAAGAGGGTGAGGTTAGCTGCGCTCTTGTCTGCTTAATGCCCTGCTGGTGTCATGAGCACGACACTGAGGATGAGGGTCGCTCAAGGTGGAGACTGGGTAGCAGGGAAGCAAAGGCCACCTGCCAATACTCTGGGCAGGGTCCCAGACAGGGAGCGAGCTGTATGGGGCGGTTGCGGCCGACAGGCTTGGGGCAGAGATCCCAGCGGTGGTCAGCTGAGGAGGGGATTGGTTTTGAGTACACCGTCATACAAATTGTTAGTTAGAGGGCAAAAGTCCCATCTTTTTAATACAGTCACATCCTCTCTTTGACACGTAAGTGTGGTTTGGGGCTGATTCCGGACAAGGAAGCCTGTGTTTGCAAAACAGAGTCATTGATTTGGGACTTTGGGTCTGACCAGCGTGCGGAACAGTAAAAAATAGGAAAGGTCATACATCAGTGGACTCTGTCTAAAATAAGCAAGCCAGTTCTGAGCTTAAGACACTCTCAAATGACTTCCCTCCTGCTCACCTTTTCTGCTTGGAAATTCACTGTCAGTAAGAAACTTCTCCTCCGTGGGGGATTCACCTGCGAAGTTAGGGAGTCCCAGCCTCCCAGTGGCCCGCTGTGTTGGTGCTGTTACTTTATTCTCTCCCTCTATAAGCCGATCGGACTAGTTTTCATGGCAAGGCCAACGAGGAAAAAGATCGAGGGTTACAACGACGTGATTCCTGTTGCCTCTGGGAGCGAAGGCAGCATTCTTTGAGAACAGTTGTTTAAGAGGTAAATATTCTTCTCATTCCATAATACCAAGAGAACTGAATATTCAAGCTACTGTGACCTCGGTTTATAGAAGATCAGATTAGGGAGACTTTGCACTCAGTGGTGGGGGTGGGAGGAGTGTTGTTTTTGTTTGATTCTGAGAAGAAAGCTCTTACATGAAGAGAGTGAGTCCTCATTCAGAACGAATATTTTATTTTTTTTAATTATTTTTTTAACGTTTATTTATTTTTGAGACAGAGAGAGACAGAGCATGAACGGGGGAGGGTCAGAGAGAGGGAGACACAGAATCTGAAACAGGCTCCAGGCTCTGAGCTGTCAGCACAGAGCCCAACGCGGGGCTCGAACTCACGGACCGCGAGATCATGACCTGAGCCGAAGTCGGCCGCTTAACCGACTGAGCCACCCAGGCGCCCCCAGAACGAAGATTTTAGTGTAGTGAAATATATAAATATATAAAGTTACCCCAAACAGGAGGAGGAAAGGATCATGAGGACCACAGGGTTATTGTAACCACAGCGGCTTACATTCAGAAGCCAACCGCTCTGCTGAGTGTTTTACACGGGTTATTTGAGTTATAAGCGTTCACAGTAAGATACAAAGTCGGTAAAATAATCGGGCCCCTGGTGGACAGATGACTGAGGCTCAGAGCGCTCCCTCCCTGACGTTCCCGGGTCTGGGTACTTGGTATTAAGCAGAGAGCTGGCACTCCCCTATGTGCTCCTGACCCCAGGCGATCCACGGCCCCCACCAGTGTCCAGGAGCCACGGCTCGGGTGTGAGTCAGCTCTGCTCCCCCCACTTAGGGTAGCACAGAGCCTGACATGGGGCTCGAACCCACGAACTGTGAGATCATGAGCTGAGCTGAAGTCGGACACTTAACCGACTGAGCCACCCAGGCGCCCCCAATATTTCAGCGTCTTGACACAGGAAAAGCTTATTGCTTTGTTAACGGCCAAAGGCAAATGTTACCAGTCAGCGGTGGGCGGCTCCTTTCTACAAAGTCTGCAGGGAGCTGGGCTCCTGGAGCTTCCGGCACCTTCAACAGATGATTTCCAGGGACCCTGAGGCCTTGATGCCCCACCCACAGGCCAGGGAAGGGTGTTGGTAGGGGTGCCTGCAGGTATGGTGAGGCCCAGAAAGAACACCATTCGGGGGAAGTTCTTTAAGAAAAATAAAAAGCCGGGGCTCCTTGGTGGCCCAGTGGGTTAAGCATCCAACTCTCGATTTCGGCTCAGGTCACGATCTCACGGTTCACGAGATCCAACCCTGCATTGGGCTCTGTACTGACAGCATGGAGCCTACTTGGTATTCTCACTCTTGCTCTCTCTGCCCTTCCCTCTCTCTCTCTCAAAATAAACTGAAGAAAAAGAAAAAGAAAAAGCAGCCTGTGAGCAGATTATGACAGCCCCTCACAAGATGGTTTCACGGCACACAAACCTCGGTAGCTCACACTTCATTGGCTAGACCCTCTGGCTGCAGAGTGCTGGGAAACACGTCTCCTGTGTCCGTGTGAGATGACTGCTAGAGGTCTCGGCTACGTGTGTGAAAAGTGCTTCTAGCACACGGCAGAAGCTAAGTAATAGTGTCAGCCACTCGTTCATGATGCTGCATAAGCGTGCCTCACGCTGGGGCTGCTGGTTGTTACCATTTCTGCCAGTATGTTCCAGGCACTGTTGCCGCTGGCCCCACAAAAAGCTGAGGGGTTCAGGGGCACCTGGGTGGCTCGGTCGGTTAAGCGACTGAGGTCGTGATCTCATGGTTCGTGAGTTTGAGCCCCGAGTTGGCTCTGCACTGACGGTGTGGAGCCTCCTTGGGATTCCCTCTCTCTCTCTCTCTCTCTCTCTCTCTCGCTCTCTCTTCCCCTGCCTTTCTCTCTCTCTGAAAAATAAACATAAAAGAGAGAATGAATAGTACAAAACACTGTCACCAAAGAGACAAATGTAGTGTCTATACCTGTAATCTCCAAAGTGGTGGGTGGCACTCCTTTTGGGGTGGACAGAGGCATCAGGATGTGTGTATACACACACACATATACATCAACATACATGCACATACACGTGTATATGTAGGTACGTGTATATGTATGTATATCAGAATATATGTGTATCTACATCCAGTAGAAATAATGTAATTTACAAATGAATTAAAAATGTGTTTAGGGACATACAGAATGTAAAAAAAATTTCCTTATAGGGATGTGTAATTGGAAAGGTGTGGAAACCATTTATCTTGACAGCCGATGCCCTACAGGGTGAAATGACAACATAACCACTTGGGGTTCAGTGTGCAGACACCTAGTGGGAACAGGACGGACCTTGCACAAGAAGAACACTCTGAGACAGGGTGTGATGGTCAATGTCATGTGTCAACTTGCCTAGGCCACAGGGTGCCCAGATACTTGGTGAAAGTATCCTGGGTGCGCTGTGGGGGCGTTTCTGGAAGAAATGAACATCGGAGCTGGTGGGCAGAGCATAACGGATGGTCTTTCCACGCGGTGGTCCTCGTTTCATCCACCGAAGGCTCGGATAGATGAAAACTTAGAGCACGGGGACTTTGCCCTCTCGGCTTGTCTTTGAGCTGGGACATCGGTCTTCTCTCCCCTTTGAATTCCGACCGGGACTTGCACCGTCAGCTTCCCAGTGTGTTGACTCACCTGGCAGATCTCGGGACTCGTCAGCCTCCATGATCATGTGGGCCAGTTCCTTATAATACACAGTTTTTCTCTGGATAGGTAGATATGGATCCAGAGATCGATCGATCAATCTATGTATCTGTCTATCTAAAATCTATTGTTTCTGCTTCTGTGGAGAACCCTGATGAGTACAACTGCTCAGGCCCCTGATACGCCCCTGGGCAAAGTCATCTGAGACTTAACGTTGTTCTCGGTCTGGCTCCCTGTTGAACCACGTAGGGAGCTTTAAAAACAATACCAGTCCGTGGGTCCCTCGGTCAGAGATTCTGATATAATTGGTATTTTTCTAAAAGCTCCCCAGGCATTTCTAAAGGTCCCCCCGTGGTTGGGGCCGAGAACCGGGACAAATCTGAGCATCGTAGGTGTGTCAGAAACATGACTGGTCAACACCAGGAAGGTGACTCCCAGTTGAAGGTGTGGCCTCCCATTAGCTAAGCGCGGGGCTGAGGAAGACCCCAGAGTTCTGGAGGGCCGACTGCCATCTGAGGGACAGTCACCAAGAGGACTGGACTCAGAGGCAGCCCACAGTCCCACCCGACGGCTGACCGAAGTGAGGACTGGAACCCGGTTCCGTGCTTGGAAGATCGCCTCGTGACTGTGTAGACAGGAGCAAGGGGCTAGGAGGCCGGATGGTGTAGTGGGTAGGAGTTCTGGCATCTTGGCTTTGTCACCTCGTCACATAGCTTCCTTTAGTCCATCTGTGCCTCGGGTTGCTCATCTTCAGAACTGAGATGATTAGTGACAGAACCTACCTTCTAGAATTGTTGAGAAAACTGAGTTAACACGTGAAAAATGTCTCGGGGTGCCTGGGTGGCTCAGTCAGTTAAGCGTCCGACTCTTCGTCCTGGCTCAGGTCATGATCTCTCGGTTCCTGGGATCGAGCCCCGCATCAGGCTCTGCATGGACAGCGTGGAGCCTGCTTGGGATGCTCTCTCTCCCTGTCTCTCTCTGCCCCTCCCCGGCATTGTCTCTCTCTCTCCCCCTCCCTCTCTCTCTCTCCCCCTCTCCCCCTCCCTCTCTCTCTCTCCCCCTCCCTCTCTCTCTCTCCCCCTCCCCCTCTCTCCCTCTCTCCTCTCTCCCTCTCCCTCTCTCTCAAAATAAAGAAACTTCCCCCCCCCCCCAACGTGCAGAGACACTCCTTCTTCTAGTTTGCATTCTCTCCAGGCTTCCATTGCTGAGCAATACCCCTCTCTTTGGTTCTTTATCGACTGTAGTCATCAATGTCTTCGTTTACGTGAACTCGAGTTCTGCAGGTCTGGAAGGCTGCTGTGTATTTAAAGTGACTCTGGGTTTCCCTGTTCTGAACCTGTCTGTGTTCATTTTTGAAAGGCACTTCCCAAAGCGACTCTTTGTCTCGTTATATTTCTTGGTAGGATGTCTCACTTTTTACCCACATCATCTGCTGACCACATGTGGTGAAGTCACCCGTGCCTTCAGAGAAGAGCGGAAGGCACTGGAAAAGATGGAGTTTTAAAAAGTCAACGACCTGAGTTGCTGTGCAGAGGACAAAATGAGCCAGCTCTATGGAAGGTTGTGAGCATACACTCCCCACACGTGGCCTGCCGTGGCAGCTCAGAATCCTAAGCCCCACGCTTCGCACCTGCAGACTCACACACACCTTAGTGCCTCCGTGGAAGGACAGAGCATCCCAGGGTCGGTGACATTTGTAGGTGAAGACAGTGGTTTTATATGGAGTACCGCGTTTTAAAAAAATATTTATTTATTTTTGGGAGACAGACAGAGTGCAAGCAGGGGAGGGGCAGAGAGAGAGGAAGACACAGGATCCGAAGCATTTCCAGGCTCTGAGCTGTCAGCACGACACGGGGCTTGAACCCACAAAGTGTGAGATCATGACCTGAGCCGAAGTCGGACGCTCAACCGACTGAGCCACCCAGGCGCCCCTGGACTACTACATTTTTATTAATGGTTTTAGTTGATCCACTACTAACTAGTCTGGGGCTGGTGTAAATGGTGTTAAAATGCTGTGATGTCCCACACTGTGTTATGCATAGAAATAAACACATTTCCCTTGTCAGAGTTTATAGCAAGAAGGCCTGTCTGCAAATAAGAGGTAACGCCTCATCTCAAGAAGGCTGACCTTGTTTCACGGATGCCGAGTGCTTGGTGCCCAGATCCTGCACGTGACGTTCTCAGCCAGGGAGCTGGTAGATGTGCCTTTATCGTGCCCACCCCCACCCTGCCCCACACACCGGGGCTGCGTTCTTGAGCCATAGATTCAAACCCACAAATTCTAAGATAAGGAATTTACCTAGAAAAACCCATCTTCTGGCAAGGTGGAGAGGAACCAGCTGGGATTACTTCCTGATGGGGCCTCTGGGTGCTTCCCCAGAGATTACCCACCCCCCCCTCATCCTGCTACTCACAGCAGTCAGTAGCGTTGAACATTTGAACAACAGATTTAGGAAATGAAATCCATGTACTGTGCTCAAAGCACTGTCCATTTGGAAGGTGAGTGATGCTTCTCTGAAGTCTGGGAGCCGTGTGTTACACGCTTCTTCAATCTGTTTTTGTTTTTTGTTTTTTTTTTTTTTGGACAAGTAACAAGCAGTTGCAATGAAACATCCTTCTTCTCAATTACGAAGTGATTGCCAAGTTTTGGTGTCAGAGCCTATTCTTACAGATTTGGGGCAGATTGCTGCAGTTTAGGGGTAAAGGAGATGTATTCCTGGCATTCTAAATTCCAACTGGGAAAGTTTTTCTAACGGGAACATTCTCTAATTTCGCTACTATGAAAGGTATTAGGGGCTTCATACCATAATACTGATTCACAAAATCACCTTTGACCAAACTTTTGGCAAAACTATAATTTGAAAGGTCCTAGGGGCGCCTGGTGGCTCAGCTGGCTGAGCGTCCGACTTCGGCTCAGGTCATGATCTTGCACAGTCCGTGAGTTTGAGCCCCGCGTCGGGCTCTATGCTGACAGCTCAGGGCCTGGAGCCTGCTTCCGATTCTGTGTCTCCCTCTCTCTCTGCCTCTCCCCTGCTCACTCTGTCTCTCAAAAATGAATAAATGTTAAAAAATATATTTTTAAAGGTCCTGTATGGGCTTATGTCATTGTTAAGAATTTGTTGTTAGAATTTGAAACATGGAAGTGGGTGATGGGCATTGAGGAGAGCACCTGTTGGGATGGGCACTGGGTGTTGTATGGAAACCAATTTGACAGTAAATTATATTTAATATAAAAAAGAATTTGAAGCGTATCTTATTGTCCATTCATAATGAATGGACATTAACTCTCTAAGAGCTACCTCTAGTGGAGGACCTTGGCCGATCCTGTCATGGCTCCAGAGAGTAGACTCAGTGAAAGCTAGAGGGTGATTCTATCGGAATAAAAACAGAGATGTGGTCGAGGAGATTTACATGTAAGATTGGCCGGTGTTATTCTGAAAGCATCTTTTAGCAGTGACTTCTGTGACTCTTTTTAAGTGGTGGGAAGGTCCCACCCACAGGTAATTGGGAGCCTGTCTTTCATGGCTTCAGGTGGAAAGCGTTGGCATTTCCTTTTCTTCGGTGCATAATGACGGAAGAAGTGAATGTAGAGTGACTTTTACAAAATTGATATTTTTGTTTGTTATCCGTTGATCGATTGGCTTTGCAAAACTGGTGTCTCTGAGTGTGAAGGAAGAAAATAGTACTAATTTTTGGAGACAGAAAAGTAGACTTGTATTAGGCAATAGGCAATAGATTTTCTCTTATAGCTTCTCCCGTGTCTGGAGAAAATAGCTTGTAACCAAGGCCTACATGTTAGGCCTGTGAAGCAGACTAAAAGTTAAATTTGCATGGGGAGAAGGTTACAAAGTATTACTGCTTTAATCTACAAAGTATTTGCTTTAATCGTTACTATGCAGGTGAATTAGTTTTGGAAAACTACAAAAAAATCATGTGTTGAAATGGTTTATCGTGCATGACCGATCTTCTGATCCCTAGAAAGACAAAGAAAGATATGATCTTTGAACACAAAGAAGTCAAAGATGATTTTGCTTTTCCAGTTTGCTTTGATGAGATCCAAGGAGGGTTCAGTGTTGTCCTTTGATGAATTCTGTTTAACTCCGTTTAACATCAATATCAACACCACTGGGTCTTGGGTTTTAGACTTGTTATTATTTCTATCTTATTTTTAGAACATTGATTATACTGATAACTCGAAATGAATCATGCCCAGATGCAGAGCCACAGAAATCAGTCAGCTTTGGCAGGTGGCCTTAAAAGATGACAGTTTCAGCCCAAAACAAATGCAATCCTGAGGCTGACTGGGGTCTTCCTTTTGTAATAAGTATGTGACGCTATGTCTGTCTTTATCTGATATCGTATTTATAATGACTACATTCTGAGATCTAGATAGTCCTGGTTCTTCATACCAAAATCTGCTGAAAAAGCAACATAATGGTGAAAGGCTGGGAAATGAAGAAGGTGGTCTTAATTAGTGAATTAGCCGAGAACAAAGGAGTTAAGTCTTTGAAAAGAATATAGGAAGGTACAGAGGACACAAATTCAAATTGGCAGCCTTCCTAAGAGGGAAGGAATGGACGTGTTCATCCCTCGGGCAATGAGAATTCCTGAAGAGTGAGGCTGACTTGAATTGGATGGGAATTGGTGATCCATTATTCCCAGTACTGATCGGGATGTACTGTATAACATGTGTTCTGCCCATATCCGAGCATCATTTTTTTTTAATTTTTTTTCAACGTTTTTTATTTATTTTTGGGACAGAGAGAGACAGAGCATGAATGGGGGAGGGGCAGAGAGAGAGGGAGACACAGAATCGGAAACAGGCTCCAGGCTCCGAGCCATCAGCCCAGAGCCCGATGCGGGGCTCGAACTCACGGACCGCGAGATCGTGACGTGGCTGAGGTCAGACGCTTAACCGACTGCGCCACCCAGGCGCCCCCTGAGCATCATTTTTAAAGAGGGATGTGCAGTGTTTGGAGAGCAGGTTAAGTGCAGAGCTACAAGGATACCTGAACAGGTTGATGTGGTACCTGTGCGATGCATGGGAATTGAGATCTTCACTCTAAAAGGGAACAGACCCTTGATGGTGGTCTTTGAGGAAATGAAGGCTTATGGATAGGTTGTGTATTAGTTTCTTCTAGCTGCTGTAACAAAACACATACTTAATGGCTTAAAACAACACAGATTTATTATCTTACAGTTCTGGGGGGAGGTTTCACCACGCTAAAATCGAGGTGTCAGCAGAATTGCTTTCCTTCTGGAGGCCCTAGGTGAGAATCCGTATCCTTGCCTCTTCCACACTCTGGAGGCGGTCTGCATGCTTTGGCTCATGACCCCTTCCTCCACAGGGAGTGATCACGTCACTCCAACCTCTGCTTCTATAGTCCTGTCTCCTCTGGCTCTCCTGCCCCTCTCTTTCCCTTATACAGACCCTTGTGGTTACATTGGGCCCCTCCAGATAACCCCGTAGGTAGGTGTCCTTATTCCCATTTTATGGGTGGGAAAATGCAGCCCGGAGTCCTTGCTATTTCTTTTAAGGACAGTAAATAATGGAGTAAGTCATATTAATTCTGGGTTTCTAATTACTCTTGTAAAGACCATTTGTGGGGCGCCTGGGTGGCTCCGTCGGTTAAGCGTCCGACTCCGGCTCAGGTCATGATCTCACAGTCTGTGAGTTCGAGCCCCGTGTCGGGCTCTGTGCTCATAACTCAGAGCCCAGAGCCTGTTTCGGATTCTGTGTCTCCCTCTCTCTGACCCTCCCCCCTTCATGCTCTGTCTCTCTCTGTCTCACAAGCAAATAAACATTAAAATAAAATAAAAAAAAAATAAAGAGCATTTGTGATTAAGAGAAAAATCTGACCTCTTAGAAAGAATTCTTTTTGGTCTATTTAAACATCCATTAAGTGTCAGCTGGAAATATTGTGAGTGGAGATTGTCGCCACTTTTGTTTTACCTCTGCTTTTTATTTGTTTTTTTTGACATTGAGGTATAATGGACATACGACACGAGTTGCGCACGTATAAAGTGTACAGTCTGCTAAGTTTTGACTTATGTGCACACCCATGACATGGCCACAATAAAAATAATGACCATATCCATTACTGCCAGAAGTATCCTCGTGCCCCTTGGTAATCTATCCCACCTCCATACCCCCATTCCCAGACAAACATTGATCTGCTTCCTGTCACTATAGATTAGTCTCTATTTTTTATAATTATATATATAAGGGATTAAACAGCATGAACTCTTTGTTTTTGTCTGACTCCTTCTCCTTTCACTCAACATTATTTTGAGATTCATCCATTTTGAGTGTATCACTTGGTCATGCCTTTTATTATTTAGTAGTATTTTGTGTGTGTGTGTGTGTATCAGAGTCAGATTTATTGTTTATAAAGTGATTCCCCCTTTTAAATTTTATTTATTTTTGTAAGTGTTTATTTTTGAGGGGGGGAGGGGCAGAGAAAGAGGGAGACAGAGGATCTGAAGCAGGCTTTATGTTGACAGCAAGCAGAGAGCCCGATGTGGGGCTCACACTCACAAACTGTGAGATCATGACCTGAGCTGAGGTTGGACTGACCCACCTAGGCACTCCCCCACACACCTTTTTATTTTTTTTTTATTTAAAAAAAAATTTTTTTTTTAACGTTTATTTATTTTTGAGACAGAGAGAGACAGAGCATGAACGGGGGAGGGGCAGAGAGAGAGGGAGACACAGAATCGGAAGCAGGCTCCAGGCTCTGAGCCATCAGCCCAGAGCCCGACGCGGGGCTCAAACTCACAGACCATGAAATCGTGACCTGAGCTGAAGTCGGCTGCTTAACCGACTGAGCCACCCAGGCGCCCCCCGCACACACCTTTTTAAAGATTTTATTTTTTTATGTAATCTCTACACCCAATGTGGGGCTCGAACCCACACCCCTGAGATCAAGAGTCACATGCTCCACTGACTGAGCCAGGCGGGGACCCCAAAATAATTTCCCCTTTAGAAGATCAAATGTTGCTTCGTAGTATTCTGTTGTTTATCTAGTCACCTATGAGTGTTGTTTTTAGTTGTTTTGTGTTGTTTATTTGTGTTGTTTATTTGTGTTGTTTTTAGTTTTTGGTTATTACCAGTAAAGCTGCTATAAGCATCATATACAAGTCTTTGCATGGACAGATGCTTTCTTCTGTCCTGTGGAATACTTGCTAATGGAATGACTGGGCCATCTAGAAGATATATTTAAATTTTTAAGAAACTGACAAACTTTTCTTTTTCTAAATTTTTTTTTTAATGTTTATTTATTTTTGAGAGAGAGGGAAAGACCGAGAGTGAGCAGGGGAGGGGCAGAGAGACAGGGAGACAGAGAATCCGAAGCAGGCTCCAGGCTCCGAGCTGTCAGCACAGAGCCTGACGTGGGGCTCGAACCCACAAACCGCGAGATCATGACCTGAGCCGTGACCTGAGCCGAAGTCAGATGCTCAGCCGACTGAGCCGCTCAGGTGCCCCTGACAAACTTTTCTAAAGTCATTGCACCATTTTACATTCCCACCAGCAGTGAATGAGAGTTGCTGTTACTGTACATTCTCAACAATGCTAGGTATGATGAGTGTGTAAATTCCAGCATTCTAATCGGTGCATCCCGGTATCTAGAGAGGTTTCCTTTTGCGTTTCCTTCATGACTAATGGTGCTGAGCATTTTTAAAATTTTATTTATTTTTTTAACTACTCTCTACACCCAGCATGGGGCTCAAACCCACAACCCTGAGATCAAGAGTTGGGTGCTCTACCGACTGAGCCAGCCAGGCGCCCCTGAGCTTTTTTTTCATGTGCTAACTTATCATCTATTTGTCTTTTGTGAAATGTCTTTCCAAACCTTTTGCCCGTTAAAAAAAAAATCGGATTGTTTTCAAATTACTGCCTTTGAGAATTCTTCAGATATTCTGGGGGAAAAGTCCTTTCTCAGATACCTGATTTGCAAACGTCATCTCCCAGCCTGTAGCTCCACAGTGTCTTTCAAAGAGCGGAAGTTCTTAATTTTCACGAAGCCCAGTTTATCAACTTTTTTTCTTTTCTGGCTTGTGCTTTTCCAGTGTTGTATGATGAAACCTTTGCCTACTCGAGATCACAATGATTTCTCCTATGTGTTCTTACTGAACTTTTATCTATCTAGATTTTACATTTAGGCCTATGATCCAATTTGAATTAATTTTTATATATGATGTGAGATATGAATCCAGGTTTTTTTTTAACATGTGTATTTCTATTTGTTTCAGCACCATTTGTTGAAAGGGAGATATCTACATCGATACCGATATCTATCAATATCGATATAGATATATTATTGAATTGTCTGCATTTTTTGTCAAAATCGGTTGACCGTGGGTGGCTGGGTGGCTCAGTTGGTTAAGACTCCAACTTCGGCTCAGATCATGATCTTGAGGTCCTTCAGTTTGAGCCCCGCGTCAGGCTCTGTGCTGACAGCTTAGGGCCTGGAGCCTGCTTCGGATTCCGTCTCTCTCTCTGCCCCTCCTCTACTCATGCGCTGTCTCTTTCTCAAAAAGGCAGAAATGTTGACAAATAATAAAAGAAAACCAGTTGGCCGGGTATGTGTCAGTCTGTACTCTCTCAATTTTTTAGCTACTGCAGTCCCTCCATCTTTTTCTTTCAAGGTTGTTTTGACTCTTCTGGTTACTTTGTATTTCCACGTAATTTAGAAACAGCTTCTCAATTTCTAAAAAAAAAAAAAAAGACTGTCAGGATTTTGATTGGAATTGTTTAGAATATTTAGATCAATTTGGGGAGCTCTGGTATGCTAACAGTATTGAATCTCATTTTGCCTCAGCAGCATTTTCTAGTTTTATTTGACACAATTTTTTTTAGCATTTTGTGGTTTTAAGTATGCACACCGTGTTCTTCCCGAAGCACAACTCCTTCCTAATTCAGGGAGATCTCCAGACTGAGTCTGGATCCTTCCTCCTTGTCTCATGGCTTAGAAGCTCTCTCCAGTCACGCATTGGGGCAATCAAAGGCTCACCTGATTTTCTTTTTTTTTAAGTTTACTTATTTATGTTGAGAGAGACAGAGATAGCGTGAGTGGGTGAGGGACAGAGAGAGAGGGAGAGAGAGAGGATCCCAAGCAGGCTCCTTGCTGACAGCACAGAGCCCGCAGTGCGGCTCGAACTCATGAAACCGTGAGATCATGACCTGAGCCAAAGCCAAGAGTCAGAAGCTCAACTGACTGAGCCACCCAGGTGCCCCTCAGCTGATTTTTTTTTTAAGTGAGCTCTATGCCCAGCATGGGGCTTGAACTTACCCCAAGATCAAGAGTAGAATGCTGAGCTAGCTAGGTGCCCCAAAGGGTTCACCTAATTCATTTCCTATCTCTCTGGGATCACTCTCACATGTTGCCTGATTTCTAATGTTTGAAAACTGTTGTTTTATATATTCAAGTTTTTTGATTTTTGTTGTTTTAGGTGAGACGGTAAATCTGGTTCTTAATACTCCATTTTTTTTCAGAATCAGAAATCTTTTAATTTTTCATATCAGACTTTCTTCTGCTTAGATATTTAGGGAAAATGAATCCAAAGCCACTGTCTTGTTGTGAAGTTTCGTAGGCTGAATAGTTGGCCTGTAACAATACTAAGTGGTTCATTTGCCAAGCCCGAAAGAGAGTGTAGTGGAATATATTCAACAACGAGCAGTCTATAAACATAAAAATATATGCGTGGCCTTATGGGTAAGTACCAAAATGCAAACTAAACCCGCAGGAAGATGGCATTTCGCATTCCCCAGATTGGCAGACAGTTTGAAAGCTGGGTAATACCGAGTGTTGAAGACGAAGCAGAACACTGAACTTTCATTAACTGCTGGCGGCAGTAAGAAAAAGGTACAACCACAGTGAGAAAGGACTTCGCAGTATGTAGAGCCTTAGTCTAGATTCTGTAGGAAAGAGAGCGTGGGGCAAAGCCCTGCTCACATGTTACTGGGGAGCACGGTCCCAGGAGCAGAAAGGAAGGAGGAGGAAGGGGAAGTGAAGGCAGTTGCATCTGAATGGCCTCTGAGTTGTTCTAGAATGGGTAGGGCAGTGAACTGCCCTGCTGGTTCCCTCCTCCAGCCCTCCATGGATCCCAGCTTCCCTGGTGGGAGCTGACTCCCCTGTACTTTCAGGTTGTATCTGGCCCAGCCAACAGCTGGAAAGAGAGAGTCCACGGCCAGCATCATGGTGCTTTGTCTGAGTCTGAGGCCGGGAGGAAGTTAGACGCTAGCAGTGGAGGCAGAAACTGCACAAAGCTGTCTCTGCTGGTAGCTGAGCAAAACTCGCCAAGTTGGTTGCTGCAGGGACGGGCAGGGCACAGTGTGTGGTCCTGGAGACGGGTGAGGCTGAGAGGATCCGAAGTGTCCACAAATCTGCTGGCTGGCACGCCAGCACAGGTGGGCACGCGCCTGCCACAGGCAGTGGTGCCCTAGGTACCGATTCCAGAGGGACCAGCACGCCCTGCGAGCTAAGTGCAGGGATGTTCACGACAGCGTGGGGATTGCTCATAACGGTCACAAGTTGGACTCACCCTGAAAGTCAGTAAACAGTCAAGAGAATAGAGAAATTGTGGTATAGTCATGAAATGGAATAAGTGTGCAACAGTGAAAATAACCTCCAACTACACACATTAATATGAAGGAATCTCGGAAATGAAATGCACAAAAGGATGTATACAGGCTCTGTTAAATATATTATTTATAATTTATATGTGTATATAAATTATGTTAATATGATTTATATGTTAATATAAATTTATATGTTAACATAATTTTAATTTATATATTATTTCAAGACACATCTTTATAACGAACGCAAGAGCACAGTTAATGATATTTTGGGTGGCATTCACCCCTGGGAATACTAAGGGGATGTTACTGGGGAGAGGCATACAAGAAACTTTTAAGGTCACAGAGATATTTTATTGTTGAACTTGAGCAGACATAAGCAGCCTATCTTTTTTCTTTAAATTTTGCGTATGCATTTTACACATTTTTAACATACAGTGTATTTTGCATACATACACCCACAAGACAGTGAGTTAGGAAATGTGGGTTCTAGTCCCGGGTTGGTCTCTAATAAGCTATGTAACTCTGGGTCAGTTGCTTCTCTTGTTTATCAAGCAAATAATTACAAAATTTTTTTAATGTTTATTTATTTTTGAGAGAGGAGAGACAGAGCATGAGTGGGGGAGGGGCAGAGAGAGAGGGAGACACAGAATCGGAAGCAGGCTCCAGGCTCCCAGCTGTCGGCACAGAGCCCGACACGGGGCTCAAACCCCCAGACCGTGAGATCATGACCCGAGCCGAAGTCAGATGTTCAACCGACTAAGCCACCCGGGCGCCCCAAACAAATAATTTTTTAAAGCAGTTATGTGTCAGTGTTGTGCTGAATACTAGAATACAATGGTGACCAAAACTGGTTGTGATTCTTGCCTCGATGGGCATATGGTCTTATGGGAGAGTTAGACACTGATCCAATAGAAAATTTCAGCCCGGGTAGTGCCATGAAGGAGGAGGACAATGTGCCGGAAGGTACAACAGGGAGTCTGACCTTGTCTGGGAGTTGAGAAGCCTTCCCTGAGGAAGTGGCCGGTGTTGGGGCATCTGAGGTATGAGTAGGAGTTCAGCTGGACAAATATGGATGGAAAACAGGAGTCTTGCCCTGGATGAGAGCGTGCTGGGTGTGTGGAACCCAACGAGGGACCATGTGGTGGGCGACGAGGCTGCACAGCCAGGCCGGCTTTGAGTGTGTGTGCACAGCCCTAGACCCCGTGCGTGTGACGATGACCCCTGCCTTCTCGAAACAAATTCTTGCGGGGAGACGGAGCACAAGCCAAGTGTGAAGTCCGCCAACGTGATCAGATCTGTGAAGGAGATAAATGGGGCTGAGATGGAGGGCTGCTTGAGGAGAAGCAACTCCAGATAGCACAGGCGGGGGGGGGGGGGGCGCCTTTCTGGAACGGGCCATTTAAGCTGAGAGGTAAATCATACAGAGGACCTGCCACGTGGAGCCGTGGGATGGCAGCGGGGGAGGGGCCCTGGAGGAGGATTCTAGGCGAGTGTAAGACACATCCCTGGGCGGGAGAAAGATCTGGCTGTGTTTAAGGAAATCAAAGGCCTTGGACAGTGGTGCCAACGGACAGTGAAGCCGGATGAGACGAGAGAGACAGGTTCAAAGCAGAGTGATCTCTGAGTGGTTTTCTCCGTGTGACCTCGAGCCCTCTCCTCCAGCTAGGAAATGGTGACTTCTTTTGCCACGGAGGGGTCAGGAGAGATCGGGTATCGTGCGTGCCCGAGAGGGATTCCCAAGCACCCGGACCTGGTTGGAAGTGAGGCGGTGGGGAACGGGGTCAGAGGTTTTGAGAATTACCCCCGCCTTTCACGGGGGCGAGACCTACTGAGATAGGGCACCTTGGGTTTCTTGCTTTCTTTTTAAATTTTGTTTTGTCAAATTTGGTGGCACAGGGTGTAAAAGAACAGTGTTCTGTTTTGGAGATGTTAGATTTGCAGTGTCTTTTGGACATCCCCCCAAAGGTGTCAGTAAGCAGCCAGTGAAGATAGCGGACCCAGCTTGTGAGAAAGGTGTAGATCGGAGAGAGAACTGTGGGAATAGATGGTGTGTCAGCTTCCTGTGGCCGCTGTAACCGAGCACGAAGACGGAGTGGCTTTAGGAAACAACAGAAACTCACGATCTCACTGTCCCGGAGCCTGGTAGTGTGAGGTCCAGGTGTCGGCGAGGGCTGTTCTCCTGGGGGATGTGAGGGAGAGGTCTGTTCCAGGCCTGTCTCCTTCGCTTGTCAGTGGCCGTCTTCTGCCTGTGTCTTCATACCATCTTCCTTTTCTTTTTCAATGTTTCTCTATTTTGAGAGAGAGAGAAGGAGAGTGAGCAAGTTGGGGGAGGGGCAGAGAGCGAGGGAGAGAGAATCCCAAGCAGGCTCCGTGCTCTCAGTGTAGAGCCCCACACGGGGCTCAATGTCATGATCTCGCGAACCATGAGTCGAAATCAACAGTCAGACGCTTAACTGACTTTGCCACCCAGGCACCCTTCTTGTATGTGTCTGTCTCTCTGTCCAATTTTTAGACAGACGTGCTGGATTAAGGCCCAGCCTAGTGACATCATTTTACCTTCATCATCTGAAAGATTCTGTTTCCAAATAAGGCCACATTCACAGGTGCTGGGGGTTAGAACTCCACATTTTTGTGGGGGACGCAATTCAACCTGTAGCAGACAGTAAGGCAGCTGTGAGCATGGGCGAACTCACCTAGGGAGAGAGTGTCAAGTGAGAACAGAAGAGGGTCAAGGACCAAGCCTTGAAGAACCACAATTAGGTAATGTCCAGGTAGGGGAGAGGAAACTGCAAAGGCGAGGGAGGGGCGTTGTCAAAGACGGGTGATCACGTCAGTCAGAGTGGCTAAAATGAACAACTCAGGAAACAACAGATGCTGGTGAGGATGTGGAGAAACGGGAACCCTCTTGCACCGTCGGTGGGAATGCAAACTGGTGCAGCCGCTCTGGAAAACAGTGTGGAGGTTCTTCAAAAAATTAAAAATAGACCTACCCTATGACCCAGCAATAGTGCTGCTGGGAATTTACCCAGGGGATACAGGAGTGCTGATGCATAAGGGAGCATGTGCCCCAATGTTTATAGCAGCACTTTCAACAATAGCCACATCATGGAAAGAGCCTCAATGTCCATCAACTGGTGAATGGATAAAGAAGATGTGGTTTATATATACAATGGAATACTACTTGGCAATGAGAAAGAATGAAATCTAGCCATTTGCAGCAATGTGGATGGAACTGGAGGGTATTATGTTGAGTGAAATAAGTCAGAACAAGACAGATATCATATGTTTTCACTCCTATGTGGATCTTGAGAAACTTAAGACCATGGGGGAGGGAAGGAGAGGGGTGAACAGAGAATATCTCTTCATTTCTTCTGTTGATTCCCCTGTGCACTCAGGCCCGGGTGTGTGGGTAGGTCTGGCTCCCTGAGGCCAATCACTCAGTCTTAAGAAGGGCAGCATTTGCAGAAACTCAAAATCCTGTTTGTCTGGTTCTACATCATTCTGTTTATACCATTGCCCCTCCCTGCCCCCCACCCCGTGTGTGTGTGTGTGTGTGTGTGTGTAGGTGTACATATGTAGATAAGGAGGGGGAATACCTGTATCAAATAACTCAGGGAAAAGGTTGGATGAATTCATTTTTGTGTTTCAGTAACAGACATCTCAAACTAAGCATCGCTTCTCGGACACCAGTGACAATTTCATTACTGGGCCCTGAGATAATGGCAAGTTTACAGGAGAAGGTTTGGTAAATTAGACTTTAAAAAAGATTGACAGCTCAAATGATGAATGGGACACACACAGAAAAGACAGTGTTGTGTGTGTCTTTTGAAAAACCTGCATTAATAGGCTGCGGTGCTAAATATCGAGTAATGTCGTCTTGAGAGACGTGAAGGGACTTTGATGATAACAAGTAGCTTTTGAGAAAACCTAGAATTAAGAAAAATAATAGAGTTAAGATTAGAATCTTCATTATATAATCAGCTCTTTCTTTATGTGCTGTATTGGTAGTACCCTAACACAGATTTAATTGCATATAATGCATTTCAAAAAGCTTTGGATTAAAGCAAAAAATAAATTATTAATAATAAGGACATAGAACGTCTGTGGGGTTTGTTTTTTACAAGTGGAAAATATTTGCAAAACAATTTATTTTCCACTGTACATCAGCCTTTATTCACTATATTAATGATATCTTAAGACAGCTTATTTTTGGTTCTATTTTTAACTTATAAATATAATGCAATGTTAGAGACATTTTAAAATATATGAATAAAAACACAGTACAAATCTGTGTACACAGTACCCATAAAAAGAATGGATAGAGTAGAAACCCCTTCTATTTACACTCTCCTGTCTGGCCATTCTCTCCAGAAAGTGTTTTGTACATTTACTGCATATATACATACATATATACGTATACCCACAATCTGTATTACTGTTGTTTTTTTTAAATATAGAAATTTACTCCGGTTCCCTTTCACAGTTCCTGGTGAGCAGTCTGGAATTCTGGTCTACCTCTTTTTTAAAAAAAAATTTTTTTTTTTAATGTTTATTTATTTTTCAGACAGAGGGAGACACAGCATGAGCAGGGAAGGGGCAGAGAGAGAGAGGGAGACACAGAATGTGAAGCAGGCTCCAGGCTCTGAGCTGTCAGCACAGAGCCCGACGTGGGGCTCGAACTCACGAACCGTGAGATCATGACCTGAGCCGAAGTCGGATGCTTAACCAACTGAGCCACTGGTCTACCTCTTAAGGTCATTCAAGGACCTAGGTTCCTCCCAGGCGCGCTATGGCATTGTCCCCTCCAGGGCATGGCCTCTCCGTCTTTGGTAAAGGATTGCTGCTTTTTACTTTTTCTGTTTTTGTTTTTGTTGTTTTTTTTTTTTAAGTACGCGCCGTGCCAAGCTTGGGGCTTGGAATCATGACCCTGAGATCAAGAGTTGTGTGCTCTACCAACTGAGCCAGCCAGGCACCCAGGTAAAGGATTGTTTTTTAAAATCTCCAAAGTATCATGAACCGCTATTTGTAAATTACAAAAAGAAGGAACAACTATTATAAAAATGAAATAAAAAACATAAAATATCCCTGTGCTGTCAACTACATAATTAGGAGTGAAATCGTGACTCCTGATACCGACAGGCTCTATGTGCATTTTGAATGGATACCATTTATATCAGTGCTCAGAGTTTTTAATGTGGCCCATATGCTTACTTCTTCCTTACCGAACTGATTTTATCTAGGTTGGATTGATATTTGTGTATTTGAGATTCATGATATGGAAGCCTGTGCTACGGATCATTTACTTTCAGCCTATCTAGTTCTCCAGGTTTTGGTTTTCTTAACTCATTGGCCATCCATTCTCCCCTTTGGGGAAAGAAGAGGAACAGTCAGTGAAGAAGGGACTTTCCCCATCATGAATATGTTTCTTCAGGCATCTTCCTGGAATTCGTTGTAGGCAATGTAGACAGACATTCCCCGGGAAGACTCTGGAATGGGTCACAACACTGCATCAGTTAATTCTGTTCTAAGATTATTCCCTTACACAAGGCTGAAAATTCACTTTCCATACGATTTATCATCCCAAGTGATGTTCAGTCACATTATCCAACGTAAATTAGCAGAGCTTCGACAGTGAGCTAAAGCCAATGGTAAAACGAAAATGAGCACACAGAAAACAAAATGTTCCCGCCTAGAGTCCTCCAAATCAGACTATAAATCCCTTCCCACCATCAGATTCCCAGCAAAAGCTTAGCTCTTCTCCTGACTTTGCTTCTCTATTATTATGATAACCTAGGTGAGAATAAATCAAAGGAAGGAATTGATAGGCATTTGAAAATGCACCGCATTCCCTTTTATGTCAGTACCTTTTACTAACATATAAATTATCTTTGCCAACTTGCTTTCCACTCCAGTAGGTCTAAGAGCTTCTCAAAGTAAATAATATATTGAGGGTCCTGATTTTAAAACAGCTCTGCTTTTTCTCTCCCTCTGCCCCTCCCCTGCTCATTCTTTCTCCACCCCCCCACCCCACCCTCTTTCAAAACAAACAAACAAATAAACAAAAGACAACTCTGCTTTTTCTGCGTCGATAGGGGAGGAGTTAAATGCTAGATGACGTTGGCATTTAATTGTAAAGAAATCCTGTTCTTTGACAACCTGTGTATAGTGCTCATACTTTAACATTGTTTTAAATGTTTACATTTTGATAAAGTTGAATAAATCTGGGTAGATATATGAAACCCTGTTCTTAAAAGATACTGTGTGTGTGTTTAGTGGCAATAATCAAAGACCACCTTGGATCATGGAATTAACTCACAAATAGGGTGCTACCTGGGGGCTTAGCAGGGGAGGTCCAGGGGCAGGAGTTCAGATTTAAGTATGAAAGATAAAGTACAGTTAACCCTTGAACAGCATGGGGGTTAGGGGTGCCAACCCCACACGTGCTTTAAAATCTGTGTATAAATGTTGACGCCCCCCAAATTTAACTACTAATAGTGAGAACTGCCAGAGATCACTTTTTATTGCAAAATACAATTTACTGGAGACGTGAACTGCTCACTGGAAAATGATTAGCATCACAGGGGTTTTAAGTAGCTACTTTGAGCTCACTGCAATTCCAGCAGGGGGCTACAGTATGCACTGTAGTTAATTGTATGCAGTTATGATCTAATATTGCATCTTTGCATTTGTTTATATTTTTCTTGACTGGGAACGGGACCACGTGCAGTCTGCGTGTGCGCACGTTTTGATACATTTTAACTTTGTGATAGATTCATGCATATTTAATGGCGGTAAATGATAAAATAGACTATCTACATATACTTTATGCATTCATGACCTACCTGACCTTTTCTTAATTTTCAATATTTCTAGACTGAACGGTTTGTCTGTGAGTTTTTTCAAATTGTCTCAGATCTTCAAAATATTTTCCGATACATTTATTGAAAAAATCTGCATGTAAAGTGGACCCATGTGGTTCAAACCTATGTTGATCAAGGGTTAACTGTATATGCAGATATAAAATAATATTTTTACGGATGCTTGGGGAATATGGTCTCATGGGTGAAAAGGTGCTTTCTTGTCTGGTGAAGGAATGAATTCATGTGTTTTGACCCCTCTTGGTGTAGGGACAAGGGGAAAATGGGAAAGATTGTAGTTCATGAAACTGTCTTTCAAATAATCGCTATGAAGAAGACGTGATAAATGTCATGTAAAAGGGTCTGAGGACACACAAAATTTTGAAGGGCGTTTCTCAGGGGCACCCGGGTGGCCCAGTTGGTTGAGCATTTGACTCTTGATTTCTGCTTAGGTCATGATCTCATGGTTCAGGAGTTTGAGCCCTTGGCAGGGCTGAGAGCAGGGAGCCTGCTTGGGATTCTCTCTCTGCTCCTCCCCACTGCTCATGCTTTCATTCTCTCAAAATAAATAAATAAACTTAAAAATAAAAGGGCATTTTCCAAGGAATGCCCATCACATTCTTTTAGATTTGTCAACAAACCCTAAGATGAGGCGCAAGAAAGCAGCCGAGGCATTTTTGTCAATGGAGGAGTAGATTCCTTTCTGTGCACACAGCAGCATAACTGACATTTTTTCCCCTCCTTAATAAAGACTTTCACTCCCTTGCCCTTCAGAATTGACCTTCTGAAATACAGTACAGCATTTCTTGCATAATCATCACCTGTTCCACTCCACAATTGCCACGCTTGCGACTCACACTTCTGGATAGAAGATCTTCAGACCTGTTGAGCTGGAAGCAACTGTAGGTTCCTGCCACATTCCTTTGGTATTTGGGGCAAACCACAGAGAAAATACAGCCATCTTGTAACCATCCACGATTTTACGATTAAGTGAGAGGTTAATAATGGACATAGTATTCATAGAGGGTAAGTTTAAATATTAGCATCCATTAGGAGTTATTGCCTTGTATAAAAATTTTCTTACTCCGAGGGTATCTATGGGCCGTCACCCCGAGTCTAGGAGATCTACTAATTCATTAGCAGGTAAATACACAGGCCGGCACAGCATCCTTGAGCAGTGCACCACAACAGCCTTCCGTGCATCGAGAATGCGATCGAAAAAAAAAATCTGTAAATAGCATTAGTGAGCAACAGTTTTAGACAGATACATGAGAAGATCATTCCCATGGTGTTCTCGTTGCGAGTTCTGTGATACATGAAGGAACCTTCGGAAGGAAGGCCAGAGTGGAGCCCAGCCACGGAGGGGAGTTGGGGCACAACGTGGTGCAGAAGGACTGGCAGAGCTGGGCCAGGCAGGTCCATGTAGTAACTACTGCTAGTACTCAGGGCAGCCCTGCTTTATTGAGCACTTTCTACGCGTGGCGCCAACTGAGCACTCAACGTGCACCAGTATTGAGTCGTGACAATAATCCGTGTTGATGGACAGTCACCATCCCAGGTTAGAGCTGCGGGACTGAGTGTCAGGGAGGCCTGCAGCTCAGACAGTGGGCTTGAGACAGGTCGGGGCAGGACAGCACCAGACACGTGCCCCCAGCCCCGCCCACTTACTCATCATGAGTTACAGGCTCCTAGCGACAGTGCAGAGGGAATCCATGTGGACGGTGGCCGGGAAAGGATGTGCTCGCCTGCGACACACGTAAAGCGGCCTGTTAAAAGGATGATGCGCAGGGTCACCGCCGCTCTTACTGTTCCATCGTTTTGGACCAGCCTCTCCTTGCGTCCCTGGCCCCGTCCTTCTGTACCCTTACTTGTCCCCAGCCCACCCTGCCTCGCAGATCCCGTGGAAATGCCAGCCCCTTCACAGAGCCTTCCGGGCTCCCCTCGGCCCAGAGAACCCGTCCTGCCCTGGCCCCCAGCCGTGCCCCCTAAGAGGCTCACTTCCTACCTTCCAGTCCTTCTGGCGGCAGCTGGCCCGACTGGAAAGCATCTCAGGGCCGGTGCCCGGCCACCCAAGTGTCCCCCGAAGCTCTGAGCACAGTACCTGTGCAGGGCTGAGCCGAATTCTGTTGAGGAGCCTCTGGGAAGGGTTAGGACCCACCAGGCGACCCTCTCAGGTCTGCCCGGGGGCAGGTGGGGCTGGCCTGCTGGGACGGAGCCCACTCTGTGTGTGGCATCATATCTGTGGTCAGTAGCTGGGGCCGTGGGTTCGAAACCCTGCTCCTCCAATGACTAGCTGTGCAATCTGGGGAAGTTACGGAGGCTCGCGTTTGTCTCCATTATCTTTTTTTTATTAAAATAATTTTTTTTATTGTTTATTTATTTTTGAGAGAGACAGAGACAGAGCGCGAGTGGGTTGGGGCAGAGAGAGAGGGAGACACAGAATCTGAAACAGGCTCCAGGCTCTGAGCTGTCAGCACAGAGGCCGCCGCGGGGCTTGAACTCACGGACCGCGAGATCATGACCTGAGCCGAAGTCAGACGCTCAACTGACTGAGCCCCCCGGCACCCCTGTCTCCATTTTCAAGTAGGAGTAGTGTACTGTTACCCCAAGTGTCATCATGAGGATCGAATGAAACTTCGTATGCGCTTGACGCACAGTAAGACTTAATAAATCTCATTTATTGTCGTTATTGTCTGTGCACATGCCATCCCAGAAGGTGCACATTTCACTTGTACGTTAGGCCATGAAGCTTAACTGGGAAGGTCGTGGGGAGAATGGTGGCAGCACAAGGGCTGCTGGGGGGGCCTGTGCTGCAAAGTAGGGTTTGCTGCGATTACAGGTGGGGTCACACTCGGGGAGCTGCGGTACAGGCTGTGTGTTCCCGACTCTTAAATCAAGGTTAAGATGGGTAGGTTCAAGGAGAGACCAGTGCTCCCGGCTTCTTTCCTTTTCAGTTTCCCAGTCCACTGAATGCGAGAAAGTTTGGCCCTGTGCTCTCTCCCCACCCCTTCCCCATCCTTCCCCATCCTTCCCCCTCCCTGCCCCTTCCCTGGCTGCCCCCTCCTCTTCCCCCCCCCCCCCAGCTTCCTCCTCACCTCTTCCTCATGCCCCCTCCCCTCTCCCTCTCTGGGTGCTCCCTCCCCATTCCTTCCTCATGCTCCCTCCCTACCTCTACCTTGTGTTCCTTCCTCCTCCCCTTCCCTCGGTGCTCCCTTCCCAGAGAACTAGTTTTATCAGCCTGTCTGTGAAGAAGACTTCTGCATTCAATGGATAGAGTGACTTAGAGGCTCCAGGAACCCAGTTGGCTGAGGAGGCACGAGGTGGCAGAAATACTGTGATGGGCCCAAGGGGGTGGAGGCTACTCAAGAAACAGAATGCAGTGGTCATATGATGTCTGGGAGCACAGGGACCATAACAGGCAGCTAGGACATGCACCCAAGTGAGCACGCAGAGGGGGAATGTGCCCGGGGCTTTGTCTTTGCTGCAGGTCCCTGGACCCTTCCAGGCCCTGCCGGAGGAGGAGGTGGGGGAGGACCGTCTGAGTCAGCTTGCTCCACCCCCCAGACTCTGCTTCTGGTTCCGTCAGGAGCTGACAAATGCAGCACGACACTACCAACAAGGAGGCAAGAGCTCCCTGCCGGTCTCTTTCTTCTCCGCGCCCTCGCAGACCCAGCGGGGCCACCTTCTTCCCCGCTGCCCCTGGTCCCTGTCCTCTGCCTCTGCCTGTTCTACTTCCAGCCTGAATCAGACCCACTCTTCCTCACCGTGGCCGACGTCTCTGCCAGGTGCCTGGATGCTGTGCCCTGCACCTGCCTGCCTTCTCAGGGGACAGCACCCTGGCTTTTCCCGTAGAAATTCCCTGAGCCTGGGAGGCAGTCTCCACCTTGACCTCTTCTTGCCTTTTTCGCTGTTTCCATCCTGCTGTGATGTGTCTGGACCCTCCAGCTGGCTGACACGTTGACTCTGGCTTCTTCCCTTGGACCTGACCCATCAGCTATGCTTCCTCCCTGCAAGGCCGTGCTCCGCAGGCGGGTGAGGCCAGCTTTCGCCTGAGGCTGGAGGCTGGGCCCGCACTTTGGGGTTTCTGCCCCCCCACTTCAATCAGCACCCGGAAGTGGGCGTGACTCCTGAGCGCCTGGTTCTAGGAATTTTCCTTCCCCCCATCCCCGAGGCAATGCCACCTTGGCTGTTCTGCTTAGTCACCACACTCCACAGTTGGTCTGGGCCCCAGTACAGTCCTGGGAGGCAACTTGGCCTTCCAGCCCCACCCCTGGGGACCACGGTGACCAGGCCGTCAGAGCCTGAGAGTGTCGCTGCTGATGAGGATGGAGCCCTGAGCCACAGGAAAGTTCTGGAACCCTATCACTGCTCTCGGTGCTCAGGCTGGGCAGCACACCCAGTGGCACCAGGACCCTTAGACCGGCCAACAAGGGACTGACCCTGGCTTGTTTTCTTCTCCACGTATGGCTGAAAACACCGGGCTCTAACTTTACTGGGGGAGCGGAATCCCAGGCTCTGACATTGCGCCCGGCAGAGGACGTACTGAGACCGTGGCCACCTCCTCTGGCCAAGACCTGTGCATCCGGGCACGTGGTGGTCCTGATCTTAGAGGCAAGAGGTGGCCAGTGATGCCGCCTGCAGACCCTTCCGGCAAAAGCAGGTCTGTAAGGCCCCGGAGAGGTCACGAGGGATGAACTGGCCAGGGCTTGTGAAGCCCTGACGTTCTCTTGAACTAACAGACCCAGAACTCACAGACCGGGTCACATCCCCGGGCTTCTCTGCCTTTTCTTCATACACTTGTCATGGCGGCCGTCCTGTCCACCTCCTCCTACCCCTCGGACTGTGAGACTCAGGGCCAGGACCTAGTCTTGCCTACCGTTGTATCTATAAAGCAAACTCGGTGCCGGACTCACTGAGAGGGTGGAGGCGTTGGGTGTCCTGCAGGGATTGCCTGTGGCCCCTGCCTCTGACCGTGGGGCCCAGCAGGAACGCGAGGGACTCGGTCACTGGAAAACCACTGCCAAGAAGCCAAGCGGGTAAGTGGTCGATGATGCCAGGTCAGTGCAGATTTCAGACCTGCCCGGGGGTCTTGCTGCCTCCACCCTGCATCTCAGCCAGACCCTCCGTCACGGACACAGGGATTCTGCGAACCACCCCAGAGCGGGCAACTCTCCTGCACTTTCAGACCAAAACGCTTTTAGACTCCGGGCGGTTGGGGAGGGGGGTGCAGGGCAGCTTGTGGACAAAACTCTCATCCGTCTTGCCCAAGCTTGCTCCGTCGGCCTCGGATGCCCCCTGCCGGTCAGTATCTGGCCAAGCCGCTGGCCACCTAATAGCTTGAGGGCGCCTTCCGGTGTAACCAGGATGGGCACAAAGATTTTACCTACTGGGTCTGAGCGGCGAGAGAGACACCCTTATGGGAAATACTGACTGACAGGCTGCCCACTTGGACTTCACGTTAGGACCCTTCAAGTTGGCCGAGATGATCGAGGTTATGACCCTCCAATTTCAGTGGCTCCCGTGGTCCCTCTTTCTCTGCCAGGATGAGCTCCTGGCGTCTGTGCCCCACCTGTCTCTCATTACTGGCCCCACAACTGGGGTGTGTGGTAGGGGCTCTCGTCTTCCAGAGGAGTCATTGCCGTGGCTGCTGAGCAACCGCGGGCACCGTACCCATCGTCTGTTCCCATCGTTACGCCACGTAATGAGCCACTCCGAAGCCTAGTGGCTCATGGCACCGAGCATTTGTGTAGTTCATGGGTTTACAGATTGGGGATGTACCTGGGCTTGACGGGGCCCCCTCACCTAGCTGGCACCCAGCTGGGGTGATGGGGCTACTCAGCCGGGGGTCTCTCGTCACACGGCAGGCTCGCCCGGACATGTTCTTCGTGTGGTGGCAGAGGGGAACCGCGAGCAGGTCCAAATGGGGCTTCCCAAGCCTTTGCTGTGTCCCGTTTGTGAATGCCCCACCGGGCACCGCCCACATGTCTGAGCCCAGAGCCAGCGTGGGAGGATGGCACAAGGTCACGTGGGAAACGTCGGCACACCCGGAGGAACTTCCCCCCACCCCCCGATCCACCTGCTCGGTGGCCTGAGCCTGGGTTTTCCGAGCAGCACTCAGAGCACTTAGTACTCCCTCCCCGTGCACGCTGCACCTACCCTGTGCTCTCCCCTCAGCGCCCCACTGCCCACTCCTCGAGTGGGACTCTCGCTTTTCTTTGAGTTCCCTGGGTTTCATAGCATCCCCTTCCTTCTGCCCGGCCTTCCCCCTCTGACCCCTTCACGCCGACCGTTGCTCAAGTCGGCCTCTCAGCTCCAGGCTGTGGAGGACCCAGGCAGCCACACCGCCCCCTGCCCCTTCCCCAGCACCTGGGGCAGGGTTTGGGGACAGTGCCCTGGGTTCTACCTGTGGCGAGGATGAGGACAAGATGTCTACAATCAAGGGGGCGCCCGGGGGGCTCAGTCGGTTAAGTGTCCTACTTCGATTTTGGCTCAGGTCATGATCTCACGGTTCATGAGTTCGAGCCCATGTCTCACTCTGCACTGACAGTGCAGAGCCTACTTGGGATTTTCTTTCTCCCTCCCTCTCTCTGCCCCTCCCCCGCTCACATGCTCGCTCGCTCACTCTCTCAAAATAAACTTAAAAAAAAAAGAAACACAAAAATATTTTAAAAAAAAGATATCTAGGGGCGCCCTGGAGGCTCAGTCGGTTAAGCATTCACCTTCAGCTCAGGTTGTGATCTCGTGGTCTGTGTGTTCAAGCCCCGCTTTGGGCTCTGTGCTGACAGCTCGGAGCCCGGAGCCTGCTTCGGATTCTGTGTCTCCCTCTCTCTGCCTCTCCCCCGCTCATGATCTGTCTCTCTCGCTCTCTCTCTCTCTCTCTCAAAAAATAAACGAACATTTAAAAACTTCCTTAAAAATAATAAAAAAAGATATTAAGTCCTGCTCATCCTAAAAATTACATTTTCCTTGACTTTGTGAGTCCTTCAAAGTCCCATTTCTCTTTAACTTCCCTTTTTCAAAAAAGAAAAGAAAAAAAGCTTTGAAAGAGTAATCCACACCTGTGTTTCCATTCCTTACCACCCACCTGTTCCCTGATTGCCTACAAATTTTTCTGAGTTTTTCTCCACTTTTTTTTTTTGCCCTAAAAAGTACTCTCTTGAAGGTCAGCAGAGTTGGAATATCGCATGTGTTTGTAATGTAACTCTTGCAAAACCCTAACAAGACAGGTCTGCATGGCTGTGTCACAAGTGACGAAATCAAAGCTCAGCCTGATTCGGTAATTTACGAAGTTACCCAGGACAGGTTATGGAACACAGGCCCGTCTGACCGCAGAGTCTAAGCTTGGAGTCCTTATCCTAACCCCGAACACAGGGCCGGGGTGTGTCCAAGTAGGAATCCTCCTAACCCGGGCTGTGCAAAGGGTTGTGCATTAGTTTGCTAGGGCTGTTGAAAAAAGGACCCCAGACTGAGGGCTTAACCAACAGACACTGAGCGTTTCACAGTTCTGGAGGCTGGGAGTCCGAACTGAGGTGTCGGGAGGGCTGTGCTCCCTCTGAAGCCTCCAGGGGAAGATCTGTTCCAGGCTTCTCTCTCCTGGCTTCCGGCGTCATGGCTCCAGGCTTCACGTGGCATTTTCCGTGTGTGCGTGTCTGTGTCCAGATTCCCCTTTTAATGAGGTCATTGGTCAGAGTGGGTGAAGGCCCACCCTGATGACCTCGTCTAAACTAATTATATCTGGGGGTGCCTGGGTGACTCAGTTGGTTAAGCTCTGACTTCGGCTCGGGTCTTACGGTCTGTGAGTTCAAACCCCGCATCCGGCTCCGTGCTGACAGCTCGGAGCCTGGAGCCTGCTTGGGACTCTGCGTCTCCCTCTCTCTCTCTGCCTCTCCCCCACTCTCTCTCTCTCTCTCTCTCTCTCTCTCTCTCAAAAATAAATAAATAAACATTAAAAGATTTTTTTAAGCTAATTATATCCGTATCAACCCTCTTTCCAAATAAAGTCACATTCTGAGGTACTGAGGACTTCAATGTATGGATTTGAGGGCAGGGGATACCATTCAAACCATGAGCAGATAGCATGATGTCACCCCGGAGCCCCTCCCCAGGTGTCCGGAAGGAGAATTTACATTTTAACAAGATGCCCAGGTGATTCCAATGCACATTAAGGTGTGAGAAGCACTTGTCTATAGCACTTTCTGGAAAGAAGTGTGGCAGCATGAAACAGGATTCTTAGGATGATCCTAATTCTTGAATTTCACTTAGGAAAGAAATAATTTTAAACACGGACAAAGACAATGTATACGAAGATGTTTATGCCAGGTTATTCCGTAGAAATAGAACATTTTTACACGGTAAGCACGGCTTTCTACCATTTTTAGCTAGAAAATTGTTCTATTTCAGGTGATATATGGGTTAAAGACGCTCTTGTGGGAAACATTTTCTGAAGTCGAAACTGACTTAGAGCCAAACTTCTGGAAAAACACCTATTTGTAAACTCAGGGGTTATAGCAAAATGACCATGGAACTAGAGGGCTGACTTAACTACGGAATGATAATTTTGTTTAGTGTGATGAAAGCATTATGCTTATGTAAGAAAATGTCCCCTTTTAAAGAGGATATTGAATGATCGAGGGGTGAAGTACCATGAAGACTGGGATTTGCTGTTTAAAAACCCAGCAAAATGAAAATTCATGGCATGAGCGGAGTGAAATGATGGCTGTTGAATCTAGGCGATGGATTGACAGAGGTATTTTCAGCTCCGTTTTTGAGGCTACTTGACAATTTTTACTAAAAAAATAAAGTTTAAAAATACAATCATGTAAAGTATAAAAAAATAATTTTCCCTCAGATGTTCTTTTGGCCATGTCTTCTCAGTTGTTTTATAGTCAAACCGTGTTAAACAGTCGATTCACCTGTTTCCTCCGTTTCTTAGTTTGTAACAAAGTCGGGCACACCTTCTGCCCACGTTGGTCGTTGTTACTTACTGGGCTCCTTTGAAGGGAGAGATTGCTGGGGGCGCCTGGGTGGCTCCCGTGGTGACGCGTCCTCGTGATCTGGCCTTTGGGACTTTGAGCCCCGCATCTCTGTGCTGACAGCTCAGAGCCTGGAACCCACTTCGGATCCGGTGTCTCCCTCTCTCTCTCTGCCCCTCCCCCCTCACACTCTGTCTCTGTCTCTCTCAAAAATAAATAAACATTAAAGAGAAAAAAAGATTGCTTGGTTTAGCGTGGGACGGAGGAAAGGAATTGCCCTAATTGCTGACATTGTAATCCACACACACTGTGTCAGCCTCATGCCATCCTCCCTTTCTGGTTGCTTTTGTGGCACTTTCTAGATTTTTATGGTAAGAGCAGTAATTTCTCAACAGAGCAAGGCCTGTCATTTCCTTTTTTTTTAAAAAAAAAATATTTTTTTTAATGTTTATTTTATTTTTGAGAGAGAGAAAGACAGAGCATGAGCAGGGGAGGGGCAGAGAGAGAGGGAGAGAGAGAGAGAGAGAGAGAGAGAGAGAGAGAGAGAGAGAGAGAGAATCTGAAGCAGGCTCCAGGCTCCGAGCTGTCAGCACAGAGCCCTCTGTGTGGCTTGAACTCGTGGACCATGAGATCATGACCTGAGCCGAAGCTGGACACTTAACTGACTGAGCCACCCAGGCGCCCCCAAGGCCTGTCATTTCTAAATGACCTGGATACTTTCTTCACTTAGTGAGACTTCACCATAACCCCAAAGCAAGTTTCATGTTCTCGAACCCCCCTGAGTGCTGGCCTCACGCTTCCTGTGTGGACACGAAGTGAATGTTGCTCTGTTTTCTGCGGTGACCTGCACCCCAGCCCTACCGTGATGTGGACGGCACGGGCAGTGTGTGTCGGGGGGTGGTAGCCATGGTGACAAGTGTCTGGGTTCCGAGCCCCACAGTAAAATGGCAGGAACCCCCATCCAAGCCCCTCCGTCCCCTGGCAGGTTTTGGGACGCTCTGTGCCTTTTCCTCAGATGTTCTTACGGTCCGTCAGCCCTTGGTCTTGGTGTGTGGCTTTGTCCTTCTGCTCTGCTTCTGGGCCATTCCTCCTGGTTGGGCAGGCAGGCTGAGACCAGCGTGACTGTTCTGTCACACGGTGGCTCTCCTCCTATGACGTGGTCACTCTGATGGGCAGTGGCTGCCCTGCCTGTAGCCGGGATGGCCATTTCCCAGCAGAGTTATACCCTCAGCGGTGTCCAAAGGGGAATTCTTCCCATTTCTGACAGCACCCTGGCCGTTGCACTAATGTTATTTAGCTGACTTCCAACTTCCTTGAGGTCTCGCTGAAAGGACTTGGAGCATCCTTCCTCAGCAGCTGGGTGGGAAAGTGATACAAACTACACCCATAACATTGGCTTAAAATTGCCTCTCTGTGCCCACCACCAAGCAAGGTCATTGGGCTGCACTTGACATTACTGACTCTACCCAGGCGGGCTCCGAGCCCCAGGGACCCGCGCAGAGCCCCAGAGCCTGAGCACCCTGCATCCGATCCCCTCCTCCCTTGCCGTTACCCTCATGAGCTATTGTGTCTCTAGCGTTTTCTCTCCCAGAAGTTTTATTGTGTCCTTGTTTAGAGAGAAGCCCCACAGGACACTCCAGGCTGTGTGGTATGCCACACAGTTCCAGCAATAGGGTGACAGTTCTGTCCCCGCCTGGCCTGCCCCCCTGCCCCGGATGGGATTAAAGACACGATAAATCACATGGGTGCAGAGATGGCGGGCCTCCGTCGTTCCCACCCAGGCCCACTGCCAGCATTCAGTAAACACGTGTTGGGTTGGTGAATAAAAGAGTGAATAGGTAGCTGCCCATCCAGATGGTATGATGAGCATAAATTAGCATGATCCTAACTAGGAAGGGGCAGGCAGCTCCCACGAAGGGTGCTTCTGGAAGGCAAGGGCTGGTGATGGGCTCCGGAAGGATGGGATGAGTCTGTAGGGACTGGGGAGCAGAAGTTCTCTACACGTGGGGGACCAAGTGGGGGGCCAATGGAGGGAGCTAATAAATGTCTGCAAAGGAGCAAGGATTCCCGAGAAGCTGCCCAGTTTTTCGCCACAGAGAGCAAATCCCCAAGATGGCAACATGCATTTGCATGTGCTTACAATGTGCCAGGCAGTGCTCCAAGCCCTTTGTGGATATTAATTCACTTAGTCCTCACTCCATTCTCTGCCGTTAGCCTGGCAGAGAAACGAAATCACTGCCCCAGGTCACGCAGCAAGAAACCGCGGTCTGGGATTTGACCCTATGCAGTGTGGCTTCAGAGCCTGTGCACTTAACCAGAGATCAGTGGATTTGAAACCCAGGGCTCATCGTTACGGAATAACACAGCCAGAACCGTGGGGTTGCGGTGCAATCCAGATACGTTAGGTAGAATGCATCATTTTCTCAGTGCGCTTAAAAATCTGCTATTAAGGGTGTGTAAATGTATACACATGCATTTACGCGCGCGTGTGTGTGCGCACACAGAATTTATTTTTTCTCAATATATTTTTTTCAGATCAAATCGAGAGCTGACGTTCTAATTTAACTTCCAATGATCTCTCACACATCTGCGCACTAACAGCACATCTTTTCCTTCCTTTCCAGGACTTGTCCTTAAGAGTCGCCAGTGCTCCAAACCTGGTAAGAATGGCCTCCAGACCTCCATCCCCTCCCCCACCCCACCGTCTCTTCTGTTTCTTCTGGAGTCTCAGACTGACGGCTTCACGTTTTTCTTGACTTTCAACATATACCCCCCGTCAGGCCCTTTGGGTGACGTCTTCCTTTTTGAAGTTAAGGCCTCCTCTTACTATAATTCTGGGTCATAAACGAACTTTATTAATGTTCAGTACTGCCACCAACTATTCTGCTGTTTTGGCCAATCCACTGGTGGGCGAACTTGGGGATGATTTTATTTTGTAAGCAAATGCGAATTAGTCACCTCACCCCAATGGAAAATCAAACATGAGGCTGTTACATTCTTAAGATATTTTGTTGTGATAAAAACCTGGGAGTGTTCTGGGGCCTTTTGCTTTCCATTGGATGGATATAACTTTAGGGTTTAACACATTTTAGTATACATATACATATATATGACGTATTTATGTCTTCTTATAAATTAAGTTATATTAATAATCACTTCATGGTTGTGAGGGCAAAGTATCTTTTCTGATGGACAGATGGAAGTGTTGCAAAAGATCATGTTTGTCTCAGCATTATTTATAGACATGATTTCCACATTGGGGCTAAAGACAGACAAGTAAAGAGTCTAAGGAAGTCCATTTAAGTATTGAATGAAATATCTTTGTATTCCTTATTCTCCAACTAAAGTGGGTAACGGCGTATGGGAAGCTTTGGCTGAGTTAGCAATGAGAAATTTAGAAAATCTAATCTGAGATTACATTACATGTCAGAAACTCAGAGGTGTCTATTCATTAGAAGCCATTGATGGCAAGAAGGTGCAGGTTCTTAGCTAGGTGATTGGATGGCTTTGTTGAAGTTCACTGATTTCGTGTACCATCAACCTTACCTGATGTCGCCATTCATTTGCCATTTACCATTGACCTGAAGTGAAAAATATTTTGCTTCTTTGATGCATTTTTTTTCAATTTTTAACTATTTGTATTTGTTTGTGGACAAATTACATGATGGCATTTGGGTTCCAAATTTTTGTATGTTGTGTAAGTGGATTATATTCCTTTATATCTTCACAATCATTTGGTGAAAAGAAATTATGAGAAACTCTTAAAAATTTACTGAGCCTGTTTTTAATATTTAGTATGAAGGAGAGTAGTGAAACATCCCTGACTGGGTGGATTTCAGTGGGCATATTATTATAATTTGGGTGATACTCAGGGAAAGCGAATGTGTTTCTAAAGAAGAAGGAGCCCCAAGTTTATATGATTTTTATCAATGAAAGCGAAAAACACTATGCATTTTTATAACATACTATAGAGTAACTACCAATTTAATAGCAGTAGAATTAGTTCCAATTTCTATATGTTTTTTGTTCTGTTTTGCTTTTTGGTAAACTTAGGATGAAAAAAAATATCCAGCAATAATTTTTGTGTATTTTAAAACATTTTTTTATGTCACACACTAAACGATTATGTAACTTACTGTGTGTGTGTGTGTGCGTGTGTGTGTGTGTGTGTATTCTCTTTTTTTTTCCTCTTGTGCATCCTTCCCAATTAGAATAAATATCACTAATGAAAACGCTTCTCTGAAGTCAGATTTTATATAAAAACACAACTCCAGAGGGGAAACTATCAAAGTATTCACAAAAATTATAATGCTTGTAAATAATTCTTGGAATCCTAGGCAACAGTGGGACTCCAAAGGGAAAGAGACATTCTGGATACAAGAAAAGCGTCTATTAAATAGATGTTTTATTTTCTCAAAGGAGGTCACATGAGCAATGATAGCTGTAGATTTCAGTGTTGCCCTTCTGTTTCTTCTCGTCCTCTCTGGAGCCAGTGAAGACGGGGGAGGTTGGGATCCTCATCACTTTCTCCCTGGAGTACTTTGGAGAGCCTCTGGGCAGCTGCAGCATTTTGTGCTCTTCCAGAATTCAGACAGTTAGCTTTATTGGAGCTTAGCCTCTCACTGTGTGATGCTCTGGCTTGGGCTGCTTCCTTGGGAAGCCTGCCACGGAGTGTGGAGACCCACCAACAGCCAGACCTTGACCTCCTTAGCTTTTGCCTTCACGGCGGAAACCCCCAGGCCATGGGCATGGTGTCTTAAGAGATTTGGGCCTCATTAAGAGCTATACTTTGGGGTTTAACGTTTTGCAGTTTTACTTGGTTCCTTGTTTTACGTTGTTCCATTTCAACTTGAACATTTGATTGTATAGTTAAAATGCTTGAGCTTTTAAGTTATTTGTAACTGATACTGTTCCAGAATTTGGAAAAAGCAAAAATAGAGTGTTGTGTATTGTCACTGAGTTCCAAGATATAGTCATTCTCATGTACTGGTAAAGTATACGTGACCTTCTGAAAACTTGCTTTGTAACCTTAATCAAATATTTATTAACATTTGAATTAAAATATATTCATATATTTTTTTTAACGTTGATTTACTTTTGAGACAGAGAGAGACAGAGCATGAATGGGGGAGGGTCAGAGAGAGGGAGACACAGAATCTGAAACAGGCTCCAGGCTCTGAGCTATCAGCACAGAGCCCGACACGGGGCTTGAACTCACAGACCGCGAGATCATGACCTGACCGAAGTCGGCTGCTTAACCGACTGAACCACCCAGGCGCCCCTATATTCATATTTTTAACAATAGGTTTATAGTCATTTGAGATGGAAACCGTTGACCAATAACTGCCTATATTTATTCTTGGCATAAAAATGACACTTTTATGCCAAATGAAATTTACCATTCAGTGGCAATCAGTTTTTAACATTAAAACTGAAATTATTGAGAACCACTTCAAATTTAAGTACCAAAAATAAAATGAAATTGTTTTAACTCTGGAGTCCAGCAAGCTCAGTTGCTCACAGAGGCCATGAGAGGGAGCTGTTGAATCTTAAATATATTCGAATTTCAACAAACCTTTGGGCGAACTATCCAGATAAAAACTGGTCCGCAAAATGTAATGCAGTATAATAAGTGGTAGCATGGTTTTTATTCCTATTAGCACAAAAGTTATGCATATAATTAAAAGATATGTGGGAATTTATATGCAGTTAAATTCAATGGATACTTTTGAGCGCATGTCATTTACAAGGCACTTTCTTCTAAAAGGGATTATAAAGATAAGTAATGCAAATGGTTCGTAAGCATGTGTGTGTATCTGTGCACGTACAGTTGCATTACAAAGAAGAACATAAAATGTAAGAACCATAAGAAACAAAGTACCATGGGGTTTCACAAGAGAGAGCCTGCATGGCAGGAGGCAGGATGGAGAAGGTGGCCTTTAAGGATGCACATGGGGGAGGGGCGCCCGGGTGGCCCAGTGGGTTGAGCATCTGACTTCTGCTCAGGTCATGATCTCCCGGTCTCTGTGCTGACGGCTCAGAGCCTGGAGCCTGCTACGGATTCTGTGTCTCCCTCTCTCTCCCTGCCCTCCCCAGCTTGCCCTCTCTCTCGATAGTAAATAAATAAACTTAGGAAATTGTTATTTTTAAAAAGGATGCACATGGGAGGACTCCCGGAGTGTGAGAAGATGGGGCAATATGCTAAGTACAGAGCACAGCGTAAGTTAAGGAATTTTGGGGAACCCCGAAGGGTCCCATTTGCTGGAGGCACAGGTTGTGTAAAGGTGATTAAAGGAATACCAAGCAGAAAAGGCAGGTCAGGCTGCACTGTGGTCCCACATAAATGCTGGGGGGCTTATTTGTACCTAATTGCTCTGCATGTGAAAGTGTGGCCAAAGGAACCTGTAGCTGGCACTTCTAGAAGTGAGATGGGAGGCATATCCCCTGCTATCTATGCTTTCCCCTATTAACTGTGGTGGTTCGGGGCCTTGAAACCATAGAATATCCTAGCAGCGTTTAGGTCCGTGGAGCTAGATTTAATAAAATGCTATAGTGCTCACTGGTTATTAGGCGTTATTCACCAAATATCTTTTGAGTACATATTAGGCATAAATTCTTAGAAAATCTTAATATTTCTTAATTACAGTATTCTGAACCTGCTAAAGCATTTGTAAGTTTTTCAAAAGTAGGTGAAAGTAATCTTTTTAAAAAAGGTTAATAGATGTTTTCATTATATTTATTTATTTATTTATTTTTAATTTTTTTAACGTTTATTTATTTTTGAGACAGAGAGAGACACAGCATGAACGGGGGAAGGGCAGAGAGAGAGGGAGACACAGAATCGGAAGCAAGCTCCAGGTCTGAGCCATCAGCCCAGAGCCCAATGCGGGGCTCGAACTCACGGACCGCGAGATCGTGACCTGGCTGAAGTCGGACGCTTAACCGACTGCGCCACCCAGGCGCCCCTTCATTATATTTATTAAGACAGAAATGACTACTTCTTTTTTTTAGAAGATTTTTTTTTTTAATTTTAGAGAGAGAACATGAGTGGGGGAGAGGGGTAGAGGGAGAGAGAGAGAATCTTAAGCAGTCTCCACGCTTCGTGTGGAGCCCAACGTGGGGGCTCAATCCCATGACCCTGGGATTGTGACCTGAGCCGAAATCAAGAGGCAGACGCTCTACTGACTGAGCCACCCAGGCGTCCCTGAAGTGACTACTTTTTAGAGTACTTGCAGTAACTTTAAAAACCCAAAATGAGAAAATTTTTTTAGAGCTAAAACAAAACAGAAACTACAGGAAGTGGGGTGAATTTCATTCTGAAATTTTCTGGCCACCAGCGCAAGGTAGACAAGACTGTGGTCCACGTTGTTTTCATTTGGCGAATCCATCCGCTGAATCAGACGTTTTCCTGGTATTAAACTCTAGCAAAAAATTGTAAGGTAGGCTCTTACATTAAAAGAACATTGAATAACGTGCTGAACAGTAACTTCAATCATTTCTGAAAAACAGAGGTTGTTCAGTCACACTTGGATCTTCTCTAAAGGTAGACATTAAGGCATGGCTTAAGTAAATCATTTCTCTGGAAGGTAGAGATACCATGATCCCGATGGCTTACTTTTTGATCATCTAATTTAGAGAGAAAATTCGGGAATAATGAGTGATGTCTCATAGTACGATCGGTGGAGTAGTTCCACCCCTACCTGCAAAGATGTCCACGTCCTAATCCCCGGAACCTAAACATATTCCTTTATATGGCAAAGAGGCATTAGGGGTGCTCATCGGCTGATGCCTAGACTAGAGAATGATCCTGGATTATCCAGTGGACCCAGTGAAATCACAAGGGTCCTTAAAAGTGGGGAGAGGGGAAGCAGAAGAGCGGGTGTGGGGAGTTCTGTGTGCGGACTGGGTCTGACATTGCTGGTTTTGAAGGCGGACGAGGGGCCAGCGGCCCAGGAACATGGGCTACATCCAGGGGCTGCGAAAGGCAATGAAAAAGATTCTCTAGGAAAGAACGCAGCCCTGCTGAGCCCTTCATTTTAGCCCGGTAAGACCCCTGTTGGGCGTTCCACCTACAGAGCTGTAGGTGACAAATCTCATTTCAACTTTGTGATAGTTTGGCACAGCAGCAGTAGGAAACCTACACACAGATCCTCTCTAATATCGCAGTCAGTTCATGATAAAATCTCCTGGTTGCCTGTCATGAAGGCATTTCACGTCGGTGCATGTGAGTTGGGAGCTTCAGTTACCAGAATTGAGGGGATGAAAATCACGAATGTGTGGGAGAAGCTTGTGAATCATGTATTATGCAAGTTTATGAATCACAACAATCCATTTCAAAACACACTGGTAGAGGGGTGGTCAAGGGAGAGGGATCATATACACCTTGGACTAGACTCCAGTCATGTATCTATAACTGGCTAACCGATTGTTGCCCTAAGATTCTTCATACTGTAGCACTTCGGATGAAAGCTGAAGTCTGGAGGTTCCCAGACCTTGGGAGGTACTTAAGTATTTATTGGATGGATGGATGGATGGATGGATGGATGAGGAGGATGAAGGGGTAAAGATGAATCAGGCTGCTGGCTAAAGAAGAAGGACCACTTCATTCTCCTGAGTTGTCACCATGACAAGACCAGCCACATACATGAATAGGGGGTCCTAGCTGGAAAGTATTAGCAACCCAGTGCCCCTGAGGCCCATGCCACTAGAGATCTTCTGGTGACTGCACGGCAGCTGTTGTGTTATCATTAGATACTGAATGCTGACTATGTGCACTACACAATAAGGTCTTTTTAAACATTTTTCATGTTTTTATAAATATTTGGTAATGAAAAGGAATATTGATGTGCATGTGTATTAGGATGCATAATAATAAAGTGAACCTCTGCCCCCCCCACCATACATCTTAAGAAATAGAACATTATAGGGGCACCTGGGTGGCGCAGTCGGTTAAGCGTCCGACTTCAGCCAGGTCACGATCTTGCGGTCCGGGAGTTCGAGCCCCGCGTCGGGCTCTGGGCTGATGGCTCGGAGCCTGGAGCCTGTTTCCGATTCTGTGTCTCCCTCTCTCTCTGCCCCTCCCCCGTTCATGCTCTGTCTCTCTCTGTCCCAAAAATAAATAAAAAACGTTGAAAAAAAAATTAAAAAAAAAAAAGAAATAGAACATTATAGGGGCGCCTGGGGGACTCAGTGGTTAAGCATCCAACTTGGGCTCAGGCCATCATCTCATGGCTTGCGAGTTCGAGCCCCACGTCGGGCTCTGCGCTGACAGTGTGGAACCTGGAGCCTGCTTTTGATTCTGTGTCTCCCTCTCTCTCTGCCCCTCCCTCTCTCATGTTCTGTCTGTCTCTCAAAAATAAACATTAAAGAAGAAAAGAAATAGAACGTTATAAATATCTGGAGTTCCCTGCATGTTAGTCCACGATTGTGCACGCTGTTTTCTCTCAAAAGGTAGTCAGTATTCTGAATTTTGGTTTTTTAAAAATTTTATTCATTTCTTATTTTTTTTAATTCTAGCATAATTAACATACAGTGTTTTATTACTATACACATAATGTACAACATAGCAATTCAACAATTCTGTACATTACTCTGCACTTTCTGGGATAAGCGTCCTCTTAATCCCCTTCACCTATTTCACTCATCTCCCCATTCACCTCACCTCTGATAACCATCAATTTGTTCTTTATATTTGAGTCTGTTTTTACATTTGTCTCTTTTGTGTTTGTTTTGTTTCTTAAATTCCACATGAGTGAGATCAGATGGTAGTTGTCTTTCTCTGACTGAATTGTTTCACTTAGCATTCTGCCTTCTAGATCCATCCATGTTGTTGCAAATGGAAAAATTTTGTGGGTTTTTTTTTATGGCTGAGTAGTATTCCATCGTGTATGTATAAACCACATATTCTGTATCGATTCATCCACTGATGAATAATAAAGCGATCTTTCTTGGTATTCTTTACGCTTCTTAATTCTGAGGGTTTATCAGTCCTTAAAACTACTATCGGTTTTGGAAAATTCTAATTTCCTCTCCTTTTGGAATTTCATTGAATGTTTTTTAGTTCTTCTTACTCAAGCTTTCGTATTCTACTTTCCCTTCATATTTTTCTTTCTTTTTCTTGGTGCTGGATTCTGGCTTCTAGATCATGACTTCTAGATCAGTCATGTATAATCTGCTTTTTAATGGTTTCTTTGAGTTTTTCATTTCAATAATTATATTTATCTATTTTAGAGGTTAGTTTTTTAATGTTTCTGGTCATATAAAAATTCTTCTCGCTTATGGTTTCAATTTCTGATTTATTTATTTAAATGGTTTATTTTCTATATCTGATTAGTCCAATATCTAATGTCCTGGTGAGTCTGGTCCATGTATTTTTTTCTGTGGTCCTTTTGTTTCCTTGTATTTTTCTATTGTAATGTTACATTTGTTTGAAATCTATTTGTGGGAATTTTTTTTTAATGTTTATTGATTTATTTCGAGAGAGAGAAAGAGAGCAGGGGAGGGGCAGAGAGAGATGGAGAGAGAGAATCCCAAGCAGGCTGCATGCCATCAGCACAGTGAGATCAATGAGATCGCGACTTGAGCCAGAATCGCACTTAACTGACTAAGCTACCCAGGCACCCCTACTGCGGGAATATTTTGAGGCCTGGGGTAAAGATGCATTTTTTTATAGGAAGAAGTTTTTTGTTTGCTTTTACCAGGCACCTAGGAACAATACAAATTTTGATCTATTTAATATAAATATTTTAGTTTACAGTTTTTAGACAGGTAATGTGAATTCATGACCCAAATCCATATTAGGTCTGGCTGATAGCCATGGATTATGAAGGGCAGTGTTGCCATAAAAAATACGGGGTGCCTTGTTAAATGTGAATTTCAAATCGACAATGAATACATTTTTAGTATAAGCATGTTATTTATATAAAATAAATAGATTTTATTTTTTAGAGTAGCTTTGGGTTCACAGCAAAACTGAGCATTTAGTTCTAGGTTCTCATATACCCCTCCTCCCCACACCCACACAGCCTCCCTTCCAACATCTCCCACCAGAATGGTATGTTTATTACAATCAATGAACCAACATCGACACAGTATTAACACCCAAAGTCCATAGTTTACATTAGGGTTTGTTGGTGGTGTACATTCTATTGATTTTGACAAGTGTAGAATAGTTTCCCTGCTCTAGAAAACCCTGGCACTCTGTATTTTTATTTCTAAATCTGACAACTTGACTCGGGAAGACTTTTTCTTCTTCCACTAAAAGTCAAGACTGAGACAGATGACTTCCCTTGTCTGCTGCCTGGGTGGGGTGTTCATGTTTTTCCCTTATTTAACATTTCTCTAAAGGCATAGCCTTTTATGTGCCTTGTCTTTCTGTAGTGGTCTTTGGTTCTCCTTCCCCCTAATCCCTTGCCCACCCATGTTTCCATTAAGATGAAAGCTTGGACCATCTGGGACTGGAAGGTGCCTCCAGGCTAGCTGAATGTCCGATAATTTCTCATTTCCTTGGATTGATCCTACAGCTTCATTCCTGATTTCAGAGGAATGTTCTACTCTCTTGAGACCTAGTCCATACATTTTTAAAGATTAAAAAAAAATAATTTTGAACTCAGCATCCTTAAGTATTCTGTAGTGGGAGGACTTTCTCTAGTCCGCCATTTTGCCAGCAATGGAAAATTTTAAATCTTTTTGTAGATTCTCTCATTCCTCCCAACCTAATGCAATGGATATGATTATTGTCTCAGTTTCACAAAGAAAATTGAGAGATTGAGGAAGGTTAAATAATTTGCTTAAATTCACAAAGTAACCACCAAATGCAATCCTAGCTTTCCTAACCTCCAAAACCTGTATGTTCACCTAGTTTGCTCCATTCTCTTCCATTTCTCATTACCTTTTACCATTCAAAGCAGCAAACGTGTTAAAGCTTATCTTTATTTACGTAGTTGCATCTCATTTATTTATGCCACTATTAGACTGCTGCCGGTGGTGGGTAGGCTTCATACTGGTGTCAGGACTGGTGGCCTACAGTGTAGGCAGGACCTCCCATCTGTGGCCCTCTCTTTAGGGCTTAGCGCAGGCGGAAGTCTTGTCCTGAGCTTTACCGGTTTGGTAACTCGGTTATTATCAGTTTACCTGGAGCGAGTCAGACTCTAGTATACTGACCCGTGCTCACATTTCATAGGCCAGGATTCCAATTTATCAATTTATAGTGGGAGAAAGTCCTTTTCAGCGACCAGAATACTTGTACCCACTCTCCAGGGATGTTCCGGATAGCAGGACAGTGGGGAAAACACATCTGTGACCAGCGGTGTGCTTGGCAAACTTTGAATTAGGAAACGGAAAATTAGATGACCTAAGAAAATTAAATGGCCTCAGGCTTATCAAGGATGTCTGGTAAAATGTTTCTAATAGCCAAGATTTCTACCATAACACAGATCAGTGAGCATGTACTGAGTATTTACCACATATTGGTTACCATGCCAGGCACTGTGGATGCAAAGATCAGTGATAGTAACCTACCCTTGAGGATCTTATAATCTCATATCCTCCTTCTCCCTTTCTGTTTTTAAAGATTTTATTTTTAAGTAGTCTCTACACCCAGCATGGGGCTCAAACTCACAACTCCGAGATCAAGAGTTCCGTGCTGTACCAACTGAGCCAGCCAGGTGCCCCATATCTTCTCTCTCCCTTAAATAATGCTCGATCAACACCGGAGAATTCTCTTTTTTATAGCTGCATGCGACGTTCTTCGGTTCATTCCAGACCTGAGGAAGTGGACTTCAGATACCTCGTTAGAGATCTGGGTCTGTCCTCGGTAGTGTATTTACAAATTACCTCTTTAGGCAAGTTGCTTCTCTGGGTCTCTCTTCTCCATCTTTGGGTAATTCTTCACCCACAGTTGTCCTCTGTGGGCTGAGTACTCAGGGCACTGTTGTTTCCTGACATTTACTCATATGGCAAGAGCAGGAAGTGAATGCCGTTGGAATCAACCCACCTATGCTTCTGCTAGAGATTTCACAGGGAGTGATTACAAATATCTTGAGTTTCCTTTGTGTTGGTTCACTGGGGTGGCTGACTGTGTGGAAAGGCTGTGTGCTTATTTCTTTTCTGTAGTAACAGAGAGTATGGAGGCTTTGGGTTGCAAAGAAGACATTACCGATTTGGGAACGTGGGAAAATCTAGTTCCTGAGCAGAAGAGCTTGAAATTAACTTTACACTGAGAGTGAAGTTTGCTCCAAGATGTAACCACACTTTTAAAAAGGAGTGAACCTAAATGCCTTCACGGCTCAGGGCGGCCTTGCCCTAGAGGGTTGCCATAGTTCAGAGTCTGGTTTTCATCCTTATAATTCAATTTAGTTGAGTCAGTAGGTCTGAGACTTAGTCTTTGTTTCCTGAGTCACTAAAACTGGAAATACTGGGGCCTTTGATACAGTCTTGGCTGGAGAGTGTTGTTTGACTCATTTATTTGTTTGATTCAGTTTGGGGCAGATTGGAAAGGTTACCTTAATGCAATTGACTTAATGGGGAGAAAGAAGAGATACACATTTTATCTAGATAAATATCAGTTTAACTTTTTAAAGGTATTTAACTTTTAGGGACCTGTAGCGAGGCCTCTCGTGTTAGATGACTGATGAAATTACCCTGGGCCTGCAGGACCCGACTGAGACCACTCACCTAACATCCATACAGTGTGTGAAGCCACCAAATTTTACAAAACTTCTCAGAAAATAGAACTTCAAGGGGCACCTGGGTGGCTCAGTTGGTTGAGTGTCTGACTTCGGTTTGGGTCATGATCTCGTGATTCATAGGTTCAAGCCCCACCATTGGCTGCTGTCAACACAGAACCCCCTTTGGATCCTCTGTGCCCCCCCCCCCACACCTCCCCTGCCCGCACTCTCTCAAAAATAAATAAACATTTTTTAAAAACTTGGGGCGCCTGGGTGGCTCAGTCGGTCGAGCGTCCGACTTTGGCTCAGGTCATGATCTCGCGGTCTGTGAGTTCAAGCCCCAGGTCGGGCTCTGTGCTGACAGCTTAGAGCCTGGAGCCTGCTTCCGATTCTGTGTCTCCCTCTCTCTCTGCCCCTCCCCCACTCATGCTCTGTCTCTCTCTCTCTCTCTCTCTTTCTCTGTAAAAATAAATATTTTTTTAAAAAATTAAAAAGAAAACAGAACTTCAAAAATGTGATAAAAATGGAAGTCAAAAACAGTCAAATTGAGAGGCATGTAAGAAGCAGCTTTGTGATTTGACGGGGCCGGAAGGGTGCCTGAGGTTTCCCTTTCATTACTGATGTCCAGATCCTCCCAGTATCAGAGGTATAAACTCATTACCATTCGTGAGTATGCTCATTTGATCTGCGTGTAGAAATCTTTCTGGGATCTTCCCCATCCCAAAATGTTCTGCTAACTTACTGGTTTCAACTCAGAATGGTAAATTGACAATTGTAATGAACCCTGACACAGAAGAAGGAACTAAGGAGAAACCGGCCACCAACCGGCCAGATGTTTCCGGCTTCAGTTTCATGGGGCCCGTTATGCTCTGGGTCCCCGTCCCTTCCTGCAGCGGGACCCAGTGCAGTGCTGAGGAGCTGTGGGTGCTGTGTGTACCCTCTGGTCTCATCCCCAGTAAAGTGAATCTATGTTTGGGATATTGCTCAGCGTGTCCCTGGAGAAAATCGCCTTGGCCCTGGCTGCATTTCCGTCCCTCCCATGGCAGGTAGGCCCTACAGTTCAACCAGCTGTGAGCCTTAGGAAGGAAGTCAGTGCCAGGAGGAATGTGTTCAAGTGAATGCAGTCATGGAAGCCACCGTTTGCTTTTCCCATTTTATCAAGCATAGCCTTTTCACTAAACAGAAAGGAAGAAGGCGATAGAGAGTTCTCTGGAGCAAGTCCTTATTTATGGAAGAGGGGACAGTTTATCTGCACTGAGATTCTGAGGAATCCACAGTTTCTTTCATTGTTGCGGGCGGGGCGGGCGAGCTTTCAACATTTAATGAAGAGTCATGGGCGGTGGCTTCCCCCACCCACAGAAAAATTCCTTAAAGATTCCTTTAAGGAATCCTGAGACCATCAACATTCTGCAGCTGTTCCAAAGACTGTTTAGACTCCTGGAATGATGCTGGGAAATTGTTGCATTTATGGTCTTGGGCAAGAGGGGAACTCAAGAGTGGGAAAATCAAGTAGTATAACAATCTAAATCCAAACCCAGGGGAACCTTCCTTACATAATCTACTAATCTGCTCCTCTTAACGTAGTTACTGCCAAGTGGCGGAATTTAATGAGAAAAAAAAAATAAAAGGTTAATATCTTTTCTGTTCTGGATCAAATATAATGGCAAGAGGTCAAATTCGCCAGGAAGTTGGTTGGATTCAGTCATCTCATGCTGGAGGCTTCCTTTAGAATCTGTAGCACTCATTGTTGGTTGTGTGTCCTCCAACTGTATTTAGTTCATATAAGGCAAGGATTCTCAAACTTGTTGGTCTCAGGACCCCTTTAGGCTCTTAAACATTGAAGAGCCTGGGACGCCGGGCCTGCTCCGTTGGTGAAGCGCGTGACTCTCGATATCAAGGTCATGAGTTCAAGCCCCCCATTGGGAGCCTAGTTAGAAAAGCTGACAAGCCTCGAGAGCTTTTGTTTACAACGGGCTAAATTACTGATATTAAAAAGTAAGATTGAGAAATTGTAAAAATACTTACTGATTTATGTAAAAGCACAGTAATAACTCCATCACGTAAATAACACTTTCTTATGAAAGTATTTTCCAAAGCAAACCAAAAAAAAGAGTAAGACGAGTGGTGCTGTTTGGGAGTTTTGCAAATCTCCTTAATGTCTAGCTTAATAGAAGACAGGAGTCCTCTCTCTGCTTTGGCATTTCATTTGAATCTGTCCCAATCTGTTTTCTTAGTCGAAGTGTATAAGGAAATCTGGCCTCACTCAGATATTTCTGTGGAAGAAGAAGTATTTCAACAGCCCTTTCAAATAATGGTGGGTTTGGGGCGCCTGGGTGGTTCGGTCGGTTGAGCGTCCGACTTCGGCTCAGGTCATGATCTCACAGTTCGTGGGTTCGAGCCCCGCATCAGGCTCTGTGCTGACCGCTTGCTCAGAGCCTGGAGCCTGCTTCAGATTCCGTGTCTCCTACTCTCTCTGCCCCTCCCCTGTTCACGCTTTGTCTCACTCTGTTTCTCAAAAATAAATGTAAAAAAATAAAAAATAAAAAAAAAATAATGGTGGGTTTGAGTTTCTCAACCAGTGTCATTTCTTAAAGGTGAGTCACAGTGTAGTTTCAGATTCATGCTGTTACGTTAAACTCTATTGTTCTCGTTCGCACTCTCAGTGGGTGCTTTACCCATGCATAGTTTGGTCACGGCATGCATTGATCTCTTGAAAAATATTGGTTGTCTGAATTCTGCAGGTCTTCCAAATGTTGGTATATGTATCAAAAAAGCATTCCTGTTCATATCAACACCAATCTTGTCAGAAAATTCTTGGGATATTGGAAAGCTGTCAAGTCCGTGGTGACTGACAGGTTTTCAATAACCTCATTTCTGCTCAAAACCTGAATCTTACTATTGGCAACAAATACCTTCTGTTGTTTTCCTTTCAGTGACAGGATTTTTGAAAACGTGTCCAACAAACTCGAGTCTGAGCAACCACAGTCCGTCAGTCATTCTTTCAAGTACAGATAGTGCACCGTGGCAACCAAAGGCTTGCAACTCGAACTATTGCTTAAGGACTTCTCGAGACATTTACTGTACTTCCATATGCAACAGGAGTGCTCTATGGGTACTTTCCATTTTGTTATGCGGACTGTTCCAAGGGTTGACATTAAAAGTTTCCTTTTTTAAGACTATTAAAAAGGTTGAGATTTAAAGTTTTACTACCTCATCATGGGCATTCTTCAGTGAAACGGACATGTTTGTTTGTTCGTTTTTTGTAACTACAAGCATAGGGCCGTGACAGATTTAATGGGACCCCCGGTATAGTTGAGGGCCTTGACTCAGGCCAAGGACCCTGTATCTCTACCTACCGTTGCTTTAGCAGCATTGGTACAAATGTCAACACGGTAAAAATCAAATGACACCTTCATATTTTATTACAGAAATAATTTTGATCTCTGCGACTCCTCTAGGACCTAGAGACCCCACTTGAATACCACTGATTAAAGGCATCTCCCTTCTTGATCTTGTAGAACCACACAAACTTCCCTCTTCTGTCTAGCCACAAAAGACTTAAATTACGTGGCTGATCATTCCCATCAAAGCACCCTGAATTTGACTGTAGAACGTCCTGTGTTTAGCTTAGCCAAGCTCTGGTTTCTTAATCATCACGTTCAGATATTATTCTTTTTATAGAAAATGGTTGGCTCTCCTGAATGAAGCGTTATTAAAGCATGTGGTCCATTAATGTCATTTTCCTTCTGCCTCATTTGTTTTCCATTTTGCATTTATGCCCCGAGGAAGAGTTCAAATTTGTTCTCAAAGTAATGGAATTGCTGTGGTCATCTGTCGGATAAATACTGAGTTCTGCATTCTTTTTTTTTTTTTTTTTTAAGTAAAAAGCCATACATGGGCTCAAACTCAATGGCCCCAAGATCAAGAGTCACACGCTCTACCAGCAGCCAGCCAGGTGCCCCAGTACTGAGTTCTCTAAACCAAGTTGGAACCTTGGCTATTCCAGCAGTAAGTAGCAAGCTTTCTTTCACTCTGTTCAAACGTAGAGTTCTCCATTCTCAGAAGAAAAGCAAAATCTCTAATGGCAACCAAAGTCCTGAGGGAAATGGCTTTGAATTAACTGTGCAAGGAACATCTTAAAGCTTAAAGAGGGGGAAAGGCTGGTCCTTCATTGCAGGTCAGAGGATTGGAGCCTCCTGAACCAAAGACTCAGGGTAGGTAAAAGAGACCAACCTGAATTGTTACAGCACCTTGGAGAAATGAGAATACAGAGTGAGCTTTAAAATAAAAGACATAAATAATGACATTGAAAATAAATCTTGGGGCACCTGGATGGCTCACTCAGTTGAGCGTGTGACTTCGGCTCAGGTCATGATCTCCCATTCGAGAGTTCGAGTGCCACATCGGGCTCTGTCCTGTCAGTGCAGAGCCTGCTTCAGATCCTCTGTCCCCCTCTCTCTGCTGCTACACTGCTTATGCCCTCCCCCCAAAATAAATATTTAAAAAAATAAATAAATCTTACAATCTTTCTCCCCTCATTTAGTCATAGCATTTATGGATTGGTTTTCTTCTTTAAAAAAAATGTGATAGAAAACCGAAAATGTAGGAAAGCAGGTTTTAATTGCCCAAGTGAAAGATTGGGGATCCCTTGCTATGAGCGAAATTAGAAGATTATAATTAGCTTCATCTGATCATTCGAAGGAGTTTAAATTGACCCATAAGAACTGGTGACAAGCCCTCCATATGGCATATAAGAACTGGAGCTCCCTCACCCTTTAGACTGGTGTCCCAGCTGGGGGAGGAAGCCACATGGTTCGCTGCCTTCTTACCCATGTTTGATCGTATTACTGTTGGATCCATTCTTCCCCCGGGATCAGGACTGGCTACAAAATTTGGGGGGCTCAGTTCAAAATGAAAATACCACTGCCTATTTGTTAAATTATGACACATTTTAAGAAGGCAAAAGAGAGCGTTAGGCCAAGCACCCACGAAACCCACTTTGGCCGGGATCCAGTGTTGTCCTGAATGCAAGTCACAATGGCGCTAATAGACAAAGTGTAGAGATTTCTTCTGAAGCCTCAGAATCTGGAGGTTCCTTTAGGGACATTTTAGATGCTCCTCTGCCTGGGGCCAACAGGGAAGAAACCCAAGACTGAGAATTCTCTGAACCTTGTAGACAGTTTTGGGCCAGCCCCTCCTTCTCCCTTGTGCACATCTCACACTTCGATATTCTTTCAGAGCTTAGGTAAATCACATTTCTTCCATGAAGCCTTCTCTCACCTTATTAAACAACAATCATATCTTTCTTCTTTCAATGTCAGTGTTACTGTATGTACCCACTTATTGGGCATTTAGATGCTGCTAATTTTAAATTAATTGCCAAGTGTGTACTTGCTAATTGCTAATTAAGTTAATTGAAAACAGGTTCTTTTGACTAGTGCTTTGTAAAATTTGTTTTCCCACAACTAGCAAAAAAAAAAAAATGATCACAGTTTCTTAATCTGGGGCTCATGGATCATCTTCTTGGGAGCCCAAGAACCCATAGAAATTATAAATGAAATTGTGGATGTCTGTGTATATGTCATTTTTTCAGAAGTATTAACCCCCTGCCCCCACCCTTCAAAAGGGTTAATAACAACTAAGCTAGATTCTCAACAGGTATATTCTAACTGGTTCATTAGGGGATTTTCTTTCTTTCTTTCTTTCTTTCTTTCTTTCTTTCTTTCTTAGTGCACTCTACCCTCAATGTGTGGCTTGAACTCACAACCCTGAGATCAAGAGTCACATGCTCTACTGACTGAGCCAGCCAGGCACCTTGGTTTTTTAGGGGATTTTAAACCAAAGATCTATTATGTGGTCAGGAAAGGTCACACAGTCTCATCCTTCAGACCCTCAACTATAAAAGCAAATCCTTCCTGGATTAGGCCAGTGGGCTTTTATTTTAGTTCTCTCTGTTGTGTGTTTACACTAGAATTCCAATCATCGGGGCATCTGGGTGGCTCAGTTGGTGAAGCGTCTGACTTCAGCTCAGGTCATGATCTCACGGCTTGTGGGTTTGAGCCCTACATTGGGCTCTGTGTGGACAGCTCAGAGCCCGGAGCCTCCTTCAGATTCTGTGTCTCCCTGTCTTTCTGCCCCTTCCCCGCTCATGCTCTGTCTCTCAAAAATAAATTTAAAAATGTTAAAAATTAAAAAAAAAAGAATTCCAATCATTTGGTCACATTTGAAATTCCAAGGAAGTCCATGTTTGGAAGAGAACCTCTGATTTGCCCTCTTGATTCTGCCTTGTCCCACGCAAACATGTGGTTAGAACTGAGGAAACAGTTCATATGACTGCAGTAGTTAGCATATCACCTCTGTAGTGTTGAGAAACGAGACAAGCATCTATCTCAGGGGTCAGCAAGCTTTTTCAGTCAAGGGTAAAGAGTAAATATTTTAGGCTTTGCAGGTCAGATGGTCTCTGTTGCAACTTCTCAGCTCAACTACCGTTGCATGAACACAGCCATGGAAGATAGTCACAAAGGTAGCCAAACGATAGGCGTGGCTGGGTCTGAGTACAACTCTATTTACAAAATCAGGCAGTGGCTACTTTCGGCCCGTGGGCCAGAGTTTGCCAACCTCGATCTAATCCAGGGCTCACTGGGACCTAGGAAATCCCAGTTAGTGCCAGAAGGCACAACACTGAATAATTAGGCACGCCTTTCAAAACTCTCCGTTTCACCACTGGTGTGTAATTCTAATCTTGGCTTAAAAATGAGCATACGAATCCAAAGGAACGAGCACATCCCAGGTGATGGTCCAGACAGGCAGCCCGGTAACATAGGTAAGGAAATAGGGGTGATATTGTCATCACCATTCCAGTTCTCATGCACCCTTTATCAGAGACGAGAAACAAGGTTATTGTTCACACCATCACAAACAAGGAGAGGGCAGGCTCCTGCTATAAAATCCGGATTGCTCCCTGAGCAGCCTCTCTGTAATTAGTGCCCCTTTCTTTCTCTGTTCCGTGCAGATGATGAATAAAAGGCTCCCGGTGTATGATGTCAGCCGAGTTCTGAAAACAATCTCTTGATTGTTCCGTGTGAAGTTGTGGATTTGCACCCGGCTGTGGCTGCAGCTGCTAGTCATTTCTCTACCAGCTCATTTACCCAACTGGCTCTGTCAGCTTCCCCATCACAGCCTTGCCCGGCGGGAGGAGAGCCTTGTGGGAACAGAAATTGTAGGCGGAAACTCGATAGCGTCATTCCTAAGAGAGCACAAATAGTGGAAGCTGATTCACAGCTTCTTATAAGCTCGCTGATCTGAAAACACCGAAGAGGTTTAAACAGTTCAACTTGCAAATCAGAATCTAAAATCCTGTCAAATGCTTAGACTTATTTAGATTCCTTTCTATTATCAGGTTTCATAAAAGGGCACTTTTTTACTCTCAGTAGGGAGCGTTGGATCGCAAAGGCAATCAGGGTTTTGCTTTGGTTCTTAGTCCTTGGTCTTTTGCTGCTCTATCAGCGAGAGGGATCGATGAGTGATATACATTTATTTATTTTTTTTGTCTTTAGTAAGTCGCCATGCGTGCTCCCGATCGCGCGTGGATTGGGAGTGCGGGAATTCTGTGGCTGGCTCTGGTCTTGTGTCTTTTCTACCAGAACGTGGGTTTCTGGCGACTGCTAATGCTGTCAGCGCCGATGCCACATTTGCCCCAAGAGGGCCCCCTTCCAGCCTCCTGTGATGCTGTCCTCACCCAGGAGGGGCGGAACCCTGACCCGTCTCTTTTGTGTTGCCATCCTGTGTCATAGTACGGTGAGAGCCTTTGTGATCATGGAGCCCAGGCTGCATGCCACTGCCCTAGAAGCAAGGAAGACTGAAGACCAGACGATGTGCAGCCACCCACCAGCACCTTTCATTAGATTAGCACCCTCAGTAGCAACTCCCTGGAATTGCCACCAAAACCCAGTCAGCAGAAATTCCCCAAACACAGACAGGGTCGAGATGCCGGGTGGCCAAACGAAATGGCAAGGGCCCACTACTCCAGCTAAGCTGGATGGACGGTGTGAGCTGGGACTCTGGGCCCAGCAGAGAGGAAGGAACTAATCTTTACTGGGTGCTCACCGTGTGTCAGACGAGAACAAGGCACACGTCTTACTTAAAGCACCACAGACCTTTGAGCAGTGACATTTCAAGGCCTTGCAGGTGGGAAGTGACTGAGCCAAGATTTGAAACAAAGTCTATCGGAGGCTGTCTGTCCATATTCTTTTCAACAAATAGTTTTGTGTTTTTGTTTTTTTACCAAATGGTAATTAGAGAATGGGGCAGAAACTGATAGAACCCCCGAGAAGAGAAGCCAGGCCGGACTCTACTTGTGAGTTCTAAGGTAAAATGGATTGGAGAGGGAGATGGCTATGGCACACTGACACTGGGGGACCAGGACACTTGTAGCCATGGGGCCCCAGGGATGGCGAAACAAAGACCAAGTGTGTAAACTCAGTTTTAATGAGCAGAAATTCCAAGTAGGATTTCTCCATTATGGCTGCACATTTTTCCAACTGAAAGGGGGGCAAGGGCTTCAAGGCACTTCAGTTTGAAACCCTTTAATAGTTTGAATCTCTTCTCTCTGGCCCTCGCTAATTGTTTATTATATTTCCTTTTATAAAGCTCTTCCCGGTTTTCTGAGATCAGAGACCGTGCTTGGCCAATACAATAACTTTTGCAGCAAGTTTCGCTGATCTGATGAGATCAGATCACAATGTGAAGTAAAATACTGTAGTTGTGGTCCACCAGGGTACCCCAGCCTCATGGTGGGAGCGAGCAGAGAGCAGGGGGCTCGGGCCCATGCTGGTACATCGTACAGTTGAAGCCGCATTCAGACGTGAGCGGTGAAAGCAATTTTATTATGAAACAGCAAATAGAAGAAAATATAAATACCAACCCGTGCTTTTATCTATGGCAACGCTGTGGAGTGGGGCTTGGATGAAGCTGAAATAGTCCACATCTGCCACTTGGCTTGATTCAACCGACAGTGTGCTCAAAACACACAGGAAATGTTGGAAAGCTTGTTTTCTTGTAATAAAAGTGACATCTTCTCTTTGTAGAATCACCTGGTAGTTTCGGTGTTATATATGTTACTTGGAGTTTTAAAATCGTGGGTTTTCAACCTGAATTTTGGATATAAAGTTTTTTTTGCTTTTTGGTTTCTTCCTTTCCTTCCTTCCTTCCTTCCTCTCTCTCTCTTCCCCCCCCTTTCTTTCTGATAAAAATAATCTTTCAAAAAATTGGTTTTAATTTTAGGGAGAGAGAGAGAGAGTGAGAAAGGGAGCAGAGCAGAGGGAGAGAGAGAGAATCCCAAGCAGGCTCCAGGCTCAGCACAGAGCCCGATGCAAGGCTCAATGCCATGACCCTGGGATCATGACCTGAGCCGAAATGAAGAGTCAGATGCTCAACCAATTGAGCCATCCAGGAGCCCCTAAAAATATTCTTTTAAGGCTCATTTGCCTAATTAGGGCTGCCATGTGTCTCAGTCAGTTAAGCGTCTGACTCTTGGTTTCAGCTTAGGTCATGATCTCATGGTTCGTGAGTTCAAGCCCTCCATCAGGCTCTGCGCTGACAATGTGGAGCCTACTTGGGATTCTCCCTCTCTCTCTCTCTCTCTCTCTCTCTTTCTCTCTCTCTCCCCCTCTGCCCCTCCCCTGCTCACTATCTCTCTCTCAAAATAAATTAAACCCTCATTAAAAAAAACCCCTCATTTGCACATGGAACATTCTCCAGAACAGATCACATACTGGGACACAAATCAGCCCTCAGCAAGTACAAAAAGATTGAGATCATACCGTACATATTTTCAGACCACAACGCTATGAAACTCAAAATCAACCACAGAAGGACAACAAATACTTGGAGACTAAAGAACATCCTACTAAAGAATGAATGGGCTAACCAAGAAGTTAAAGAGGAAATTAAAAAGTACCTTGAATCCAATGAAAATGATAACACCACAGCCCAAAACCTCTGGGACGTAGCAAAGGCAGTCATAAGAGGGAAGTATATAGCAATCCAGGCCTTCCTAAAGAAGGAAGAAAGGTTTCAGATATACAATCTAACCTTACACCTTAAAGAGCTGGAAAAAGAACAGCAAATAACACCCCAGACCAGCAGAAGACAGGGAATAATGAAGACTAGAGCAGAAATCAATGCTATTGAAACCAAAAGCAAAACAAAACAAACAAACAAACAAAAAAAACCCATTACAACAGATCAATGAAACTAGGAACTGGTTCTTTGAAAGAATTAACAAAATTGATAAACTCCTAGCCAGTTTGATCAAAAAAAAAAAAAAAAAAAAGGAAGAAAAGACCCAAATAAATAAAATCAAGAATGAAAGAGGAGAGATCACAACCAACACAGTAGAGATACAAACAATAATAAGAGAATATTATGAGTAATTATACACCAATAAAATGGGCAATCTGGAAAAAATAAACACATTCCTAGAAACATATACACTACCAAAACTGAAACAGGAAGAAATAGAAAATTTGAACAGACCCATAACCAGCGAAGAAATCAAATTAGTAATAAAAAATCTCCCAAAACATAAGAGTCCAGGGCCAGATTGCTTTCCAGGGGAATTCTACCAAACATATAAAGAAGAGTTAACACCTATTCTTTTGAAGCTGTTCCAAAAAATAAAAATGGAAGGAAAACTTCCAGACTCATTCTATGAAGCCAGCATTACCTTGATTCCAAAAGCAGAGACCCAACTAAAAAGGAGAACTATAGACTGATTTCCCTGATGAACACGGATGCAAAAATCCTCAACACGATATTAGCCAACTTGATCCAACAATATTAAAAAATTATTCACCACGACCAAGTGGGATTTATACCTGGGATGCAGGGCCGCCGGTTCAATATCCGCAAAACAATTAACGTGATTCATCACATCAATAAAAGAAAGGACAAGAACCACATGATCCTCTCAATAGATGCAGAGAAAGCATTTGACAAAATATATCATCTTTTCTTGATAAAAACCCTCAAGAAAGTAGGGCTAGAAGGATCATACCTCAAGATCGTAAAAGCCATCTATGAAAGAACCAACACTAATACTTCCCCACACTTCAGTGGGGAAAAACTGAGAGCTTTCCCCCTAAGGTCAGGAACAAGACAGGGATGTCCACTCTGGCCACTCTTATTCAACATAGTATTGGAAGTCTTAGCCTCTGCGGTCAGACAACACAAAGAAATAAAAAGCATTCAAATCGTCCAGGAGGAGGTCAAACTTTCACTCTTTGCAGATGACATGATACTCTATATGGAAAACCCTAAATATTCCACCAAAAAACTGCTAGAACTGATCCATGAATTCAGCAAAGTAGCAGGATATAAAATCAATGCACAGAAAATGGTTGCATTCCTATACACCAACAATGAAGCAACAGAAAGGGAAATCAAGGAATCGGTCCCATTTACAACTGCACCAAAATCCGTAAAATATCTAGGAATAAACCTAACCAAAGAGGTGAAAAATCTATACACTGAAAACTATAGAAAGCTTATGAAAGGAATTGAAGAAGACACAAAAAAATGGAAAAAGATTCCGTGCTCCCAGATAGGAAGAACGAACATTGTTAAAATGTCGATACTACCCAAAGCAATCTACATATTCAGTGCCATCCCTATCAAAATAACACCAGCATTCTTCACAGAGCTAGAACAAACAATCCTAAAATTTGCATGGAACTAGAAAAGACCCTGAATAGCCAAAGCGATCTTGAAAAGAAAACCAAACCTGGAAGCATCACAATCTTGGACTTCAAGCTGTATTACAAAGCTGTAATCATCAAGACAGTATGGTATTGGCACAAAAGCAGACACTCAGATCAGTGGAACAGAATAGAGAACCCAGAAATGGACCCACAAACGTATGGCCAACTAATCTTTGACAAAGCAGGAAAGAATATCCAATGGAATAAAGACAGTCTCTTCAGCAAGTGGTGCTGGGAAAACTGGACAGCGACGGGCAGAAGAATGAACCTGGACCACTTTCTTACACCAGACACAAAATAAAATGGATGAAAGACCTAAACATAAGACAGGAAGCCAACAAAATCCTAGAGGAGAAAGCAGGTAAAAACCTCTTTGACCTCGGCCACAGAAACTTCTTCCTCAACACGTCTCCGGAGGCAAGGGAAACAAAAGCAAAATTGAACTATTGGGACCTCATCAAGATAAAAAGCTTCTGCACAGCAAAGGAAACAGTCAGAAAAATTAAAAGGCAACTAATGGAATGGGAGAAGATATTTGCAAGTGACATATCAGATAAAGGGTTAGTATCCAAAATCTATAAAGAACTTATCAAACTCAACACTCAAAAACCAAATAATCCAGTGAAGAAATGGGCAAAAGACAGGAATAGACACTTCTCCAAAGAAGACATCCAGATGGCTAACAGACACATGAAAAAAATGCTCAACATCACTCATCATCAGGGAAATTCAAGTCAAAACCACGATGAGATAACACCTCACACCAGTCAGAATGACTAACAACTCAGGCAACAGCAGATGTTGGCGAGGATGCGGAGAAAGAGGCTCTCTCTTGCGCTGCTGGTGGGAATGCAAACTGGTGCAGCCACTCTGGAAAACAGTATGGAGGGTCCTCAAAAAATTAAAAAGAGAACCACCCTATGACCCAGCAATTGCACTACTGGGTATTTATCTGAGGGATACAGGTATACTTTTTTTGAAGGGGCACATGCACCCCAATGTTTATAGCAACACTATCGACGATAGCCAAAGTATGTAAAGAGCCCAAATGTCCATCGATGGATGAATGGGTAAATAACATGTGGTATACACACACACACACACACACACACACACACACACACAGTGGAGTATTACTCAGCAATCAAAAAGAATGACATCTTGACATTTGCAACTACATTGGTGAAACTAGAGGGTATTATGCTAAGTGAAATTAGTCAGAGAAAGACAGATATCATAGGACTTCACTCATATGAGGACTTTAAGACACAGAACAGATAAGCATAAGGGAAGGGAAGCAAAAATAATATAAAAACAGGGAGGGGACAAACCAGAAGAGACTCTTAAATATGGAGAACAAACAGAGGGTTACTGGAGGGGTTGAGGGAGGGGGGATGGGCTAAGGGGGTAAGGGGCACTAAGGAATCTACTCCTGAAATCATTGTTGCACTGTATGCTAACTAACTTGGATGTAAATTAAAAAAAATAAATTAATGACTTAATTAAAAACAAACAAAAAAAAACCCCAAAAACCTCATTTGCTGGGGCGCCTGGGTGGTTCAGTCGGTTACACGTCTGACTTCAGCTCAGGTCATGATCTTGAGGTTCCTGGGTTCCAGCCCTGCATCAGGTTCTGTGCTGACAGCTCAGAGCCTGGAGCCTGCTTCCGGATTCTGTGTCTCCCTCTCTCTCCACCCCTCCCTTGCTTGTGCTCTGTCTCTCTCTGTCTCTCAAGAATAAATAAACATTAAAAAAAATAAAAAAAACCAACAACACTCATTTGCCTAACTGGACATTTTTGACCAGGTTCAGATTAGCATAGTCCGTGATGCTTATGTCAAAGTTAAATGTCTCAGAATCAGAATCTCACATGTAAATAGCTCTGGTACAAAAGATGTTGTATGTTCTGTGAAACCAGACAAAAAAGTCAGTATCATTTTTGTCAAATAGCTCATAGGTTGAAGCTTTAAAGATAATAGAAACACAAACAAGCCTGGAGTTGGGTTAAGGGATCATGGTGGTGTTAAGAAAACGCTTTCTTTTTAGTCTTTTGCACCCGACTCATATTTGCACGCATCCAGACTTGGGGGGAAATGCCTATCAGACAGTAGAAAACTGCGAAGTGCAGGGGGGCCTGGGGGAGGGCAGGCATTAGCATAGATGGTGATCCGGGATGCCTGCTTGGTCTCATGCATCCGAGAGGTGGTCACACACACCCTGTGCCTAAAAGGAAGGAGGGACAGAGGGAAGTAGGTAAAGGAAGGCTGCCGTCCGCTGAGAACAGGGCAGAGGGGACTTGGCAACCAATGGCAGTGCTGCAAAGCCTAGCTGGAATCGGAGTGGGTCGTCAAGGTCAACGTTAACACGTTGATACACAGCCTTCACCTCTTCATTTTATTAGAAATGTAGCGGTAATTCCTTGCTCTGGGGTCAGGTGCGGGACACGGCGGTTTTGAGGTCTGTGGCCCATCCTTGGTAATGGTGCAAATCTTCCCTCAGGGACGTTGGCTGCCTGAGCCGAGGCTGTAGGTGGCTTGTGTAGACGGTGAGAGAGAAGGCAGTTCTGTGACTTCTCGTTACTCCTTAGTTGTCGGGACGCAGTCACTCACCCTGAGGGTCGTGGAGCGGCAACGCTGGTCTCCGTGGGAGTGTTACACTCTAACTGAACGGAAGAAGAAGCGGAAAATAACCTAGAACTGAAAAGCACACATCAGGGGGCGGGGTAATGAATAAGCGCGGGGCCGCATATGCTTAAATGCCGCATGTTTCTAGCACCGCGGTTTTCGGAGCACGTGAGGCTGCCACATGAGACCACTGGCCACTCTCCCCGCGAGTCACGTAGATGCGAGGTGCGAGGGCACATCCGCACACGTGCTCGAACTTCTTTCACAAAAGCAGCTCGTGAGTCGTTGTTTGTGTGCTGGCCGTTGGGTCAGCCTTCCTGCATTCACCCAAGGATGAACCTTCTCAAGATGTCTTGTGCCTGGATATAATCCGGGCAGCTTGAGCGACGTGGGACTTCTCCAGCATCAACCCCAGAGCGGCTGCCCCATGAGCCAGCGGTGGAGCCCAGGAATCTGCATTTTACCAAGCCTTCCCCATCGCTTCTGACCCAAGCGCTCGGAGAACCCCACTTAGAGTCTGGGAATGTACAGTAAAATAATAGTTCTTCAGAGGTCTACTGTTTGTTTATTTAAAAAAAAAATACATTAGGGGCGCCTAGGTGGCTCAGTTGGTTAAAAGTGTCCCACTCCTGCTCAGGTCGTGATCTCACGGTTTGAGCCCTGCGTCGGGCTCTGTGCTGTGAGCCTGGAGTCTGCTTCCGATTCTGTGTCTCCCTCTTTCTCTGCCCCTCCCCTGCTCATGCTCTGTCTCTCTCTCTCTCTCTCTTGCTCAAAAATAAACATTTATAAAAAAAATATTGTTTCAAGTTTTTATTTAAGTAATCTCTACAGCCAATGTAGGGCTTGAACTCATGACCCCAAGGTCAAGAGTCGCAGGCTGTCCGAACTGAGCCACCCAGGCGCCCCATCTACTGTTTGTTTAGATCACAAGTTCAGAGCTTTGACAACAGTTTGACAGTTGGGTAGGGTGATGCAAATGTGGTATTAAAAGATACACATAAATATGTCTTCAACTCGGGTGAGTTCGTAGTGAAGACTTTTTGCGTTGTGTGCCTGGGTTAATCATGCCAATCATGGTTCAGCTGAATGGAACAAACAAACTCATTAGATCCCACGTACCTATTTTTGGGGTTGGCAAGGTCCTTTCTCTTCTTCAGCTTTACGTTCATAGATAGATGCCAAGAGCCTAGCTGAACTTTTTCCACGTGCCCTTTTGCCCAGTGGCATGGTATTCCTCTGCGCGACCTGAGCTGCCTCACCATGGACATTTGCTTTGGCAATGACACCTGTGGGGCACAAGAGAGCGGGTGCTTACGTGATGACGCCTTACCCTTTCCCCCCTTCCAGTTTTACCGAGGTGTAATTGACGTAGAACATTTTGCATGTTTCAGGCAGACCACATAATGACTTAGTAACTTATGAAATAATGACTACCAGTTGAATTAACTTATCGTTAACACCTAATTACAATTTTTTTCTTGTGATCAGAACTTTTAAGATCCACTATCTTAGCAGCTGTCAAATAATGTTGTTTTTTTTTAAGAAATCAAACACTACGACAACTTCTCCCATTTCAGGAGGAGGGGCCCTTGAAGTTTGAGAGATTTGGGCCATCACTTCTCTACTCAGGGAGAAAAGAACACTCCAGCTCCCAGATTCTGGGCCTTGGTTGTGCGATGGCTACAAAAATACATCCATGTACATGAACACACGTTTACCTGAGTTCACACCACACATGTGTGCACACAAGAGCGTCGGGTTCACTGGTAATTTCCAGACTGGAATCCATGGTGGTTAGCTTGGAGAAAAAGAGCACGCTTCCCTGGAGGCTAAAGCCCTCTGCGAATTATGTCTCTTGTAACTTTAAGTGGGGGAATTTTTTTGTTTATAGACTTCTGCCAGAGGGAAAGGACAGAACACTGGGCAAGAACAACTCGTAGCGAAAGGTCACATTTTTGTAATTCTGTGCTGATTCATCACACATTGAGATCTTCTAATAAATGCCCTTCCTGACAAAAATGGAAAGGACAGTAAGTGGAACAGATGAAATCACCCTCAAGACAAAGGTTATGAGAATGACAAATTTCTCAACCTTGAAAACGTGGTTGTTTTTCCCTCCATCTTGATGGCGAATATAGGTTTACGCTGGTAGAGCATTTTACGTCGCACAGAGTGCTTTGGTGTGAGGTATGCTATTTCTATGTTTTGTCTTGTAGCAAAACTAAGGCAGGCCTGGCCTTGTGACTGTTGGGGGATCCTGGGCTGACCCGCTGTCCCAGAGGCACCGCCTGGCCAGCCTAGCGGGTCTCTGCTGCCTTTTACAAGCCAAAATCTCGGGGTGCCTGGGTGGCTCAGTCGGTTAAGCGTCCGACTTCGGCTCAGGTCATGATCTCACGGTTCATGGGTTCGAGCCCCACGTTGGGGTCTGTGCCGACAGCTCGGAGCCTGGAGCCCGCTTCGGATTCTGTGTCTCCTTCTCTCTGCCCCTCCCCACTGGCACTCTGCCTCTCTCTCTAAAATAAATAAAAGTTTAAAAAGGAAAAACACCAGAATCTCTCTTTCTTTCTGTTTTCTTTTGTTTTTTGTTTTTCTTGGAACTTGTTCTCAAGAAATAAAATCCAAGGCTGTTTTGTTTGTAAAAATTTCCCTCCTCAAATGACACTCTTTTTAAAAAAAGATTTTATTTTGGAGGCATCCGGGTGGCTCAGTCAGTTAAGCGTCCAACTCTGGATTTTGGCTCAGGGCATGATCTCACGGTTCGTGAGTTCGAGCCCTGCCTTGGCCTCCTGGTTCTGACAGCACGGCAGACCCTGTTTGGGATTCTCCCTCCCTATCTCTCTTTCTGCCCCTTCCCCGCTCACACTCTCCTCTCTCTCTCTCTCTGTCAAAATAAATAAGTAAACTTAAACATATATTTTATTTTTAAGTAATCTGTGCACCCAATGCAGGACTCAAACTCACAGTCCTGCGATTAAGAGCCTCACGCTCCACTGACTGAGCTAGCCAGGTGCCCCTAAAATGACACTTCTTAATGTCACTTTATTTCTACATATGATTTGTATCCCTCATTATCAAACCTTTTGTGTAAGTTTCTTAGGCATGCCTCTTGGAAATCTGCATCTGGAACATTGTCTTCTTTGTATAACTGATTTCTTTCTTTCTATCGATCAGATTAGGAGATTTATGTACTTGTTTTCCAGAATGCTTAGAGTTCAGTGATTTGATTTTAATGTTCAGTGATGGCCTTTGTATTATCCTAAATTAGCTTCTTCCCCTTTTTTGAGGTTGTAAGTTGTGTATTTCAGCTTTATTTTCTATGCACCTTTTATTATGAGCCAAAGCTTCTTGGAAATAGGCAGGGTGTGTGTATACGTTTTGAATAAACACTTTTTGGTCTGAGTTTAATTTGCTATAAAGTAAAAAACATCGAATGCCCTGAATAAACTTGCAATACTATTAAATGGAATTGGGTGGGTCATATAATACATTTTTTTTAATCAGGACAAATACTTTAAGAACAGATCTTGCAGTGGAAGACATTTAGTGTCCAAAACAACACTATGAACACTACCACGGCAAGTGACAAAGGGTACTGAAAGAAAACCAATGTGCAAGGGAAGCCGAGAGGTTAGATGGAGGAATGCTAAAGTTTAATTTCATTTTGAATTATCTCCAAGCAATCCATATGAAATATCTTGAAGGAAGGAAAAGAAATCGGCACCCAGGGCTCCGTGATCTGTGCTGGCTCCAGGCCGTGAGTTTCAGGGGGCTGCCCTCTGGATCCGACAGCCCGGAGGATCTTAGCAGATCAGCCACTTAGCAGGTGTGTGGTGCTGGGGACAAACTGATCCTTCTCAGAGCCTCCCTTTGCTAATCTGCAAAATGAGAATACATCATAATACCCACCTTGTCAGGCAGTGCTGACGATTTGGCAAAGTGACTCACGAGAAGAAATTCCTACAGTGCTTCTCCTTGAAATTTGAATTTTACCCTGTAAAAAAAGGCAAAGTGTGACGCTTTCATAATAAATCCTGTGTAGAGCCCTGTATTAGATTCCTTCAAAAAATGTTTGTGTATCCCACAGAGAGGTTCACAGGCACTTAAGGGTACAGGCAGCTGCTGGGATTTTCACAAAGCGAACACACTCACGTACTAGCACTTAGATTAAGAAACAGCCCCCAGATACCCTCCTCCCGTCCCCTCTTATCACTGCTCTTCCCTAAGATGGTATTCCTCTGCTGTCTATACTTCCGATACTGTAGGTGCGTGTTGATTATTTTGGAGCTTTATACAAATGGAGTTCTCTAGTGTTGACTCTTCTCTGTCTGGCTTCTTTCATTCAGCACAACGTTGGCAAGATTCCTCCATGACCTGCGTGAAGCTATATCGTTTGTTTACTTTTGTGGCTGTATAGAAGTCTATGACGTGATGCCAGAATTTACTTAGTAATTTTACTGTTGATGGAATTTAGGGCCTCCAGTTTTAGGGCGTTACGGATAAAGCTGCCATGAGCATAGTCTTACAGTAGTGAGGTTTGCAGATACCTCTGTGGGATGTGTACCTGGGGATGCCCTTCCGATTGGAGGCTGTGAACACTGACCAGCTTCAAGGAGTCCCATCAGATGTCCAGAGTGGTGGTGCTGATGTATATCCCCTGCCAGTTCCTCTTCATCCTGATCAACACTTGGCATTGTCCGTCTGTTTCATTTTGGTGCTCCCACTACATGGGCAACGTAGTAATAGCTCATTCTGCTCTGCCTTTGTAGTTCCCAGGTGACTCATGCTTCCGTTGCCTTGTTAACAATACCTTCTATTTTTGAGATAAGATACTGATATGAGAAGTAACGTGGATCGAAACATAAAGCAAAAGCCATTAGAGCTATAAACGACTTGTTAAGTACAAATATAATGAATGCTTTTAACTATTTTTTTAAATGCTTATTTGTTTTTGAGCGAGAGAGTGAGCAGGGGAGGGGCAGAGCGAGGGGGAAAGAGGATCCAAAGCGGGGCTCCCCCTGAGAGAAGAGAGCTCTTCCTGGGGCTCAAACTCACCAACCGTGAGATTATGACCTGAACCAAAGCCGGACGCTTAACAGACTGAGCCACCCAGGGGCCTCTGATTTTAAATATTTTTATTTCACAGTTCAGCAGATCAAGTACACTTGAAATGACCAGGGAGAAGTAGGATCTGTATGCATTCTTAATCTCCTGTCCGTGACGAAATTCTCATCCTACAAGTAGAGAACACATAGTTTTTCCTTCCTCTTCGTCCTTTAACACTTACAAAATTCAGTTTGGTACTTGATGATGAAGGGCATTTCGAGTGATTCAAGAAAGTAGAGATTTTAGCATCAATTTCAAGTTATCTAGCAAGTTTAAAACCAGGAGGTCTTAGGGGCGCCTGGTTGGTTCATTCGGAAGAACATGCAGCTCTCGATCTCAGGGTTGTGAGTTTGAGCCCCACATTGGGTGTAGAGACTACTTAAACTTAAAAAAAAAAAAAAAAAAAAAAAGGAGACCTTATGCCAAGCCTGTGGGGTCCAGGAATTGTTGTATTTAGAGGAAATAGTCTTTAATACCTTTTCTCTAGAGAAGGAATTTTTTAACTTTTATTTTTTTAAAGGTTTATTTGTTTTTGAGAGAGAGAGAGCACAAGCCGGGCAGGGGCACAGAGAGAGGGGGACAGAAGATCTGAAGCGGGCTCTGAGCTGACAGCAGTGAGCCCGATGTGGGGCTTGAACTCGTGAGCCATGAGATCATGACCTGAGCCGACGTCAGACGCTCAACCGGCCGAGCCACCCAGGTACCCCTAGAGAAGGAATTTTTAACATACAGGTTAGAATTCATCTTAAGAAACTGGAAGAAAAAATAACCCAAAAATCCCCAAGGGACCTAGCAAAAGGAAATCAAGATGATAATAATAATAATAATAATAATAATAATAATAAGTTGAGAGTAATGTGTAGACCCGAGGACTATTAAATCTTTGGCTATGTGAATTCAGTATTAGGGGTCAGAAATGTCTGAATTCTAACCTGGACCAGATGAGGGGCTAAAAACAAACCTATAACTTCTCTGGTTACTTAGTTTCCTTCACTGTAACATAATAATAGCACCAGTGATAATAATAATTCCTAAGGCAGCGTAAATGGTCATAGTAGGTATTAAAAATGTCCTATTGTCACCGTGCGATTTAGGCAGTATAGATTTCCTCCACATATCTGGTATGGTGCTAACTTCTGTATACCAAAGACTCAAAACTGATGTCGCAGGGAGAGCCAAAGTCCAAGGAGGCCTCTGTGCCACATGTTAAATACTCTGAAGAAAACGCCTAAAGTACCTTTACCGTGGGGCCACCACAGCCCTCTGCAAGCCAAGAAAAGACAAGTCTGATTATTTTCATTTGCGGACGGTTTCAGATTCTTTGAGCCACTTGTATACGTCATAGACTGATATTAACCATGGGTTTGTGAGAAATTGTTATAACGTTACTTGTGTATAGAAGATACTAGAAAACAGGTAGAAAGTTGATCTTAGCGGGTAGGAGAAGATTTCAATCTTCCCTGTACTCCTAGCTCCATGAAATCTGATAACGCTGACCGGTCAGTTTCCCAGAGCCAAATTAACCTGCTCGACTGGTCCTCCCAGGAAACCAAACATCCTTGTTCCAAGAAAAGAATATTCAAACAAACAAACAAACAAACAACACACATACATAGAACAAAACACACACAGAAGAGTTGATGTGCCTTATTTTTCCCAGGATCTGAGGCTGGCTCAGACCATATACCGTCGCTCAGGGGCCACTGTCCCCAAGTCTGGCAACAGCCAGCCAAGGGGGAAGGGGAGCCGGTGGTGGCGTCCAGCCAGAGCAGCTCCCGGGCCACAGAAGGGCCCCCGGGCTGGGTCTCAGCCTCGGGCAATAGTCCACACGAGGTGAAATCGTTTTTCGTGCTGTGTCTCTGCCAGCAGACTGGCTGAGACGGTGATGTGTTTTTCTAATGTTACGTGAAACTCGCCTCTGTCCTCCTGCTTCAAAGTTAGGACTCCTCGCGATGTTGACGACCACCGTCTGTAAAGTACCGGGCTGCACAGCGGGGTTCTACGGACACATGGACGGACACGTGTATTGCCCACATCTGTGTTAGTTTGCACAACACTCAGAAACGAAATCAAAGGGGAAGCCTGAACTGGTGCTGCCGTGATGTCCTGGGAGGTCTACCCACTTCTCAGAAACGTGCCGTTTGCACTGTTGTCCTAAAACATCTAAGTTGTGTTACTTGAGGGTTTTGTCCGTCACGTGCTTACGGGCATGTGTGCTGTGAGTTAAGCTGTGTTCTAGACCCGGATCTGTTGTTGGTTAGGTGGGAAGCTGTGGGAGGCCTCTTCCCTTCTCTTCTCCTCTCCTCTCCTCTCCCCTTCCCTTCCCTTCCCTTCCCTTCCCTTCCCTTCCCTTCCCTTCCCTTCCCTTCCCTTCCCTTCTCCCCTCCCCTCCCCTCCCTTCCCCTCCCCTCTTCTTTCTCCTCTCCTCTCCTCTCCTCTCCTCTCCTCTCCCCTCCCCTCCCCTCCCCTCCCCTCCCTTCCCCTCCCCTCCCCTGTTCTTTCTCTTCTCTTCTCTTCTCTTCTCTTCTCTTCTCTTCTCTTCTCTTCTCTTCTCTTCTCTCCTCTCCTCTCCTCTCCTCTCCTCTCCTCTCCTCTCCTCTCCTCTCCCCTCCCCTCCCCTCCCCTCCCCTCCCCTCCCCTCCCCTCCCCTCCCCTCTTCTTTCTCCTCTCCTCTCCTCTCCTCTCCTCTCCTCTCCTCTGGGTGCCCTGAACATACATGGAAGGGGGATAGAGTATGTGACCTCTAAGTGAGCCCTCCCGGTGCTAACTTCCTTAGATTCTCGGAGACCTCAGCTCGCCGTCCTGTCTCTCCACACAGCACGTGCCTTGTTGCAGGGTCCTTGTGATCTGCCATGAGGATGTGAACGGCAGCAAGTGATTTCCAATCCCTGTGGACGGATTGTGCCTGTGGTCATCTGAGTCGCCCGTCTTTGTCTTGACATTTTAGGTGAACGACATTACGCCTGGGGCTGGAGGTAGAGCTTCCTCAGAAGCCTGATATTTTCTGTCCTGTTCCTGCCCAGTCCCCTACCCCCGCCCTAGCTCTGTCCAGTGGCCTCGCTGACACCTGTCACGACCCCCCTCCCCCACCCCATGGACCACACGAGACACCCCGTATGGACTCCCTCAGGGTTTCCAGGCCTGTCACATTCCAGCCATACCCTGGCGACCTTCCTGTGCAGGTTCCGTCCAGCTCCGTCAGGTGCAACTGACCGCGTGGTGCCTCAGGCTCGCAGGCCCCTCCCCTCCTGCCCAGGGGCTCTTGGAGGATGCCGGGCATGGGATTCTGGGGGAGGCATCAGGGGCACACACGTGTGCAACATGGAAGGTGGGGGGAGGTTAGCCCCAGTGGGATGGTCGGTAGAGGGAAGCGGATGAATAAATGCTGTGTGTCCATTGGTTGGGTCCAGTGGAGCCCAAGGGAGAGAATGGTCCCTTTTGGAGGTGCTTCTGGGACAAGGGAAGCGAGGAAGAGACTCCATAGAGGAAACATTCTGAGGTGAATCCTAAGAGAAGCGGGCCATCTCGGCTCGGGTCGTGATCCTGGGGTTCGTGAGTTCGAGCCCCACATAGGGCTCTCTGCTGTCCACATGGAACCTGCTTCCGATCCTCTGTCCTCCCCCCTCTCTCTGCCCCTCCCCTACTTGTGCTCTTTCTCTCTGTCTCTCTCAAAATAAATAATAATAATAATAATAATAATAATAATAATAATAAAGATCATGGGGGAAAGAGCCTGCCCATGGTTGGGTAGGCTAGGACCAGAAGGAAGGGCACGGGGGAGTGCTGCAGTGGACAGACAAGGCAGCAGAGGCACGGGGCCCCAGGAGTTCCCTTGACCTTCTGTGCACAGGCGCCCTCGCTGCCCCTCACCCCCCAGTTAGTCCACCCCTGCAGCAGTCACCTGCATGGGTCACTTCCCCTCCCCCACTGCAGCGGCCGCCCGTGTGGGTCTTCTGCCGTGTCCAGATCGCCTGTCTCCAGCTTTTTCATGCCATCCCTGCTCATCATCAGTTGTGTCGTTTCTCGTGGAGGAACTAAAACCTTCCTCGTTGCTGGGGAGTAAGTATGGCTTGGCGTTTTCACAGGAGTCTCTCATTCTGGGCCCTCAGGGCCCCTCGGGTCTCTGTTCTTCATGCAATTACACATGGAAGAACGGGAGGGGAAAGCCTGGCTGTAAAGGATCTGAGGGTCTCAGTGGCATAGTTTGATCTTAAAGTGTTTGTTTCTTGATCGTCATGAAGAATTGATCTTAAATTTAAATTCAGAACGGACCAGGTTCATTCGGGTTTGTCTACATTCGGGCATACAGACTTGATATATAATATACATAATACACACACACACACACACACACACACACAGTTGTCTTGGGTCTTGGTTTTGTTGTTACTTTTATTAAAAAAAATTTTTTTAACGTTTATTTTTGAGAAAGAGAGGAAGAAAAAAGTGGGGGAGGGACAGAGAGAGAGGGAGAGAGAAAATCCCAAGCAGGCTCTGCATTGTCAGCGCAAAGCCCAACACGGGGCTCGAACCCACGAACCGTGAGATCATGACCTGAGCCGGAGTCAGACGCTCAACCGACTGAGCCACCCAGGCGCCCCTACTTTTGTTTTTAATCTGTTAGAGGAGAAATAAATAAATGTTCCAGGCAGATTACTGGGAGCCTCCAACCACAGACAGCATCTCTGCCCGACTCTCCAGATGAAGACCGGTTTCTGTGTCCGCTGGCCTGATGACAAGGGGAGACGGGAAGTGTAAAAGGATTTTGCTCTGAGGAGCTCCTTGGACACAGGAGCGTGTGATGGAATTTCTCCATAAAAGACGCATTTTATACGAAGACTATAAACCTTCAGGGTCCTGGCCTTGGAGCCCACAGCCTTCCTTGGGGAGGGCCGGCCAGTGTCTGTTCCGTAAGCTTTGCCCTCCTTCCGCCATAGGTTCCTGTATTGCTCACCGCCCTGCCCAGCCTGTCATTGATGACACGTGTCTCCTGTTTTCCATGGAAAATCGTTCCCCTGAGCTTCCTGCAGGGATATTTTGGGACTAAGAACCTTGACTTCATTTTTTTCTTTTTTCCCCTCTACCTTGCGTAACAGCTCTGATTCCTAACTCTCGAATTTTCTCTCTCCCCTGCTGTTTATTAGTCTATGAAAAGAAGTCTCCTTTGGCATCCCGTTTTAGGTTTATAGGACCTATCTGTACCTACTGCGCAAAGTTATTTACCTCTGTGATTTTTAAAAATTTTAGATATAAAGTATCCAGTGTTCAAGAAGCAAGGGTATTTTGTTTGCTCACATTTTATGATCATGAACTGCAGAAAATGGCTTGTGTGAGTTAAGTTTGCGTAGAGTTTCAGAACCAGAGTGCTGCCTGATGTACTTCCTCTGAGCTTGCTTTGACCTGGTTTTCATTTAGACTGGGATGTGAATTTTAACTTCTTTTTCCCTTTCATAAAGCAGTGCCGTGATTGATAAAGGATGAATGATAGCATTTGGAAAATCACCGCATTTAGATGCAGATACCTAGTGAACCATAAACCACTGAAACTCCTCTTACCCACTCACCGTTGCGTGGGTGATTTGCCCCGAGTTCCTTCCTGCATATTAATATTCAGGTAGCAGTGACCTGTGGGAAATAAGTACTAACACCACCGATCAGAGGTGTGAAATGGGTGAGCCGTTCTAACCCCAGGCTTCAACTTTCTTACCTGGAAATTAGGAGGGTGAACTAGCTTGCAACCTGAGCACCCTTCTAGACCTGTCTGGAGTGGGGGTGGCGAGTTCAGGATGGCACTTCTGTCTACGGCCACTAGATGTCGATGTTTCTGAGAGACCTGGGGTGTCCCTCGGAGCTCCTGAATCCTGCTGATGGGAGCGCTGCGATGCTTTGGTTTCATGTTTGTAAGATTTAGGGGCTGGTGACTCAGCCGTTGACACTCAGATGAGGATTTTAAGAGACACCAGAACAGTCCCCGAGTTTTCCCGATGTCTGTTTGAATCCTGACTGGAAACTGAAACACTTCCAGGAATGGATTATTGTGTGTGCCATGGAATAGGAATTTACAAGGATTTTCCAAACATAAATGAATCCACAGAGGAAGACTTATTCTGGATTATTTATATGCTCGAGGTGTAGACATCTTTGAAAATGGCAGAGCAGTCACAGGCTTACCCTCCGTGGCCAGCACCTGCCTGAGGCTCCTGTGTAGCTTTGCCTGTGCTGGGTCACTCTGGATAATCGGTGCCCTGTGCTTGTGGGCAACCTTGCAAGGGGAGGCGGAAGGTGGGGGGACGTGGAGGAGGATGTGAAGACGCCCACAAAGAATAATGACTTCAAGGACAACACAGCAGGTCCCTCCTACGCCACTTCCAGTGTGGGCAAGTCCGTGGTCCCCACCACAGCTGGTCACAGCAGCCCCCGTGGGGTAGACCACTGGTTCATTTAGCCAGGAAAGGAGGGAAATCATTCAGGGGAGTTTCAAGAGAACTTCAAATCCCTTTGCAGTCATCTTGGATAGGCCAATGTCCAGTTTGGCAAAATGAGCTCCGTTCGAGTACGTTTTTAAGTAGGGGGCGTTCTAAGAAGTAACCACCAAGTGGAAATGTCGATGGTATGGCATTAGGAAGATCAGCACACCCAGACGTCATGTTCCAATTTAGTGTTGGGGGAAACTGCATGATAATGTGAGGATCTGAGTACTGATAAGTCACCCAATAATGGCATCAACTTCTGGCGGGAATATGTTCTCGGGCATTTATTTTTTTATTTTATTTATTTTTTAAATGTGTTTTGAGAGAGACAGCGAGAGACAGCAGGGGAGGGGCAAAGAGGAGGGGGAGAGAGAGAATCCCAAGCAGGCTCCACACTGTGAGTGCAGAGCCCAACATGGGCCGTGAACTCACAAACCGTGAGATCCCGACCTGAGCCGAAATCAAGAGTCAGACGCCTACCCAACAGAGCCACCCAGGCACTCCTGTTCTCTGGCATTTAAAAAAAAAAAAAAAAAAAAAAAGTGGGTTTAGCTAGGTTTCTTTAAGAAGGCGGTTATTATGACTACCATTTTACATTTATTATTCAATCTTTTTTTTTTTTATAAAATTTTTTTTTTCAACGTTTATTTATTTTTGGGACAGAGAGAGACAGAGCATGAACGGGGGAGGGGCAGAGAGAGAGGGAGACACAGAATCAGAAACAGGCTCCAGGCTCCGAGCCATCAGCCCAGAGCCCGACGCGGGGCTCGAACTCACGGACCTGCGAGATCGTGACCTGGCTGAAGTCGGACGCTTAACCGACTGCGCCACCCAGGCGCCCCTGTTCAATCTTTTTTTATGAACAACATAACACCAGTTGCTGTAATTCAAAATCTATATGGCGAGAAAGTGAATATTGTGCCCTGTCTTACTTTACATAGTCTTTGAGGTTCAGATCAGCGACCCCACAGTGTCTAGCAGTCTGAAAGGGTATCAGACTGTGGTTTACGTGTATCTAGTATGAAGCATATGTATTCGTGATAATTCTGTACATTTGTATGATAGTCAATTTCGGTTTCATGGTTCTTAAACTCTCCCCCCCACCCCAGCCCTCTCCTCCTCCTTCAGGGTTACACGTGTTGTGATGTAGCCTTCCCTTCACTGTTGGTACAGCATCGTCTTCAAGACCACAGACTCAGTCCGAGGGCCTGGGTTCAAAACCTGGCTCTGACCTTTTCTATTATCGTAGGCAATTTGGAGAGAAAGCAAGAACCAGCAGGGGAGGGGTAGAGAGAGGGGGTACACAGAGGGTCCGAAGCAGACTCGGTGCTGACGGCAGAGAGCCCGACGCGGGACTCAAACTCAAAACCGTGACTTGCGCCAAAGTCAGACGCTTAACTGACTGAGCTCCCATGCGCCCCCGTTGGGCAGATTCCTTAACTTCTGCATGCCTCGGTATATCAGGGGCATTCATAGTACCCGCCTCGGTGGGTTGTTGTGGGGAATAAATGAACTAATGCACTAATGAACTAATTAGAACTAACGGGTTCTAATTGCACCTTCGGCAATCACCGTTTGTCCGTCTAAAGTGTCTTCATGGCGTGATATCTCAGGCGCCGTGCTGAGCAGCGGGGAGCCAGTGGTAGTGGTAGGAAGGATGCTGAGAACAAGGGCCCCCACACCTGTCCTCAGGTGCCACTAACCCTTACTGGCCAGGCGGCTCTGGCTAAGTCACTCAACCTCGTGGGGCCTTGGATTTCCCTTTGGTCAAGGAAGAAAGTCAGCCATCTCAAAATTACTTTCCAACTCTACATATTCTTGGATGTTGTGACATTGAGCCAAGTAGGCCTGTGTGGAAACTCACTTCAGTTGGCGGAGGAGGTTCGTCTGTCCGCACCTACGGATCCAGAACACAGCGACTGCGAGGTGTGAGAGGAATGACCTTGGCGGCACCCTATCTTATTACGGGAAGTGGGGTTATTTTGATGTTTGGAATGAAGGGAGACACAAAGATATCACACATTAACATCTGTGGTTTGGACAACTTAGGGAGCATATTAACAACAGGTTGCACTGGTGTGAGGAACCAGCAGTGGTTGCCAAAGAGAAGCGCCCTCGGGCACCTTAGCGAGTCTTTGCAGGGGGATGATGGGATAAGGAGAGCTCCTCAACATTTCATGGATGCTGAATTCAGCAGCCGAATAGAGGAAATCAGTCACTTTTTAACCAAACGAGTAAACAGAGCAAGTGAAACCTAGGAGTGATGAAGGGGCGCCTGGGGGGCTCAGTGGGTTGAGCGTCCGACTTCGGCTCAGGTCATGACCTCACGGGTTCGAGCCCCGCGTCGGGCTCTGTGCTGACGGCTCGGAGCCTGGAGCCTGCTTCCGATTCCGTGTCTAGGATCCATGGAGAGATGCTTTGGGAGTTCCGGAGCGGGGCAGGCAGGCAAAGCTTAAGCATCTGGTGAACCTGGTAGACTCGTGTTTGGACTTGCAGACTAGTGGCAGAATAAACATAACCCTAGATCGTTATCCGTTCTCCGTACAAGACGCGGGGCGACTGGAACCCTCCTCCACACTCCCGTGGCACCGCACTCTTCAGCCAAAATGGCACCCTTAACTTGCAGCTCGATGCGGTGTCTCCCTCCAGAATTTCCGCTCCGTGGATGCCGAGGTGCTATCCCAGGGCTCGTTGCTGTGCTCTCAGCGCCCAGCCCAGTGTCCAGCGCACAGGAGGAGAACACGCGTCCGTGTTTGTGTCCCCAGGGAACGGAAAGGCTAGCGTGTGAATTTCAGCAGCCCCGTCTCTGCCCTGTGCCTACCCGGAAGCCCGGTCCCAGGTTCTGGGTGCCCTGGGGGCTTTGCTTCGGGAGAGGAGTGAAGATGTGAATGAGCAAGCTGCTCTGTGTTTGTGACACGATGTCCAACCCGCTCGGGTCACAGGTCTGTCTGACTGTGCTTCGGGGCAAGGAACGGCCATAATGGGCCACAAACTCTATTTCTTCGTTCTCGCGGTCGACCCCATCCCCACCACCTTCTCCCCAACCTCCACCCCTCGGGGCACTAGAGACACAGAGTCCCAGAGCTGGACAGTCGCAGCCTTTTGGATTCTCCACGCCACACGTGTCACTGCTTTCTTTTCCCTTCTCCCCGTGCAGTGACCCTAAACCGAGGCTGCAGTTGGGGTGGGAGAGAAGGTTCACAGCCCGCCCTGCATCCCCCGCCTTGGGGGTCCAAGAGGACTGAGAGGAAGTCAGACTGAGGTTTGCTGCCCCAGACCACCTTCCTCTGTCTTCCTGTGATCCCAGCCCCTGGGGTGACTGCCAAACCCCACCTTGTCGTATCTTCATTCTGTGGGTGCTGTGGCCAAGGGCCGTAGAATGCAGGAAGGAATGTTCAAGGTCAGATTCAAACTTGGCGAGCTGCTACCCACATAGCAATGTGAGTGCCTCCTGTGCCCGATCCTGGACGCACTCCCGTTTCACCACACTCAGTGGCCTCCACACCCCATGCCACATCAGAGGGTTGAATCTTTATATTTGTTTCTCTTTGCATAATCGTGATGCCACATAAGTTGGGATTTTGCCGGCCACGAAACAAAACCCAGAAAGCTCGCTTTGGATGATATCTTTTCATCTTAAGGGGAAGGCAGGAATCCAAGTGTAGAAAACGGTCTATAGCCCACCACTTGCTATTATCGTTTGAATATCAGATAACGCCAGCAATAGCAAACTCACTGGGCTCCTGGCACCGTTGAAACCTTTTAAATCGTAGGAGCCCATTTAACCCTCCCCACAGTGTAATGGGTAGGCAATTCTAACGTCTCCATGTCGCGGTTGAGGAAAACAAGGCACAAGAGAAGGGCGTTGAACTTCCTACCTAGGTGGCTTTTGTTGTATACGGTATGAAAAACCAGTTCACAAGCTGCTGATCTGCCTCCGTGTCATAAGGGCTACGTGTTGTTGAAAGTAATAATTAGTGACCTGAGTAGAGACTCTAGAAAAGAAAATTATTGAGTAACTTTCTTGCTTTGAAACCCCAGGCCTGGAAAATGCCTACCCAATTGTGAAACTCAAATAATTTATTTGTTCCTTATTTTCGTTTGATGAAACGAAGCCAGATCAGTGAAAAATAGCTAATTATTCGGGGAAAGGGTCGAATTGTTCCTTCTCTAATGATTTATGTAGAGGCTTTATAGGTGTTTTTGGTTAAGGTATGAGGCAACAAAGCTTCCTTTTAAACAAAGTGCCTAGGATATCTCCAACCCCTTGTACATTATTTTCGAGACCTCCACTAGCGATGCCACTGCAGCTCGTAGAGACCCGGGAGCTCTTCAGGACAAGGACTCCAATCTGTTTGCTGTTGTAGCCACACCCCCCAGCACCGCGCACGCGCTTGGAACATGGGCGTCAAGAGAAGTCTGTCTTTGATCCGTACAGAAAACCATTCTTTCCACGAACACCGCGGCTGTACCGTGCCTTATCAGCTTGATTGCTGGCCTTCTTCATCACACATGGATCCTAATAGCTTTTGGCCCTTTCCAAAGGTAGAATTCACCTTCAGAAGATAAGGATTTAGCGCTGCTAAGTGACTTAAACTCACGCTTCACTCTCTGAGGGTTAATTCCCAAAGGAGGAAGAAAGAAACTGTTTCTGAGACTCTATTACATGCAGAGCACAGGTACGTTCCTCTCTGTCGTCTCATTTAATCTTCTCATCAGTTTTGTGACGTTTTATGGCTCTTTTATAATTGGAGGAGCTTGAGGTTCAGAGAGATGAAGTAACTCACCCGAAGTCACACAGCTCAGCTGGTTATGCTTTAGAACCAAGATTTAACTTGGGTGGCTTTGACTCAGAAGCCTACTTTGCACCGCCGTTGCGGCCTTGAGGAGGAGGTCGGGAGATGTTATAAGCAGTAGAGACATCAGTGAAGAGACACATAACCAACGGGAATGCCGGGAAGGCCAGCACGCTCGTTTCTGTGCAGACGCTAACCGGTCTGGTTACATCTCAGACGGTTTCTTGTGACTCTGCTTCGTGCTGATGTTCTTCTAGGAACAGCTATCAGGACTTCTAGCCCCACACCCACTTCCTGTGGCCCCAAAGTTCTGGGTCCTGACCGCTACCCCGGTGGTTGTGGGTCTGGGCGAGATTGCCATCTTCTGCGAGAAGGCTGAAGGGCAGGGCAGGGCGAGGGAGGGGTTGATCAGGGAGGGGACACTTGGAACAGGCGATCGTGATGGAATTCTCCCTCTGACGGGCTGACCTTCACCTGGACAGTAAGGGTAGGGGTGCGGGGCTGCGGTGGGCAGAGGGGCCCTGCCTTCCCGCCGCTTCCACCCTCCCCTCCCCTCCCAGAGGCCCACGTCCTGGTCAGGTCACCTCACTTTCTGGAGGCCTCCTTTCTGATTTGCCAGTCGGAGGGCATTGGGGCAGGTGGCTAAAGAGCTCCAACTCTTAAGTTTCCACCTCCTTCTAGATGTTAGGCCCGAGTGCAGTAAGGGGATCCGGGGCGGAACCAGGACGGGACGTGCTCAGTACGGGAGGGTGCACATGTTTGCATGTGTCGTTGCTGTCCTGCAGTCCGTCTCAGAGTCCCTGGTCAGGATGATGTAAAGGCAGAATCAGAGCGTCTACGCTTTGATTCTGGATGCATGTTACAATGGAGGCTGTTGCGCACTGCGCGGTAGGTGTTGACGCCGTTCTGACCCCAGGCCATCTGATGGCCCAGGGCCCTCTCGCTTCGTTAGCTCCGCCCCCCGAGCCCCGCAGGCCAGGCGACCCCTCCGGCCCCCACCTGGGGGCTCCACGCCAGCAGCCTTGAACCAGTAGGTCTTTGTAGCCACTGTGAGCAGTTCAGTAGGCTGTGCGTGCTTCTTCCACAGGGGCCAGACCTGTCCAGCTGCCCGTTTCCAGAGACCACAGCCCCCTCACCAGCAGTGGCTTTTGTGTCTTCTATTTTGTAAGTCTCGGAATCCAAAGACCGACTTTGGCGTCTGCCAATTCACTTTTAAGGCAAAAAACCCAAAAACAACCCCGTCCCGCATACAGCTGCTGCCGAGAGGTCGGGGCCACACTTGTCTTCGTGGCTGCTGATGGAACTGACGTTCCAGGCAGCCTGCGGCCATCCACGCACATCACACGGCGGGTCTGTCGTGTCACATCAGATCGTGGCACTTCTGCACACTCGGGGTGCCCCTGGCCTGGTGTTGCACTTGGAATCAAGTGCAAAGACCAGGCCGGGACCTCTCAGGCCCTGCCCGCGCTAGCCTTCCCCCCTGCCTCCCCCTTCCCTCCCCTCCCGCTGTCCTCTGGCCCCTCTGTCCTGAAGGCCTCCCTCCACGTGCCATGTGGCTGTCATGGCCTCTGCAGGAAGCCTCCTCATCCTGGCACCCCCTGCCCCCTTCAGCTGTCTGCCCGGTGCCATTCTTCACACCGGCCTCTCCTGACCACCTGACCTAAGAGAGCGGCCCCTGCCCCTCTCAATTCCCTCACCTGCCCAATTCTTCTCACAGCACGTCCCCACAGCCCTATGTCGAGGCCACTTGAAGGTGCGCTCCACACGGCAGGGACCGTGTGGCATTCACGTCTGTATTGTCATTGCCAAGCCACCGTCTGGCACAGAGAGCACGCTGAATAAATACATCGGATGGGTGAGCGAGTTATTGTAATTCTTGGCCCATGCCCACCTTATAAGGCCCTCGGGCCAAACGCCAGCCCCTCCTTTTAACCCCAAGCTGATCTGGGCTTCCCCTCCCCTGCGCCAAGGGCCTCAGCCGGCTACAGCTCAAACATTTCTGCCCTACCCTCTGGAAATCTCCTTGTGGGAAAACACGCTCCCCTACCTCATCACTACATGTTCCTCTGTCTCCTTGCCTGAACGGAACCCTGGCTGTCAGTCAAGAACACAGCTTCCCTGAAGCCCACTCAAGTAGGGGTGCCTCCTCCCCCCACATCCTCTGTACCCTAGGGTCAGGAAGAAACGTTGTACCCTACCTCCGCAGCAGCCAGAGTCAGAAACTCAGGCCAGACCTGGTCAGCAGCCACGGAACCGTGGCCTGGGGAGGAACACACCAAACCAGGAAGAGGCCTGGGGTTGCCATTTTCAAGATCCTAGGTAAAGCGGCCCCCATTAACCTCCCAAACCTGGTGCTCAGTGGGTCTCTCCCATGCCAGCCTTCCAGGGCTACATTGGAAGCAGATGGGATTGGTTGTACTTCTTTCTCCCCACTCCCCCCCCCCCCACCCCTCCCAGACACTGCTGTCCTTCTCGGACCAAACCTCTTAAGTCTTAATGCTTTTCTCATCTCTGGTCGGAATATAACTCCATTATGACATTCATGAGTAAACACCAGAATCCAGGCAGCAAACACTTGGAAATCCCACCGATCCTAGATCTCTCACTCTTGCTTCATGCTTATTATTTTTGAGTTATAAATACTGTCTGTAAATTGAGAGGGGTTATGATTAGGGTGAATAAGGCCTTATTCATCAAACTTCAAGAGCGTCAAAACTAGGTGGCTCAATAAGAAAGATATAAAGAAACACCTACCCAATATTAAGCCTGAATCTTTGTGTAGGTCAAAAAATATAAGTAGATTGGGGAAGGTTACATAAATAAATTCACAGGTAACATCTGTAATAAATATAAAATTAAAAATTCACTAGCATGGGAGGTTAAGGCTAATTTTTCTTTTGAAATTAGCGTCAGGGAAGGCAACCACTTGTTTCTTTTTTCAGGGAAAGAATTTGGGGATAGAAAAAGCTGCTGATTTGATCAAATGCTGTTTTTGCTTCAACAAATATACTTGCCAGCAACAACTATGTTCTCTATTTAATCATTTATTTTGTTTTTCTTGTCATATTACTAATGCAGTAATTCTTTCTGACATTTGATCATGATCCATGACCAGATGGCACTGGCTGTTGTGAAAGGGAGAATGTTGGGTATGGGTGGGGTGGAGGGACTGCCCCCCCCAAAAGGTGACCCACAGTTCAATCTCAGGTGTCAAAGAAATGTTCCAAATGGGGTTGCTCTGGGACAACATTCATATCTGCTTGAGATTTTGGGGGGAAGGGTAGAGGGGTCATTCTGTTAGGCAGAGGTGATGTTTGAGGGAGACTTTCCAGATCCAGTATATTTTAATCTAGCTTGGACAGTGTCCCAGATACTGACTGCTTATATAGGGACAGAGCTCAGAAGTGGGGGCCAGAGCGATGACAAGAATGGTCCTAGTGTTGGAGTAAATAGACCATTTAGACTTCATGTTGCAAGTTCCAGGAAATCCAACCAAATTGGGTCACACAATAGAGGATATATCTGCTTGGGTAATGCAAATGTCCCGACATAATCAGACCTTATATGTGGCTAAATCAGAGCCACAGCATTCCTCTGGGAGTCTCCTGGTCTGCTCTGTGCTCCTTACATTGACTTCCCTGAGGATGGTGAACTCCTACACCAGCTCTAGGTATCCCATTGAAAGGAAGAGAAGAGAGGATATTCTTTCCTAGAAGTCCACAGTATATGACTTCTTTAAAAAAAATTTTTTTTTTAACATTTATTCATTTGTGAGAGACAGAGAGAGATAGAGTGAGTGGGGTAGGGTCAGAAAGAGAGGGAGACACAGAATCTGAAGGAGGCTCTTGGCTCTGAGCTGTCCACACAGAGCCCAACGTGGGGCTCAAACTCACAGACCATGAGATTATGACCTGAGCTGAAGTCAGATGCTTAACGGACTGAGCCACCCAGGCGCCCCTCCATAGCGTATGACTTATCTGGTCTGCTTCACTAGAGGTTTGTTGTGTGTCCACCTTTAGCCAGTGGAATCTTACTGGTTAGTTTCAGTCTGAGCTATGGGACTATATACTTATTGTGATGGTAAATTTTATATGTCCATTTGACTGGGCCACAGGGTGCTTAGATATTTGCTCAAACGTTTTTCTGGGCGTGTCTGTGAAAGTTTTTCTGAAAGAGATGAATATTTCAGTTGGTAGACAGAGCAAGGCAGATTGTCTTTCCTCAGGTGGGTGGGCCTCAACTAACCAGGTGAAGGCCTGAGCAGAATAAAAAGACAGACATTCCCCAGAGTAAGAGAATTCCTCCTGCATAACAGCCTTTGAATTGGGACACCAGCTTTTTTTTTCTGTCTTTGAACTCACACTGAAACATTGGCTCTTCCTGGGTCTCAAACTCACCAGCCTTCAAACTAGAACTACCTCATTACCTCTCCTGGTTCTCAGACCTTTGGACTTGGACTGGAACTAACCTGTCGGCTCTCCTGGGTCCCCAGCTTGCCGACTCACCCTGCAGACCTTGGGACTTGCCAGCCTCTGTAGTCACATGTGCCCTTTCCTGTACACATTTTCTTTACATTTATATCTATCTATACAGCCCGTTGGTCCTGTTTCTCCGAGGGGCCTGACCGATACACTTGTGGCTCAGGGAAAGGCTTGAGGTTAATCAGGGAAACTAGGTGCTCAGAAAACGAATGCCTTAGCTCAGTTATAAACTGATCGAACATGGCAGTGTCATTCCTGTATAGAAGGCAAGTCTACATCCCAGGAGACTCAGAGGAGCCTAGAACTGATTCTAGACGCATTGGAATGGAGAGCAGCAAGAGGGCAGGAAGCCAGATATTGTCAGAACTGGCACAGAAGCAAGTTGGAGCTCAGCCTGCATCAGTGAACCTCAGTGGATGTAACTAACATGGAATAATAATGATGCCACTGCCGGGGCGCCTGGGCGGCTCAGTCGGTTGAGTGTCCCACTTTGGCTCCGGTCTTGATCTAGTGGTTTGTGAGTTCGAGCCCCGCATCAGGCTGGCTGCTGTCACCACAGGGCCCGCTTCAGATCCTCTGTCCTGTCCCCCATCTCGGCCCCTCCCCGTGTGTGCGATCTCCCTCTCCCTCCCTCCCTCCCTCTCTCTCTCTCTCTCTCTCTCTCTCTCTCTCAAAAATAAAAATTAAGAAAAAATAATAATGATGCCATTACCATTGTTGGTGCAAGGCACATAAGTGACCCTCTGTCTGCGTTGACATATTCAGTCCTCATGAGAAACCTGGGAAGTGGGTCTGATTACCCATAATTTACAGATGAGGAGGCAGAGGCGAGGGAATTAAGTACCTTACCCTTGTTTCTCTGAGGCGGAACCGGGGAACACAGGCCCTCAGAGACGTGCCTTTGGATTGATTCAGCGCTCTGTGATCTGGACCTTGGTCTTGTCAAGTCTGCAGTGTGAATTCATTCATTCATTAACTCATTTTAAATGTTTAAATTTTAGTTGAGAGAGAGAGAGAGAGCATGCGGGCAGGGGAGAGGGGTGGAGGGGGAGCCAAGCCGACTCCACGCTCAGCATGGAGCCCGACACGGGGCTTGACCTCACAACCCTGGGATCCTGACCTGAGCCCGAATCGAAAGTGGGGTGCTCTGACTGAGCCACCCAGGCGCCCCTGCGCTGCAAATTGAAACACGCCTACCCTGCCCTGGGTCGAGTCGGATTGAATGTTCGCTGCTGGCATTTCGCTGCTAAAACTTTGTCTTGTTCCATATGTCATAGCATTCAGTGCGGAGGAGGCTGTTGGCATTGTCACCTACTTCGCTGTCTTTCTGGAAGCCCGCCAGCTCTGTTTTTATGCTGGCAAAAGTTTTAACGTTGCGAGACTTTAAAGAGTGTTTGAGTAAAGGGCTTCTCTCCACGTGCACTTTACGGCCGCTCTCCCTGGGCGCTCCGGTAGCTGGGGGACTTAAAGAAATCAGGCTCTGCCGCTGGTGACCGCATGCCATTGCTGGTTCTGTTGGCATCACTACGTGACATGTGCTTGCTATCTTAATAATTGAATTCGTATGTCCTTTGCCCAATTTTTATAGAAAATAGAGAAGGGTACATATCCAACCAAGGGTATTAAGTAAGAGCGAACCGGCGAAACTACAAAATCGAACACACAAGTATGGGAGGAAAAAAGTTATTCTCTGTCACAGGATAAATGTTTTCTTAGAAATGGCTTGTAACTCACCCTAGAAAAACAAAATAAAAACATCTAGAGTTACTGGTGCAAATTTATTTTTTAAAGCCCCCAAATCACTGCCAAAGCCATTGTCTCTATTTAAGTGCCCATTTGCAGAACTATTCTAAATGGAAAGTCTCTAGAATCTTTGTGCCTGAATAAACTAATGGGGCCTTTGCAGACATAAATGAGAAACCAAGCCTGTGTACGAACTGCGCCCGCAGATGATTAATGTTCATGCTGAGCCCTAGACGGTTGATCTCCACAGTGTGTGCTCATGTGGGGGCTGAACATAGCCATTCTGTTATGTAAGGGTTTCTGCCACATCCCTCCCCTTCCCTTTGGAGTTGAACTTCATAACAGGGTTGTGTGGCCTTGGTTGCCTCCCCTCGGTGCCTCCTACTCACGCACCACTCCTTCCACCGAGTTCTGGCTTGCACTCATGGTTTGGGAAGCTAGTCTGAAGACTAGAGATTCTTCTCTTTCCCAGTCTCTGCACCCCCCTGTGCCTGGGTTGCTCCTAGTGGCTCTGTTAGCATCTCATCTCTCCTGGCTGTTCTAATCGCCTCCTCAGGATCTTCTGTTGGCTGCTTTTCTTTTCCCACCTCCATTAAGCGTTGCCCAAGCTTTCACCCTTGGCCGTCGTGTCCGACACTAAGCCGAATGCACAAATGATTCCTCCCTTCATGTGTCCAAGCCAGACCATCTCCTGGATTCTAGATTTGACCTTCACTTTAGCTTTTCCAACTGAACCTGCCCAACGTCGACCCCCATTGGTTCTTATCTCCTTAAGTTTGCAGATTGATTTAAGGATCATTGGTATTTTGATGACATCAGGTGTTTCCATCCAAGACAATGATGGGAGCTTTTTGGTCCGTTTTCTAGGCCATGTATGGTTGTTAAGTTTCACTGTGGAGGAAGAGCGTATGTTGATCCCGGAAGGCTAGGGGTGGACTGTAGTGGACATTTATGAAGATTATGGCTGCCCTGGACCTTTCACCTTTCCTGTTTTGTAGAATTTCCAGATTTATGAATCTCATGACCCCATCTTAGGTGAAATCATACAGTATTTGTCTTTTTGTGACTGGATTGCTTCATATAGCATAATGTCCTCATGGTTCATCCATGTGGTAGCTTGTGTCAGAATGTCCTTCCTTTTTAAGGTTGAGTGACATTCCATTGTATGTATAGACCCTATTTTGTGTATCTATTTTTCCATCAGTAAACATCTGGTCTGCTTACACATTTTAGCTAATGGGAATAATGCAGGTATGAACGTAATTGTATATACTTAGCACTTTTGATACTAATAATAGTGACCATCCATTATTATCACGCTTATTACGTATTGGGCATTATTCTAACATACATGAATCCCTTTAAGCTTTGCAACATCTCTGTGAGTGGGAAACCATCATTATCCATATTTTACCAACAAGGAAACAAAGGGTTACAAAACCTTCATAAGAGTTAGGGAACTTGCTCCTGGATGCTTGAATCCTGGCGGTAGAACTGTGTTCAGATGCCCGAGTCTAGCTCTCGAGTGTAGGTGTTCCACTGTGCTGCCTCGGTGACCGCGGCGAGCCTGACGCGGGGCTCGAACTCATGACCCATGAGATCATGGCCTGAGCCGAAGTCGGATACTTCTGGGATGCCCCAGAAAGATCTTTTTTGACTACCGAGTTTAGTTGATGATGGTGCCTGTTTCAAATCAGTACAAAGCCCTAATTACTCTCTAACATCTTAATATTCATTAACTTTTTGTTCACTGCCAGTCTCCCACGAACGTGTAAGCTCCGTGAAAACACAGGCCTGAGTTGACTTTACCCTGTTATATCCCGAGTAGCAAATTGTAGGTGCTCGACCAATAGTTGTTGGCTGAAACAGCAAATGAATGGGTAAAGGAATAAGCCCGGCCAATTTAGAATCTTACATGAATAAAATTCAAAATAAAGCAGAGGTCGATATAGGGAAATTCTCTCCATGGAGCCGAGGGTTCAAATAAACTCAAGAGTTAAGCAGAATTGCTAAAATGTTCTCTTATTTCTAAGGACCACACGCTATTCTGATACCTTCTAGCTGTGCTTGCTGATTAGATTAGCTATAATGCTGGCATTGTTTCTACTTTATGGAATTGGAAAAGTTATGACAAAGTTGCTTATCCAGCTTAGTGAAGGTTAAGTATTTAGTTCCAAGAAACTTGAAGATTGTAATTTCAGCTGAAGTTAAAGTGAGTGAAAGTTTTTCATCTTGCCCTCCAAATCAAGAGAGCAAAAGATACCTGGACAGGAAGCCCTTGTCACTCTGAGGCTAGTCACAGGGTCATCTATGTCTCAGAGACCCTTCTGGATGGAAAGCAAAGTTCTAAGAATCATCTGCCTCTTTTCTTTCTCTCCCTTCATTGATATTTTTCTCCCTGTGGAAGAGAAATGCCCATAGAAGGAAAATTTTCTATAGCAGAATTAGGAACAAAAATAGTCTAGAAGAGAAAAAAAAAATACCTAAAACAAAGAAATCACGTGGCAGAAAATTTTCAGTTTTCCATAAGGCCTTCTGTTCCCATCAATATCTTTGGAATGTGCTGCCCATACTAAGCTGACAATCTTTTTCTCTCTCTCCTATAAATATGTTTCTCCACCTGTAAAATAAAGAGTTTACTTTGGATTTCATTAAGATAATAAACACCATTGGGGCGCCTGGGTGGCTCAGTCGGTTGAGTGATTGACTTTGGCTCAGGTCACGATCTCACAGTTCGTGAGTTCGAGCCCCAAGCTGTGCTCTGTGCTGACCGCTTGGAGCCTGCTTAGGATTCTCTGTCTCTCCCTCTCTGTCTGCCCCTCCCCTGCTTGTGCTCTTGTGTTTGCTTGCACGCTCTCTCTCTTTCTCCCTCAGAGTAAACTTAAGAAAAATGTAATAAACACCATTGATGTACATTGTTGATTGGAAAGTTCTCAGAAATCCTCAAGTAAAAAAAAAGCAAAAACAAAAACCAGAAACATAGCATTTTATGGGTATTAGCCATTGTAGACCTGCTCTTTATGCGGTCTATACTGTGACTAAACTCTGGCATGTCAACTAATACAGGAAGGTGGAAAGGTCGGGTCCCATCATATTAGAAGTGAAGATTTTACTTTTGTAACTCAGGGCCGGGAATCCAGTTGGGAGATATTTAGCTGAAATCTGTTTTATGTCCGGGAGCTGGGGTGGCTCAGTCGGTTGAGCATCCGACTTCGGCTCAGGTCATGATCTCTCAGTTTGTGAGTTTGAGCCCCCCATTGGGCTCACCGCTGACAGCCTATCAGCACAGAGCCCACTTTGGATCCTCTGCCCCCCTTCCTCTGCCCCTACACTACTTGCCCTCTCCCCAAAAGAAATAAATGTTAAAAAAAAAAAGGAAATCTGTTTTATATCCCTTCTAGAATTGAAATATTCTTTTCAGTGTCCTTCAGGAACTGGCACAGAATACGACTGCTATCCACTTGCCTACTTCATGGACAAGAAGTATGTTCCATTGGGAAGTAATCTATTCAATAACGTTGAATGAAATAGTGTCCAAACTGATTATAAACTTTGCAGGTTGACTTCCTTATGGGATCAACCTGACTCATCTTCGTGTGCCTTGTGTCTGGTGACTCCATCACTGAGTGACAGTTGAGAAACTAAGTGGGTCAGCAGGCCTGCCATTGGGCACGGACTGAGGAAATAGATGTTCCAAGGGATGGTAAGATTTACGGATGGTTGTGGTGGTTGTTTTGTTTCTGTATTCTTGTTTTGATATCACTTGTGCAAAAAAAATGAAACAGAGCTCTTTGTTAATGGGGAAAAAGGACTGTCAACAAACCAGCAGAATCTGGGACATTCAAACTCAAGGCCGTATAGGTTCTTGTGGCTCCGGTCATCCATGCTTTGGTAGACGCAGGAACTAAGGCCCTGGTTAATACGGTGAGATGGAAGGGGAGACGGAGAGAGAGGAAGGATTTCATTCACAGGAAACGAAAAAGTCCAGCGTGTCATGCTGAATCCAAAGGAAGTTGCTTTCCCCCCCAGGAAAGAAGGCAGGCTGAGAAAGCAGAGTTCAAGTGAGGTCCTCCCAAAGTGCAGGCAAGATTCCTCTGGTCCTCGTGCATTAAGTGGCCTGGTGGGCTGACACATCCCTACAGAGGATGACCCCCATTAACCTTGCTGTGTTTTCAAGAACAGCTAGCTTTCAGTCAGAAAATGGCAAACTCTCTCCCTTTAATTCACATGTTGTTGAAGGGACCCTGGGTTCTTTGTCAAGCCACAGTTTTCAGTATTTCTGGTTTTTGTTAAAATACCATCTCTTGTGGATGAAGAGAATGTGGAATAACGTCGGGGAGGAGCACGATGTCATTATCGTTGAACTTAATAATAAGCAAATGGGTTTTTCCACTGGGTAGGCAGTGCCCAACCTATGAGTGGGTTCCGTTCCAAAAGTTCTTTGGAACTTGGGCTGGATTTTCCCACAGGAAATAGAAATAGGAATTAGAGTCCCAGATCCAGTCCACAAGAGCTGGTTTAATTCACAATAGAGCTGAAGTATAGTTATAGGGGCCATATTTTCTGAACCCCAAATTGAGATCCATGATTTGGCAAGTACGTATGTTCTCACCACAACAAAAGAACAGGACAGAGTATTGAAATTGGGTTTGTACTGGGAGATCCAGGGAGCACTACACTGTCGTGCTTCAAATGCTGCTATCCTTAGCAGACCCCTGTCGACCCCAACACCATGCATAACTATGCATCTATGGGAAAATGCGTTTCCGGCTTCAATGTGGGGCATCAGGCTCACACGCCTCCTGTGTGGTCTGAACCCCCACGCCCCGCGCCCCTGGCTTGAAGCCTCAGGCAGAGGCCCCACCACTGCTGTGATGCCTGGCTGGCCCCACAACTCTGTCCCCACGGCTGGTCCCTCATTCCTCCCTCCTGCAGGCCTAGTGACATCCCAAGCTTTGGGAATAATTCCAATCTTGATTCACGGACTTCCAAGGCCCGGCCTAGCATCACCCACTATCTCACTCATCCCACACCGACTTTGCAAACTGGTCCCAGCCACTGTGAATTTTGATGGAGCTTCCTGGTCCCATCACTTGGTCCTTGCTCTACTCCAGTTCCGGAAACTTCGACTCTGTCTGGGCACCTGTGGCCAGAACTCCGTACAGCTGGCTGCCTGCCCACCCTGTTCCTCTGCTTGTTGCCTGCTCTGTTCCCACAGCTGACCTGGTCTAGCTTATTTGCAGGCACCAAAGACCTTCGGCCTAGAGGCTCGGTGCTACCTCGCCCCTAATCCAAACAGGGTCAAGAGAGGAAAGACCCTGAGGACAGACTCACCCCAGTTGAGTTCTAACTTAGCCATTTCCTTGCTGTGAGTCTCTCAACAAATTAATCACACCTTTCTGAGTGCCAGTTTCCTTCTGCTTGAAATGAGGATGATGATAACCCCTGTGATCCCCGCAGTGTTTACCGTGTGCCAAATACTACTGGAAGGGCCCTGCGTGTGTTAGTTCATTTAAGCCTCACAATAACGGTCTGAAGCAAATGCTCTTCTTGTCCCACCTTACAAATGAGGAAAGGGAGCCCCCCGGCACTCGAGTGCTTTGCCTACAGAAACTCTTTAGTAAGGGAGGGAGCCAAGACTGTACCCCAGCATGACTTCGGACCTGCACCCTCAGCCTCTAGCGGCCCCACGTGAAGCCCAGCCCAGTGTCCAGCAGGCAGGGGCCTCAGGGGTCACAGCCGCTGCCACTTGCTGTTCCTGCCTGTCCACGTCTCCATGTCCCAGCAGGCACGCTCGGGAAATACTTGTTGCCCCGATCTGAGGTCACGTTGCTTACTCCATAGTCCTGTGGTCTGTACGCACAGCCTTCCCACCTCTGCCCCGTGTCTGCGGTCCCAACTGTGTGAGTGGGTTTCAGCCCTGGTTGCTTCATCCATCCCTTTACCCATTTAGGCGATTATTGAAGAAAGTACTGCCTGGATACCGTAAACACAACAGTTTGCAAAGGGGACATGGCCTCTTGTCCTCTCCTCTCGGTATTTATGATTTAGTAGGAAAACCCGTCAAAGCATCACCCGATGAATCTAACATTACAGCTGGCAAGAGGCGTAGAGTGCTATAAGCCTACCATTACATCGGGTCTAACCAGAGACTCAGGGAGGGTTTCTTGGAGGAAGTGATATTGCCTTGAGAACTGAAGAATGAGTAGGAGGCAGTGGAAGATGAGAGAGAGAGAGAGAATATCCCCGTCAGTGAGCAGAGCATGTGCAAAGGCCCTGCAATATAAGGGAGCACAATGTGTAGAAGGCCAGTGTGGCCACAGCAGAAATTGTACGACGTTAAGTGAGTCTGGAGATATAAATAGGGGTCAGACCATCCAAGGCCTTGGAAGCCACAGTGGGGTTTTCCCTTTATACTGAGGTACTGTTTAAACACAGTTAAGGTTGGGGCGGGGATGGCAAGATACTCTTGGAAAAGATCGCTCTGGCTTCATGATGCAGAACGAATTGGAGTGAAGCCAGAGAAGGAGGAGAGTAGAGGGTTCCGATCTGGACTTTTCCACCTGAAAGACTCTGGTTGAACTTTCTTTGCTGACCTGGTTGCTCATTGCTCCCAGGGAGTCTTTCTAGAAGGTTTAGCTGGGAATCCTGACCTGAACAAAAATGTGCGGATGTCTAATGATTCTGATCCTGGGCAAGTCCTGAGGGTTTGAGGGGAAGGCCCTTCCTACCAGGTGGGGTACCCAATACTTTCCTAGTTCCTACTTCTGACTGTCAGGTGGCGATGGTGATTCTTGGGCGTATTCCTTCACCAAGTCACAAAGTCAGTCTGGAACCCTGGCCGGCGCCTGTCTAAAGATGCTACGACTTTCAGATTAAGGTCTGACCGTGTTTCTTGCTTGACTCGTAAACACCAAGGTCTCAGAAAAGAAATGACACCAGAAATGAGAAGCAATTTCACGTTAAAACCGAAGGAGAACACTGAGGATTCTGAAGAATCTGGCTTCTTGGGTTCCTTCCCTAACACAGGCCAGTCTAGACCTCGAACCCTTCTAACCCCAACGTTCGTCTTCGCCTATGGCAGTTTTCTCCTTCAGCTCTCTGCCTGTCAGAATAGAGATGCCCGGAGTAAGATTCTTAAAACATTTCCCAGAAGTGTTACTGCTGTAAACAGACGACTGGGGACAACGTAGCAAACGGGCAGGTCTCCTGCTATGGAATGAATGGGCTGTGAAGAGATGAATTAGGTACCAAGGACTGTCAGAAATTAAACCCAGGAATTGGACGGGCTGCTTGATCCTGGTCACTTAGCACCATCACGTGCCTCATCGCTTCAAGATGAATAAAACGCTCAAAAGGCACGTTCTCCCCCCCATAAATACAGAATGGGGTAGGGAGGGAAGATCGGAGTCATTGTGCGCATTTGCAGTTGGCAATTTGAGCCCTGTCAGACCCTGGGATCGTTGGCCTTGGCTTGCCATACGGCAGTTCAGAAGGCAACGTCCCCTGGAATCTGCAGTTAGGTCTGGGATTCGACCCTCCACCCGGATGTCACGGAGAATCAGTCCTACTGTTTGGCATCCTGTGTGCCGTACCCCGTAACAGAGTCACCTTCCTTCGGGTTCTGTAGAGTTCAACACGCTTGCTAATTTTGTGCTTCACCACGTGCTCTGGTGGGTTATTCTTCCTGTTCCTGTTTCCTCCTTAATCTCCCTCCAGAGGTTAAACCCACCTCCTTGAGGGTTGGAAAACCAGCTCCAAAGGGCCTCTTTTCCTTCCTCCTCATCTCTTAGAGGCATCCGCACCTCCAGCGAGCTCTCAGGAATAGCTTCTGCCATTCCAAGGGTTCTGTCAGCCTCCGGACATTAAGGAGGCAGAGTTCTAAGTGAGTGCAAGTATGTGTTGTTTTGTCCATTCATTCAAGCATTTGTTTTCTGCCCATTACCTTCTAGGTGCTGTGCTAAGTACTGTGGATGTAAACAGGAGTCCCCCAGGACTCCATTTTGTCCTTGTCATTTCGTTTCAAGTAAAGCCAGCCAAGTCACACAGTAGAGACCAACATACTTTTTTTTTTTTTTTTTTGTAACATAAAGCCAAGGGATGTGTTCAGCATTTAAATTCACCGATAGTCTGGAAAGGCCGTCTTTCGTGTTTTCTGTGTGTGTTTTGTTGTTGTTCGCGTTTTGTTTTGTTTTTTTCTTTTAGTTTATTTTCAAAGAGACAGAGAGAGTGCAAGCAGGGGAGGGGCACAGACAGAGAATCCAAGCAGAATCCACACTGTCAGCATGGAGCCTGATGCGGGGCTCGAACCCAGGAACCGTGAGATCATGACCGGAGGCAAAATCAAGAGTTGGTTGCCCAACTGGCTGAGCCACCAGGTGCCCCTCTCGTTTTATTTTATTCTTTTTTTCCCACTTCATTAACCCTTCTCCCCTGGGCCTACAAGCGCCTGCTGTGGTACGTTTGGCATGTGTCCCTGGGTCTGTACAGATCTCTGAACAGTACAGAGCGTGGTTACGTGAATGGAAGCACTTAATTTTATTTTTTTAGTGTTTATTTATTTCTGAGAGAAGAAGAGAGAGCGAGCAGGGGAGGGACAGAGACAGAGGGAGACGCAGAATCCGAAGCAGGCTCCAGGCTCCGAGCTGTCGGCACAGAGCCCGATGCGGGGCTCGAACTCACGAACCAAGGTCATGACCTGAGCCGAAGTCGGGCGCTCAACCGACTGAGCCACTTGATGCCCTCGAATGTTAAGTTTTTTAAATTTACAGAATGGTATTGTGCTTTAGGACGCACGTTTCCTAATGTTTAACCAATGGCAGACTATGTTTTAAACACCAGGGGGTGGGGGCGCCTGGCTGGCTCAGTCACGGGAGCGTGCTACTGTTGACCTCGGGGTTGTGTGTTTGAGCCCCATGTTGGGTGTAGAGATCACTTAAGAAAATAGAAACCTTTCTGAAACAAATACGTAAAAACCAATGGATGTTTCTGACGGTTCCTCTGGCTTATGCCTCTGTCTGCTTCACAGTCTTCTATCAGGGGTAGCCGCTATGTTTCTTATCCATTTGCATGCGGGTTGGCCCCAGGCTGCCCCCCACTTTCAGAGAATACTGCAGTCCGCCACCCGCACCTCTTCCCCGGTGCTGTGCTCCCCGGGAATCTCCTAAAAGCGGGGCGTACAGGTCATAGGTCATGTCCTCACCTGCTTTCACAGTTTGACTGCCACATTCCCTCAGATGGCTGCACCATGTCCACTCCCATGGCCACTCACTCTCCTCATCTTACCAGCTTGGTACCTAGAAGAATAACGATGATAAGGTCCGCTGCCATTTATTAAATATCTGCCACCTGCCGAGTGCCATGCCCGTTGCCTCATGTGCAGAGTGCGAAACGCTTACGTCTTTGCGAGGTGTCAGTCAGTATCTTGTTGACAGCTGAGGGTCCCGAGGTTGAGGAAAGTAAGTTCCTCACCCAGGGGCACACACCTCTCCTGGGACGGAGGCAGGGTTTGAGCCGACGTCAGTCACTGGTATGCCTTGAAAAATACGTGCCCGCAAATGTGCTTGGTTCGTTGGATTAAAATCACGTAACTAGCTGCGACGGGGGAGGGTGACATGGGTTGGGAGCTCACCTGGGGTTGGGGGTGCCCTGTGCAGTGTTTTCCCCATCAGAGTGCAGTGCTCAGAGAGCCACAGAAATTCTTGTCTGCGACCAGAGCTGAAATAAAAACGAGATCCTCACACTATTCCCACATCAGTACGATGACAACAAAAACGAAAACGGCTGAGTAGTGTCAGTATGGAAGGGCTCTCTCTTCTGGAGATGTCTTAATGTATTAGAAGAGTATTTTTGTACAGTTTTTTCTCCGTGCTTCAGGCATACATCTAAACGGTTAATGGTTGGAATAGCCCAAGCATTTAAAAAAAAATTTTTTTTTAATATTTATTTATTTTTGAGAAAGAGAGACAGACAGACCACGATGGGCAGAGGGGCAGATAGAGAGGGGGACACAGATTCTGAAGCAGGCTCCAGGCTCTGAGCTGTGAGCACAGAGCTCGATGCGGGGCTCAAACCCGCAAACCGTGAGATCGTGACCTGGGCTGAAGTTGGACGCCTAACTGACTGAGCCCCCCAGGTGCCCCGGGAATAGCCCATGCTCTCTAAGGCAGACTGGAAAGCTTCCACTTAAGGAAAACTCATTTGTTTAATAAAAAGCTTTTCTGGGTGCAGAGAGGAGTGAGGCACTCTCCCGCCTCCAGGTGCTTACAACCTAAGGGGAGAAAAGCATCAGCGAATAATTTGGGGGCCATGTTGGTTCTCCACCGGCAAATGGAGGTCTCCCAGGAAAATGGAATAGAGACAGGGGCCCAGTGGCAAATGCAGGGGGGTTTGGCTCCTGCCATCTAACAGACGGTGCCTTGCCCCCGTGTCAGCTTCAGCTCTGCCTTCTCAGGGAGTGTGAGAAAACGAGGACCACAGACTGCAAACAAGCTGGCGGCGTCAAAGGAGGATGGGGCTGGCTTGGGCCAGAGGGCGCTAGGTCATCGGGGAGTGACCAGGGACTCCAGCCTCGGAGACAGAAAGGTGATATCTCTCTGCTTGCAGGTGGTTGGAGTTTTGAAGGTTCCCCAAATTTCTGACCTGTCCTCCCCCGCCACTGGCACACGGAACAATATTTCCAGGCGAACTCATTTTGTAACATGAATCACAGTGGGTTAAAACTCTGCTCTCGGGGCGCCTGGGTGGCTCAGTCGGTTCAGCGTCTGACTTCGGCTCAGGTCACGATCTCGCGGTCCGTGGGTTCGAGCCCCGCGTCGGGCTCTGGGCTGAGGGCTCAGAGCCTGGAGCCTGTTTCGGATTCTGTGTCTCCCCCTCTCTCTGCCCCTCCCCCGTTCGTGCTGTCTCTCCCTGTCTCAAAAATAAACAAACATTAAAAAAAAAAATTAAAAAAAAAAAACAAAACTCCACTCTCTTCGGACCTCTCCTGCGAGGGTCGCTTGGGGAATCAAAGGGAGTCACTTTTCAGACACGGAGGCGGCACTTACTGGCCTGAAACACCACATTCGGCCAGATGACGATTAGACTGATTCCACCTGCTGCTTGAGAATTTATAAAGTTTTAACTGCTCATTGCCTGGCGGCCCCATCCATTGTCAGCGGGCGCAAACAATCCCCAACTAGAGGCCAGGTGCTTTCCTGACATTTTCCTTGAAGCAGGCGGGGGTCCGATTAAGTGTTTCATGGATTTCCGCCACGAGGACTCATTTGTGCAGTTTGCAAGAGCCTGGTGCTACCCGCTCTAAAAATGAAGGTTTTTCTTGATGTGGGCTTAACGAGCATTTTCCTCCTGTGCCTCCTGCTCCTTCAAAAGGGGGGGTTGCAGAGAGAGAGAGAGAGAGAGAGAGGGAGAGAGAGAGAGAGAGAGAGCACCGTGACTGGAATTATAATGAGCTCTCAAACCTGTTCCTAATTATCTTCCGTAACTTAGCAACATCCTGGGTGAGCGCAGAAAGGAGCGGAGTGATTTAAATTCATTGGTAAGATGTGGGTGTAAGTAGGGAAATCGGGCACCCCGGGGCTCCGGGTACAGTATGAGGCGGCATTTGCTAGGTGGGGAAAGGGTGTGAGCGTTCAGTTCAGCTTCTTTTTAGAGGAACAGGGGAGGGAGGAGGAGCTGAGCCCACGAGAGGCGGAGAAGTTGCTCGCATTGCTACTTGAAGATTGGTACAATGCCCGGGGAAGGACATCTGCGTCCTCGCTGTTTCCTTCTAATGGTGTGCGGTCGTGGGCCGGGGAACAAGTGGTTCCAGTGCACTGAGCAATTCATCCGAAAATTCAAGTGTAGGTCAGAGGAAGCCTAGCTCGATCATAGTGTATGAGAAGAGGATTTGGCCATATTGCCGACTTAGGAACGAGGCGTAAAACCTGAGAGCGACAGGGGTGATAAACACCTAGCTCAACATCATGTGTCTGCTCAGAAGCAAGGGGTCGACGGGAGACTGTTGTGTTTTTTCTTGTTACCGTTGGTCATGGAGCCTCAAATGCAGAGTGTGCGATCGGCTCTGGGTCTGCTTTTCAACGAGCAACATTGACTTGAGAATGTCCAAGGAAAGAGTGCTGGGTGTGGGAAGCCCTGTTATGTGGGCTGGAGGAATTGGGGGTGTTTGGTCCCAAACAGGAAGCCCGAGGGACCCTAGATCCGAGAGGGAGGTTCCCTCATCCGTAGCAAGGTGCCTTTGCTAGATGTTGAATTTGCCCCTACCTGGCTATTCCTTCGCTTCTGCGTGGACCAGCTTTCTTTGCAGGGAGAGCTTTCCTCCTACACCCTGCAGGTCTGTGCCAGGCAGTTACCAGTGAGCTGCTTGGCATGGCTGGAGCTGGCCTGTCTGTGGGGTTGGAGCCTTCTTGCTTCTGCCCAGGCGACGAGCAAAATGCCCATTGCGTTGGCTAGCTCTGGTGTTACCGAGTCCCAGGGCACTGTCCATATGCCAAAGCATCTTTTCTTTTTTTTAAGTTTATTCATTTATTTTGAAAGATAAAGAGACAGCCCAAATGAGGGAGGGGCAGAGAGAGAGAGAGAGAGAGAGAGAGAGAGAGAGAGAGAGAGAGAGAATCCCAAGCAGGCTCTGCACTGTCAGGGCAGAGCCTGATATGGGGCTTGAATCCATGAACCACGAGATCATGACCTGAGCAGAATCCGAGAGTCAGACACTTAGCCGACTGAGCCACCCAGGCGATCCAATATTCCAAGGCATCTTAACCAGATCAGAGCTATGTAGTCAATAAAGTCTACAGGCTCAGAGTGCCAGTTCTCAGAACCCAGGGAAGGTTTCACGGAAGAAAGGGACTTAAAAAGAGGGTCACATTTGGGGCACCTGGGTGGCTCAGTCAGTTAAGCATTGGACTCTTGGTTTCCGCTCAGGTCGTGATCTCATGGTTTGTGGGTTTGAGCCACACATCGAGATGCACATTCAGTGCAGGGCCTGCTTGGCATTCTCTCTCTCTCTCCCTCTCTCTCTGCCCCTCCCCCACTCGCTCTCTCAAAATAAATAAACTTTAAAAAATTTTTAAAAAAGCAAAAAAAGAGGGTCAGATTTAAACAAGCAAAGAGAAGGAGGGGGAAGCCCTGGGCTGGAGAAATATTATTGCCAAGTGGGGAGTGGACAAGTCTGACTATAAGGGGGAAGACCCATGGGGAAAGTTCAAATGGTGGAAAGCCTTAAATGCCACGTGCACAGTTTGGCTTCTGTCTTATAGGCAAATGGGAGGGTTGTCAGATTTGGCAAATAAAATACGATGCCCGGTTATATTTGAATTTCAGGTAGATAACAACTTTCGGTGTAATTATGTCCTAAATATCCCATGGGGTATAGTCATATTCAAAAAACGTATTTGTTGTTTCTTTGAAATTCAGACTGAACTGGGCACCCCGTACTTTTATCTGGCAACTCATGCAAGGGGAAGTCACTGACGTTTTATAACAAGGGAGTCCTCTGTGTCAAGTTTGGAAGGAGTCGTCTGGTTGCTGTTTAGCAGCTGAATTAGAGGAGGAAGACGCAGAATCGGGGTTAGGGAAGGGAAAAACCAGACTCCTCCTCTACGCTCAATGCTTCACTCCCCTTTCTTTTTTAAAGTTTTTTATTGATTTCCTTTGAGGGAGAGAGAGAGAGAGAGCGTGCGCGTGTGAGTAGGGGAGGGGCAGAGAGAGGGAGAGAGTCCCAAGCAGGCCCCACCCTGTCAGCACAGAGCCTGATACGGGGCTCGAATCCATGGACCATGAGATCATGACCTGAGCCGAAATCAAGAGTGAGACGCTCAGCCGACTGAGCCACCCAGGCTCTCCTCAGTACTTCACATCTGATACCAGATGTTGGGGGCAGTTTCCCACACCAAGCAATTGTGCGACACCAGATGAGCGTCCTGTAATTCAACCTAGTTCTGACGTTATCCACCTGGACAGCATCAGCTCCCACAGGTTGAGGGTTCCGATGCCACGAGACTGCCCCTCCCCACCAGATGTCACTCTCAAGTCCGGGTTACCCGTGTATCAGAAGTTCCTACAACCCCCCGCCCCCGCCTCAGTTCATTAATTTGCTACAACAGTTTTCAGAACTCAGGAAAATAGCTTGCTCACTAGAGTACCAGTTTGTGATAAAAGGATACAACTCAGAAAGAGCCAGATGGCAGGAACGCCCGGGACAAGGTATGGGCGAAGGGCTGGGTGGTTATCTAGAGGCTTTCCAAGAACCGCCTGATTAACAGAAACGCGGATCGGAAGGGCTCGTTATGAACACAAGACACTCCTTTCACCTGCTTGCTCAGGAGTTCTTTCAGGAGCTCGGGACAAAAGACCAGATCCGGAAACAAAAATTCTCCCATTCCTCTTATCGCTTAGGAGATTACAGAGTTTTCGGAGACGTGTGCTATGTGTGTGCATGCGGAACCACGGCCGTGGATGAAGCTAACAATACGCACGACAGTGCACGTGAATATAAATCACAGCAGCACAGGCCATTACTTGGAAAATGCTTGAAAGTGTCCCGGGTTCACTATATGAAAGCGAAGGGTGGATTCAGGAGGTCACTGCATGGCGCGGTCAGTAGGACTTGGTGACTGGCCGGACGCAGTTCAGGGAAGGAGGCAGGGGAGGGTGGAGGTGACAAGGGTGGGTTCGAGGTTGAGGACCAGCTGGGATGAATCATGGAAGAAACAGTTCAGAGAAAGAACGACATAGAGGAAAGAAGGCGGAATTCTGAGTCCTCCCGGAGACCTTCTCATGGTAGGCACCTAACGGAAGCTTCAGGAAGCCGGAGACGCACAAGCGAATTCCGGACGGGAGAGTGGGTAGGACCTGTTTTTTCCAAGTCTCTGGATAGTGGCAGCAGCCGAAGCAGGTGAAACGGCAGATGAGCCCTTCACGGGAGGGAGAAAAGTGAGGGGAGTAGTGGCCTGGGGTGGGGGCTGGGGTGAAGAAAGCAAAGTCCACTGCCTGATCGAGTCGCGTCTCTACTCTGGGCCGGCAAGTGAGTTCCATTTCCCTGTGGCTTAATCCGTTTTTTCATTTGCTTTCATTTTCAATGAAGGCGGAGAGCAAACACAGAGAAAGAGCCATAGTTGCTGCAACAGGCCCCCTCCTATGAACACAGTTGAGGGATGTGCTCTCAAATCTCCAAAGGCCCAGCAAGACTTCCCTCCGAGCATCATGCCGATGCTCCAAGGATCACAGACAAAACCTGACAATACCACCGGCTCCCACACGTGTCAGCCCGGATCTGGAGTGAAGGGGTGCGGCTGGGAGGCCTGAGGTGCAGGGGCCTGGAGTCCTCGCAGGCCTGGCACGAATCCTGCACCAGAGCGGCTGGCTCAGTGGCCGGCGTCCTGCCCCCAGCACCTCTGCCACGTGTCTCAGTCACAGCCAAGCGGTGACCAGCTCGTTGCGCCCCCGCCCCACCCCAAGGGACAGGACTTGGACGCACACTCGACGAATCACACGCTCTGGTTGTCCCTCGGTCAGGGACACCGGGAGCAACGTGACCGTGACCCTTAGCCGAGGACGATATCCAGGGACTGAGAGTAGGTCAACTTGTTGGCATCTTAATGAGATTCTAAAGGTTTCCGGCTCCCGTTCAGGTGAAAATCTTTTGCATTTTAGACATTCCAACTGAATGCTAAATATTTTAAGCGAACGTCCACGCGCAGCAAGCAGGGCACAGTGAGGCACTTTCGCATGAGGCGAGGCCTGGTTGAAATACCCCTGCCCGTCACCTTCCACCCTCCCCCACACGCTGCTCTAGGTCACCCTGGAAACCGCTCTGATCCCCTTGCTGGACCTGTGACTGAGCCTGGCACTCCGGGAGGCCGCCTGGGTCCCCTTTACTGAACCGCATTTAGTAGTAACTCTCCAATGTCCCCAGAGCTGGGTTTGACCCTCTAATTTGTGAACGAAGCGACCTGGGATCACACGTTTCTGGTTTTGCGATTTTAACTGTCTGGGCGAAGGCAGATTGTCACCTGAAGGCTTATGCCCACGAGCCATGGTCCCAGGAGACTGAGAATTAGCGTGTGCTAAGTGCTGCTTGGGGTGACACTAGGCCCCCAAACAATTTTTCAGGTAGGTTTTGTTTTCATTTTACACACCTGAGGCTCAGAGCCTCCCGAATGTACCCAAGGCCACGTAACTACTAAGTGTCTAAATTGGGATAAGAGCCTAAAGCCAGCTGACTTGGGATTCGGAACTCTGTTTATACTCTGTGCTGCAGCGTGGAGCTCCGGTCTCCTTCTTCTTCCCCTGGGGATAAAAATGTATATGAAACCGAGCGTGCAGCTCTGTGTGTTTACTGTTTCCTCTTCTGTCTGATACATTCGGTAACAAATACCGACTGCTCGATCAACAGCCCGGAAGACAAAATTTTAGTACCTTCTTAGCAGATAGCAACTGCACTTACTTATTTTTTTAATAGGCTTTAATTTTTAGAGCAGTCCTCGGTCCACAGAAAAATTGAACGGGAAGTAAAGAGATTTCCCACATACTCCCCTGCCCCCACATGCGTAGCCTCCCCCATTACCAACGTCCCCCATCAGACTGGTACACGTGTACACATTATAATCATCCAGGGTCCATGGTTTGCATTAGGGCTCACTCTTCGTGGTGTATATTCGATGGGTTTGGGAAAACGTGTGACATGTATCGATCATTGTGGTGTCCTAAGAGTACAGTTGATACTTGAACAAGGTGGGGGTTAGGGGTGCCAACCCCCCGTGCAGTGGAAGATCAGCATACAACTCTTGACTCCACGAAAACTTAACTACTAATAACCTACCGTTGACGAGAAGTCTTACCAATAACGTAGTCAATTAACCCATATTTTGTACATTATCTGTGTTATATACTGTATTCCTACAATCAAGTAAGCTACAGAAAAGAAAATGATTTTAAGAAAATCATAAGAAGGAGGAAATGCATTTACTTTACCGTACCGTACTTACTGGGAAAAATTCACATATAAATGGGCCCCCCGCCCGGTTGAACCTCGTGTTGCTTGAGGGTCATTTGTAGTTTCACTGCCCTAAGATTCTTCTGTGACCTGCCTATTCATCCCTCTCTCCCCCTAACCCTTGGCAACCACAGATCATTTTACCGTCTCCATAGTTTTGCCTTTTCTAGAACGTTACATAGTTGGACCCATACAGTATGTAGCCTTTTCCGATTGGCTTCTTTCACTTACTGATAAGCAGTTGGGGTTCCTGCATGTCTTTTCATGGCCTGATAGCTCATTCCTTTTTGGCACCGAATAATCTTCCATTGTCTGGAGGGACCACAGTTTATCCATCACCTAGTGAGGGACATCTTGGTGGCCTCCAAGCTTCGACCATTATGAATAAAGCCGCTATAAATTTCCATGGGTAGGTTTTTGTGTGCAGCATGTTTTCAGCTCCTTTGGGTAAATACCAAGGATTGCACTGGCTGGATCATATGTTTAGTTTTGTAAGAAACTGCTGAACTGTCTTCCAAAGTGGCTGCCCCATTGTTCATTCCCACCAGCGATGAATGAGAGTTCCTGTTACTCCCCACCCTCACCCAGCATTTCGTGTTGTCAGTGTCTTAGATTTGGGCCCTTCCCATAGGTGCGTAGTGATATCTTGTTGTTTTAATTTGCACTTCCTCAAATACACGTGATGTTGAGCATCTCTTCATATGCTGATTTGCCATCTGTACCTCGGCTTTGGTAAGGGGTTTGTGCAGATAGTTTCCCCATTTTTTAATCAAGTTCATTTTCTTATTGTTGAGTTTTTTTAAGTTTATTTTTTAATTGTGGCATATTGACCTAAGCTGTACCATCGTAACCATTTAAGCGTTCAGGAGTGTTAAGCATATTCACATGGTTGTGCAACCAGTCTCCAGAACTCTTCATCTTAGGAGACTGAAACTCTGTCCCCATTAAACAACCTGCACTTTCCCCCACCCCAGCCCCAGCCTCTGGAAACCACCACTCTACATTGTATCTCTGTGAGTTTTTGCCTGCACTAAGTTGTATTTCTAAAATAATATAATACATCTTCTTTTTTAATATCATTTTTTTCCTTTCCAAAATGGAACGAAAAATCAAAGCTTTACATCTCTTACTTCCGGATGATCTGTTCTAGAGATGGAATGGTCTGCTTCTCACTTAGTGCTGTGTTTACGGGTCCCCCCGCCCCCCCGCCCCCGTCTCTCTGCAGTTCTGCCCGGGGTTCTTGCTGTGCCGGCCAAGGAGTATATGAGGAAGGTGGCAACAGGCAAAATACTAGCAGTTGTCCTGAGTTCCTCGATGTCTACAAAGATGAGTGAAAAAGGATGAAGAGTACATATCCTAAGACAAGATGTGGTCATGGACCACTTGCTGGGTTTTTGACAAATAGAAACCTAAACAAATACTGATGAGAGTGGGAAATACGGAGCATTTTGGAAGCCGTCTTAAGACAGCTGATCCTTTTTATGGGTGAGGCCGACCATGAGTCAAAGGGACACCACCTTTTTTTTTTTTTTTAATGTTTATTTATTTTTGGGAGAGAGAGAGAGAGAGAGAGAGACAGAGTGCGAGTGGGGGAGGGGCAGAGAGAGAAGGAGACACAGAATCCACAGCAGGTTCCAGGCTCTGAGCTGTCAGCACAGAGCCTGACTCAGGTCTTGAACTCATGAACCACGAGATCATGACCTGAGCTGAAGTCGGACGCTTAACCGACTGAGCCACCCAGGCGCCCCAAAGGGGCACAACCTTTTAACTAACTTGTAAACACCTCACAAGGAAAGATAACTAAGGTACACATCTAAGGGGGTTCTAACACCTATCACGTTTCTCTCACTTTATATTTCTTGTTACTTTTGGATATCCTGGCTCAATATCTATTAAATGACACTGACTTCCCCAAAACCATTTGCTGTTTTTACAGTAACAGCTCATTAAATGGGTAGAAACAATCATTCCTATTTGCTTAGATGGTTTTCACATTTGCATAGGATGTCTGCATATTTTACTTAGACTTGATTCTCACAGCAACTTGGTGTGATAAGAAAAGCGTGGAGGTATTTCCATTTTCATTGTTATGGACATGAAGGGCTAGAGAGGCAAAGGAGTTTCTTATTGTCATATATTTAGTAAGTCAAAGAGTTCATAGTCAAAGACAGGTCTCCAGGTTCAAAGTCTGGTGGGCTTTCCACAAAATAACCATCATTATAAAACCCCTTATGGCTAGGGTGGTAATTTTTGTCTTGTCTAATTTGTATCACATGAATGTACCTTTCATGAAATAACCACAAATCATCAGAGATCCAAATAATTTTTAGTGTAATTAGGGCCGATGCAATATTTGAGACCTGCTTAATACTTTAAAAAGTGTGTGTGTGTGTGTGTGTGTGTGTGTGTGTGTGTGTGTGTGTGTGTGTGTGGAGAGCAACAGAGCTCAAGTTGGGAAGACGGAGAGCGAGAGAATGTCAAGCAGGCTCCACACCCAGTGCCCAGGACAGAGTTAGACACAGGGCTCTCACTACCATGAGATCGTGACCTGAGCCAAAATCAAGAGTTGGACGCTTAACCAACTGAACCACCTGGGGCCCCCAAAAGTATTTGTTTTTTATCTCAAATTTAACTTGATATCCTTTATTTTTTTTCCTAAACCTGGCCACTCTAATTCTTATGACATCAGTCAGATCCCCACCCAGTTGCATATATTTCTATATCCCTATATGGATTTGCATCTTTTTTAGTCTTTTTAATCTTTTTTGTCTTCATTTGGTTTATCTCAAAGTGCTTTCTATTTTTTTCTTGTGGTTTCTTCTTTGATCATTGGTTATTCAGGAATGTATTATTAAAATTTCCACATCTTTGTAAATTTCCCCCATTTTTTTTTTTGTTACTGATTTCTAATTTCATTTCACTGTAGTCAGTCATTTTGTATGATTGTACTCCTTTTTAACTTTTTGATTGTTTTGTGGCCTGGCATATGGTCTATCCTGAAGAATATTTCATGGACATTGAGAAAATGTACATCCTGCTACTGTTGAGTGTTTTATGGGTGTCTGTTAGGTCTAATTGGCTTATAACATCGTTTAAATCTTCCATTTCCTTGTGGATCTTCTGTCTAGTTATTCTATCCATTATTGATAACAGGATAATGAAGTTTCCAACTGTTAGAGTTTAATTGTCTACTTTTCCCTTCACTTCTCTGAGTTTTCCCTTCATGTAATTTAAGGGTTTATCATTAGGTGCATATATTTATAATTATTATGTTCTCTGATGGTGCGACCCTTTACAATTTTTAATCTCCAGTAACAATTTTTATCTTCAAGATTATCTCGTCTAATATTACTTTACCTCCTCCAGCTCTCTTTTGGATACTCTTTGCAGAGGGTATCTCTTTCCGTCCTTCAATTTTCAATTTAGTTTGGATCTTTGAATCTAAAACGTGTCTCTTGGAGATGGCATTATGCATCATGTGTTTTCATGGTAGTTGGGTCATGTGTTTTCTTTTTTGGAAATCCATATTGCCAATCTCTACCTTTTGACTGAAGTGCATTTATCGTTAATGTAATCACTACTTAGGTAGGATTTACATCTGCCACTTTGATATTTCTTTCCTATGTGTCTTATGTCTTATTTATTCTTCTGTTTCTTCATTACTACCTTTTGTGTGTGTGTCAAATAGATATTCTCTAATACCACTTAAGTTCCCTTGTTATTTATTTTACTGTACTTTTAAAAAAGTTATTTTCATAGTATTTTCCCTAGTAATTATAATTAACATCTTAACACAATCTGACGAATTAATATGACCTTAATTGTAATAGTATACAAAAACTTTGCTCCATTTTAGCTCTGTTCACCTCCCTCCTTCTATTAATGTCATACAACTTACATCTTTAGACATTCTGAACTCATCAACATAGTTTTATAATTCTTGCCTTATGCAGTTGTCTTTTAAATCAGATAGCAAAATAAAATAGTTACGAGCAAAAATATATTCATAGTACCTTTCACATTTACCTCCATAGTTATCTTTTACCAGGGCTCTTTATTTCTCTGATGGAACTAAGTTACTGTCTACTTTCCTCTCAGTTTAATCTGAGTGACTGCGTTTAGTTTTTCTGGTAGGGTAGGTATGCTAGCGATGAGTTCTTTCATTTTTTTTTTTTGTTTATCTGTGATTATCTTCAGTTTGTCTTTGTTTTTTGTTTTTGTTTTTAAAGACAGTGGCAGTGGCTGTAAAGTTCTTGATTGGTAATCTTTTTCTTTCAACAGTCTGAATATGTCATCCACTGATTTGTCGAGATATAGAGATAGAGATAGAGATAGGGATAGGGATAGGGATAGGGATAGGGATAGGGATAGGGATACATATACATATACATATACATATACATATACATATACATATACATAGATATAGATATCTTTGAGTTTATCCTACTGAGAGTTCATTGAGCATGTATATGTAAAATAGTGTTTTCAAAAGTTTGGGAAGTTTTTGGTCATTATTTCTTCAAATATTCTTCCTGGCCCTTTCACTGACTCTGCCTTCCTTCTGGGACTACCATGATGTGTATGTTGCTACCCCTAATGGTGTCACACAGGTTTCTAAAGCTTTGTTTATTTCTCTTCATGCTGTTCTCTTTCTGTTCACCAGGCTGGATAATCCCAATTGATTGACCGGTATCCAAATTCCCTCTTTCTTCTGCCAGTTCAAATCTGCTATGGAGCCCCTCTAGTGAATTTTTCATTTCAGTATACACTTTTCAACACAAATTTATATTTGGTTCTTTTTAGTAGTTTCTGTCTCAGTATTGATATTCTGTACCTGATGAGACATCATTTTCTTACTTTCTTTTAAACATTTTTAACTTTACTTATTTGAGGGAGAGAGAGAGAGAGAGAGAGAGAGAGAGAACATGAGTGGGGGAAGGGCAGAGAGAGAGGGAGAGAGAGAGAGAGAGAGAGAGAGAGAATCTTAAGTAGACTCTGCACTCTGTGCCCGTCCTGAGCCTGACGTGGGGCTTAGTCTCACAACTATGATATCACGACCTGAGCTGAAGAGTCGGACATTTAATGACCTGAGCCACTCAGGCACCCCACTTTGTTTTAATTCTTTAGGTATGGTTTCCTTTAGTGATTTGAACATATTTTTAAAAGATGATTTAAGGTCCTTGTTTAGTAAATCCAACATCTGGACTTCCGTTAGGATGGTTCTGTGTTAGTTACTTTTTTCCTGTGCATGGAATAAGTAAATAAATATATATATATATATATATATATATATATATATATATATATTATTGTCTCACAAATTTTTTATGGAAACTAGATGTTTTAAATATTAAGTATCCAGAAAACTAAATAAATAAATAAATACAAAGTATCCAGATTTTCTTCTCTTTGGGATTCGTTATTGTTGCTGTTCTTGCTATGTGCTCGTTTAGTGACTTTCTGAATTAATTCCACAAACTATGCATTCTTTGTCACTTGCACCTACGGAAGTCTCTGCTCAGTTAGCTAGCGGTTGCCAAATGGTTGGAGAGATATGTCCTCAAACGCAGTGAAATAATAAGTCCAGTCCCCCAGGCTTTCGTAAGGCCCTCTGTGTGTGTTGAGCCACACCTGCCATATTCCGTTTCTATCTCTGCCTTCGCTTTCTCTCCCTGCTCGTATGTCGCCTCAGTGTCAGCCAGAGGTGAGCGATTAAGCCTTCTAAGCTCTTGCCTAGACGTACCCACCACCCTGCACGTGCATGTGGCCTTCTGGATTCTCAGTAATAGGTCACAGCTTTACAAAGGCCCCCGAAGACATCTCATTCCCCAGCATCTCCTTTTACGTTTTTTGTTCAGCATCTTGTTAGTCTTAACTGGTATCACTACCACACGCAGCTGTAATGGCAAACAGTTGCCCCTGACTGTGTTTACAGATGCCCTAGGGATACAGCTCTTTGCACAGAACTTACTCTAAATCAGGTCGAATAGAGACAGGTCTTGAGAATGCAGGTTTTCAGAGAGATTCCAGACAGCCTTAAAAATGACAGTTGTCTTGAGGGTGGCTTCAGGGGGGCTTCAGACTCATTCTGCCCCTTCTTGTGGCTGCTAGGTTGCTGTTTTTCACTTGTATCAATGTATAAAGCTGTTGTTTTCCAAGGCTACTGTGGCGCTGGGAAGAGCAGTGAATAGGAACAGAGCAAGTTGAAATGTCACAAAGCTCACTGTTCTTACTGAGACTCAGTCATAGTCCTTGAGGAAATACTGCACGAACCGTTGCAATGCTATGATTAGTTTATAGAGTTCTGAAAAACTTGTTTTTCACAAATTTTGCCAATTTCTCATTTTCTTTGTGGAGGTTTTTGGAAGGCCTTACTCCACCATTCTGGAAGTGCTTCTCCAAAACTGATTATTTCTCTCTTTCTTTTTCTTTCTTTCTTTCTTTCTTTCTTTCTTTCTTTCTTTCTTTCTTTCTTTCTTTCTTTCATTCATTTCTTTTATTCTTTATTTTTGAGAGAGAGAGCAAATGAGCAAGCACAAGCAGGGGAGGGGCAGAGAGAGAGGGAGACACAGAATCCGAAGCAGATTCCAGGCTCCGAGCTGTCAGCACAGAGCCCAACATGGGGCTCAAACCCACAAACAGTGAGATCATGACTTGAGCTGAAGTCAGAGGCTTAACCGACTGAGCCACCCAGGCGCCCCCCACCCTTACTCTTTTCAATCTCTTCTTTTTTTTTTAATGTTTATTTATTTTTCAGAGAGAGGGACAGAGCGGGAGCAGGGGAGGGACAGAGAGAGAGGGAGACACAGAGTCCAAAGCAGGCTCCAGACCCTGAGCTGTCAGCACAGAGCCCGATGCGGGGCTTGAACTCACGGACTGCAAAATCATGACCTGAGCCGAAGTCAGACGCTCAACCGACTGAGCCACCGAGGAGCCCCATCCAATACTGACCTTTTTAAGGGGCTTTTTAGAGATCGTACCTTCACTCCCAGAAGGAATCATAGCCATATGATATTTTCATGCATCATGACAGTTCTCTGAGGACAGCAGTTTTAGGAAGGGGATGCTTAGTGCTTCTGGGATCAGTTAAAAGCATTAGATACTTGGGTGCCTGCCTGGCTCAGTTGGTAGAGCAGGTGACTCTTGATTCCAGGGTCATGAGTTCAAAAGCCCCACGTTGGGTGTAGAGCTTACTTAAATAAATAAATAATAGCATTCAAAACAAAATGAAACAATAGCATTAAAGAAAAAAGCATTAGATATTTATTGCACTTATTTTTCACACCCCCAGTAGGCTTTTATTACTTCCTTGCTGCTGCGTATAGTCACTAAACGGTTATAATTGGTATTACATGAATAATAAGAAAAGATAATGTTTTACATTTCCAAATAGGTGTCAGTAAGAGGCAGAGTTTTGAAAACAGTCGTGATAATGAAGTACAATGGGAAGCTATTAAGAGTGATAGAATTTATGAGAGTAATTTATTTTTTTATTTTTATTTTTAAAAAATGCTTATTTATTTTTGAGAGAGAGAGAGCACGCAAGTGGGGAAGGGGCAGAGAGAGAGAGGAAGAGACGGAGAATCCCCAGAAGGCTCAACACTGCTAGTGCAGAGCCCAACGTGGGGCTTGAACCTATGCACCATGAGATCATGACCTGAGCCGAAACCAAGAGTTGGACGCCTAACCGACTGAGCCACCCAGGCATCCCCAAGAATAATTTAAGTATAAGATTATTCAAAGATAATTAATTACAGAGCCCAACCATAGAATCTGTTAGAAATAGGCTAATAGAGCAAAATGTAGAAAAACTCTACACCAGAGAATGTTCTCTGTTGACCTCTGACTCCTGAATACGTATTGTTCTATTAATATACTAGTTATTCCCCTTCGAAATGCCACATGTTTGGAAGCCTAATGGGTCTACATGTTTTAGTTGTAGTTTATAAAGAAGCAGCCATTTTTAGTAACCATATTGAGCTGTTTTTATGTGGAGTTTTTATACTCCATAGACTCTCCTATGTGGGCTTACTGAAAAAGCTAGTAAGAACAAAATGATTGCTTCAGGGGCGCCTGGGTGGCTCAGTCGGTTGAGCATCTGACTTCGGCTCAGGTCATGATCTCCCGGTTTGTGGGTTTGAGCCCCACATCGGGCTCTGTGCTGACAGCTCAGCACCTGGAGCCTGCCTCGGATTCTGTGTCTCTGTCTCTCTCTGCCCCTCCCCTGCTCACGCTCTGTCTCTCAAAAATTAATAAATATTTAAAAAAAATAAAAAAAGAACGAAAAGACTGCTTGAGTAAGCTTGGAGTGCTGACATTAAGTTGAATTTTTAAACGTGTGGTATCGGCTCACTAACAATAAAGATGACCATTTCCTTTCAGATAGACTCTGAGAGCACAATAGCAGATTCAGGTAATTTGTCTTATTTTTCTAGAGCATCCTGCTAAAACAGTAAGTGATCACATTTTTTTAGCAAGGTCACATTTTACTTGCATTACTCTCCAAAGCAATAAACAATCCATCCATCTTCCCACCAGACCCTAAAAACCCAAAACCAACAAAAAAAAAGCCCTATATTTCATGGGGTTAAAAGGTCAGCCTCACTGAGAAACACCAATGGGATCTGCTGTTTCTCTTTGTGACTGAGCCTGATTTTTTTCAAATCTATTATGTAAAGGGTGAAAATAATCATCTTTGGGTTCACTCAAGCTGGTCATTCTTCCTGAATTGAATAAAAAGTCAGGAAATGAGGAAATTCACTTTCCACTCACCAGCGTCTCACTGTTCTGTGCCGTTAGGAATGCCAATACTCTTCAGCAATTTGCCAGCTTTTAGAAAAGACCCCATAGTTGGTGATCCAGATTTTCTGGAGGTAAATGACCACCTGAAAGTTGAGACGGACCCTAGGATACAACAGTCTACTAAGTGGCTCCGACAAAAATGCAAAGCTCAGGCACTTTTCAGATATATCCCAAAGAACAGCCAGAAGGTCTGGTCCAGACGCTCCTCTGACGTCTCACTGACTTGTCTCTTTGCTGCTAAACGGAGCAGTTGTGGGAAAAGACAGAACCACACAGAAGAAGTGAAATCTTTGGCTTTGAGAAAATTGCTGAGCAGGTTTGTTTTAAGCACTTTGAATGTTTTGTAATGTTACAATTTTAAGAGAAGCCTGGCTGCTTTCAGAGCAGAGAATCAAGATGCTAACATTAAAATGAAGGACAAATACATAAGGAAAAAGCCAGGCTGTGCTAATCGTACTTCGAACACTTTCTCACAGAACTGTATGAATCAGCCAGGATGCTTGTTAAAAACACAGCTTCCTGGGTCTTTTCCTTCCCTCGTAAACTTTAGGGAACTCTAGGACTCGGGATTTGAATTTTAAGTCGGAATTTTATACAGTCTAAAGTTTGAGAACCACGAAGAAGTCCTATTTTCTGCTTATAAACACTTTAGTATTCCAGTTAACCCAAGAGTTAAAAATAAAACTAGCTTAGGGAGACTGGGTGGCTCAGTTGGGTAAGCATCTTGATTTTTGGCTCAGGTCGTGATCTCCCGGCTTGTGAGTTTGAGCCCCACATCAGGCACTGACAGTGCAGAACCTGCTTGGGATTCTCTCTCCCCTTCTCTCTCTCTCTCTCTCTCTCTCTCTCTCTGTCTCAAAATAAATATATAAACTTTAAAAATAAAAATAAAAAAAATAAAGCCAGCTTCTAGCACAAACTAAATACTAAGTACGTCTCTCCTTTCTTAACTATCATAACCTGGAGTTTTTCTTTATGCAGCTCTCACTTAGGCTCTTCTAAAGTATCTTCCTAACTTGGTTGGTCTTCTCTGTAAAGATGTTCACTTCTCCATAATTTTTTCGCACTTTCTTCGTGTTCATTTGTCTTCCCAAACTCAAAAAAACCAACCTTGCTATTCATGCTGTGCTTGCCGCGTGGCAAAAGTTAAGGGCAGTTCTAGAATCACCTAGAACTAGAGCTGGGAACATTTCTGTCTATGCTAATATTAAAAGGACAAGTGACTAAGTACGGGTCCCCGTGTCTCTCAATTACCCACATAGGAGCTGAGCTGAGTCACTGCATCTAAACTGCGACATCTTTCCCCTCATGGCAGCCATGTTGAGTGAAGAGTAGAGCACAGGTCACTGGATCGTAAACATCCACCGGCATAGGATCAAAAGAGACATTCCTGGGCTCCAACCGCCCAGCTTCTGATCGCTGAATGTGGAATGGGAGCCAGGTACCTGTCTTTTTCAAGCACACTTCCCACCCTAGGCGACTCTAGAATCTAGGGTCAACCTTTGGGCAAACTTTCATAGAGAAATTTAACTCCTATATTCAAGGGTAGCTTTGCCGTTCCTACCAAATTCCGCACTGGGGCAAATTACAGTGGAGTAAAGAGAACCTCCTTCATACACCCAACAGCCATCTGAGAACAGGCCCGTGAGGCACACTCAGGCCCCCGTGAGTCACAACGCGTGAACCTCTCAGGACAAATCTGACTTGAGAGTCACAGTTCGAGTGAGTTCAAGTGGGAATCAGTGAGGCTTGTATGTTGTTGATTTACGTGTGTGACAAAGAAAGATGTACTTGACAATATGAATTTATTGGGACCTTAATAAAAATGCGTGCTTCCTTTTTTTTTGAGGGGGATTTTTGACACAAGTAGTTCTCCCCTCTACCCCTTACAATCTTCCATTCCCCACCCCCAGACACACTCACATCCGCGATACCCTCAGGTGCACTTTGGCATTTTATAGTTCTAGATGTAAAACTTACAGATATTATTAACAACTCTGAATTCAAGCATATGGCTTCTCAGTAAATGTTTCTAATGGTTGTAAGAAACGGGCCAGAATGCATAATCATTGATATCGCAAAAGCATTTTTTGTCAATCAGTGAAGGCTGAAGAAACATTGGCTTTAAGTAAAATGCCAAAAAAAAAAAAAAGGGAAGATTTCTTGTCTGCATTGAGATTTTAAATTTTTTTTTAATGTTTATTTATTTTTGAGACAGAGAGAGACAGAGCATGAATGGGGGAGGGTCAGAGAGAGGGAGACACAGAATCAGAAGCAGGCTCCAGGCTCTGAGCCGTCAGCACAGAGCCCAACGCGGGGCTTGAACTCACGGACCGTGAGATCGTGACCTGAGCCGAAGTCGGACGCTTAACCGACTGAGCCACCCAGGCGCCCCAAGATTTTAATAGAAATATAAAAAATAAGTAGTTGTAGCTATTCTCTTGAAAGATGAAATATGAGGAGCTGTGTTGTTTTCTTCTCTTAGCCAATCGCTCACTCATACACCTGGGGTCCCTGAGAGAATCTGACATCCTCTGGAGGGATTAGACCTCTTCCACACCACGCTCTCCTGGGCCCAGGGATGCTGCCCTCTGGAGTGTGCATGTCTGTCTGACATTCCCAGCATTTGGGGGCCCCACTCTTGATGAGGTATATACGCAGGCCTTAGGGGAGACATATGGCCCCAGTCGCACTCAGATGGCCTCTCTGCATCCCGGATGTTGCTCTAGTGGTACAGGTTCACTCTTCGGAGGTGCCGATCGAATGGTGGATGTCAGCGTAGGCCGGACTCCTAGGTTCCAGGAACATTCTGGAACAGACCTAGGACATAGGATTTCGGAGAATAACACAAACACTATTGCATTGTATCTATTGTGTTCTGTGACTTCAGTCATAGAAACGTCTGTGTATTTCTAGGTAGCATGATCATGAGGACTTTGCGAGTGCATGGCGTCTACTAGTGGGAACCTGAAGTTAGCACAGAAAATGCAGGTTTGGGTACATTTAATGATTCTGCCTGCGTAGTTCTGCTTGCTCAAATAGTCGTGAAAAGCACATGAACATTTTTGGAGAGAGCTGGGTAACTTGAAAACTCTCCCAGCACGCGATATCTCAAAACGGGGATGGGGGTGGGGGTGGGGAAGGGTAGACTAGGATACGGCAAAGTAATGTGATGTGACAAAGTTACAAGGAGGGCGCACAGATATTTGCTACTATGGTCCCTGCTTTTTCAGTATGCTTTGAATATCCAGAAGAAGTAAGTAAGGCTCGCATTTGGGAGAGCCTTTTCAAACTCATCATGCAGCCACCTTACCACCCCATATACGTTCGAATTACCAAAAAACGGAAAATAACAAGGGTCAGCGAAGATGTGGAGAAATCGGAGCCCTTGTGCACTGCCGGTGGGAAAGTAAGATGGCGCGGTTGCTATGGAAAACAGTATGGAGGTTCCTCAAAAAATTAAAAACAGGATTACCATATGATCCAGCGATTCTACTTCTGGGTATTTACCCAAAAGAATTTGAAAGTGGGGTCTTGAAAAAATATCTTTACACTCATGTTAATAGTAGCATTATTCACCATGGCTAAAATATGGAAGCAAGCTAAGTGTCCGTCAGTGGATGAACGGACCAAACATACAGCGGAATATTCTTCAGCCCAAAGGAGAAAGAAGTCCTGTCGCATGCTACAATAGGAAGAAACGAGAACTAAGCCAGTCACAAAGGAAGAAATACTGTGTGATTCCACTTATGTATAAAGTAGCTACAGTAATCAAACTCCTAGAGACAGAAGGTAGAATGGCGGTTGCCAAGGCCTGGGGTGAGGGGGAGTGGGGAATTGTTGCTTAGTGAGTTTCATTTTTGCAAGATGAAAGGAGTTCTGGAGATTGCTTGCACGACAATGTGAATGTACATATCACAACTGAGAGCTGTGTGCTTAAACGTGTTTAAGATGGTAAACGTTATGTGTATTTCATCGCAATTAATCATTAAACAAAATTTTAAGCCCACCTTAGATAATCAACAAAATTATCCTGGGTATTGGATGAATCCACAAACTCTTCTCCTCTTGGGATACATAGCTCAAAACAATGGACTGGGAACATATCCTCCTTTCTCTACATAAAAATTTGGCTCCCAAGGTTAACATTCCCGGTTATATTCCCATATGTTCTCATTCCCAAATGAGTCTTCCCTTCCTAGAGAAGTGCTTTTGATCAGTTCAGTGTCGAAGTTCTCATTCCTATCTTTGAAATGGGTCTTGTCTGGTGGTACCAGACCCACAACACTGTATGTCTCCAGACCCTCTTTATCAACCATGCTCTCGAGGCAAGAGCCTCGATATCAGGGCTCAAGCCAGAGCTCTTTATTCCAGAAGAAATATAACGTGATAACTATGCCTGAGAAGCTGTGTGGGTTACTTCCCATCCTATCCTTTTTTAAGTGTACAATTCAGCGGTTTTAGCAGATTCGCAAAGTCTGACCCCATGACATTTCATCACCCCAAATGGAAACCCAAACCTGTCATCGGTAACTCCGCACTCCTTCTCAGCCCAGGCCCTGGCAATCATTAATATGTTTTGTCTCTCTGGATTTGCCTATCCTGGGCATTTTATATAGATGGACTCCTACAACATGTGGCCTTTTGTGACTAGCGTCTTTCACTTAGAATAATATTTTCAGGGTTCACCCATATCACTTTATTCCTTTTTATGGCCAAATAATATTATTGTATTGTATATCACACTGTGCTTATCCATGCATCTGTTAGTGGATATCTGGGTAATTTCTACTTTGGGGCAATTATTAGTAATGATGCTATGAACATTTGTTTGCCAGTGTTCGGTAGGCATATATTTTCAGTTCTATTGGGTATATACCTAGGAGTGGAATTGCTGGATGGTATGTTAACTCCCTGTGTAACTTTTTGAGGAGCTGGCAAACTGTTTCCCAAGTCAGTTGTACCCTTTTCCATTCCTACTAGCAATGTATGAGGATTCCAACTTCTTAGCATCCTTGCAGACACTTGCTCTGTCATCATTTTGATTATAGTCATGCTAGCAGGTGTGAAGTGACATCTGGCTGTGGTCTTGATTTGCAGTTCCCTAGTGAGTAATGCCACTGAGTGACTTTTCACAGGCTTATCGGACATTTGTATATCTTCTTTGGACAAATACCTATTCAAAAACTTTGCCGATTTTTTAATTGGGTTATTTGTCTTTTTATGATTGAGTTGTAGATCTTCTTTGTGTATTCTGATTACTAGTCCCTTATCCAATATATAGAATTTGCAAGTATTTTCTCCCATTCCATGGGCTCTGTTTTTGCTTTCTTGATGTGTTACTTGAAGCACAAGAGTTTTTAATTTTGATGAAGTCCAATTTATCTATGTTTGTCTTTTGTTGATTGTACTTTAGGTGCCATATCTAAGAAACCATTGCCTAATTAATCCAAGGTTACAAAGATTTACACCTACGTTTTCTTCTAGGAGTTTTATAGCTTAGGCTTGTATGTTTAGGTCTACGATTTGAGATAATTTTTGTAGATAGTATGAGATAGGTATCCAACTTCATTCCTTTGCATGTGGTTGTCCAGTTTTCCCAGCACCATCTGTTGAAAAGACTATTCTTTCCTGATTAGATAGACTTGTCATTGTTGTTGAAAATTAACTGGCCATAAATCTATGAGACTATGAGTATTTGTTTGAAAAACAAAACAAAAACCATGTGGTCTTAAATTTGAATTGGAAATACTCGTACAAGCTCATGAGATACCTCATCTTTAAAAAAAAATTTTTTTTTAATGTTTTATTTATTTTTGAGACAGAGCGAGACAGAACATGAGCAGGGGAGGGGCAGAGAGAGAGGGAGACACAGAATCCGAAGCAGGCTCCAGGCTCCGAGCTGTCAGCACAGAGCCCAATGAAGGGCTCAAACCCACGAACCGTGAGATCGTGACCTGAGCTGAAGTCAGACGCTTAACCAACTGAGCCACCCAGACGCCCCGATACCTCATCTTTAAAGATAAAACAGTTCCTAATTCTGTTCACTGATGTGGCCTAGAAATAATGGCCAAGCCCATTACAGAGTATCCTTAGGATCCACACTGAGGTCTTGAAATATCTTTTCCCTCTTAAAGAAATCGGAGCTTCTGGGAAGAACGGTTGCTCCAGGTGTGAGTTAAGAAATGTAAAAAGATGACCCTGAACAGCTTCTCATTTCGGGTGGCCCCGAAGCTGTCCCAGATTACCAGGGCAACGTCAAAAGGACTCTGTAGCCAGCTTGAGGACGTTCCCACTGAACAAAGATGGGACAATTTGAATTTTACAATGAATGTTAATTGCAGTTGGTTGAAACTCATATTTAAATCCATGAGCTCACAATGATACTTTAAAAAAAACTAAATGGTCACCGATAGAGGAGAATGGGGAACCAATTCATTTTCCTGAAAAGTCTGTGAAGAGTGGAGAAAAACAAGCATTTGTCTTGCTTTGATCTAGAGATCACACTGTACCACTTCGTATAATAAATGAAGATAAGCCAATCACCGTTGTACAAATTCCAGTGAAATTTCAGTATCCTGTGCAGTCCAGTAGGGTAGTTACTAACCACCTGTGGCTATTTAAATCTAAATTTTAATTAAGTAAAATTAAGTAAAATTAAAATTTTAGCTCCTCGGTCACACTAGCCACGTTTCAAGTGTTCAACAGCCACAGGTGCTCCTGGCTTCCGTTGTGGACAGTGGATCACTGTGAACATTTCCTTCATTGTAAGTTTTGTTAGGCAGCACTGTAGACATTCAGCGTCAACCTCGGCTAGCGTCAGAGTGGGAAGCAGACATCACAGCCTCCTGAGAGACCAGGAGTTTAAAACAATTAAACCAGGAAGTTAAAGTAATTTCAGCATACTAGAGGGGCGCCTCGGTGGCGCAGTCGGTCAAGCGTGGGACTCGGGCTCGGGTCATGTTTTCGCAGGTCCTGAGTTGCAGCCCCACATCAGGCGTGTTTGTAGTGTGGGGTCCGCTTCGGATCCTCTGTCCGCACCCCCCCTCTGTCCCTCCCACACTCACACTCTCTTGGGAGAAAAAACATTAAAAAATTAATTTTTTAACATACTAGAAATGATGTATATAGTGTCTTAACAGAAATTACCTGTAACCAGTTATTCAGTTAAAATACTTTCTATTTCAAAAGAATGAATAATGTTTATTAAAATGATGTACATAAGAAGTTTATCCCAAATAAATATTGTGACCCTATATTCACACTATTATAGGCAATACTACTTTTTTATTTTTTAATGTATATTTATTTAAATGTTTACTTATTTTTGAGAGAAAAAGAGAGAGAGAGAGATAGAGCGCACAAGTGGGGGCAGGGGCAGAGAGATAGGGAGACAGGATCCCAAGTGGGCTGTGTGCTGACAGCGAGGGACCCCGACGTGGGGCTTGAACTCACAAACAGTGAGATCGTGACCCGAAGTTGGTTGCCCAGCCAGTGGAGCCACCCAGGTGCCCCTAGGCAAGTGTTTTTAAGTGGTTGCAGGCTGTCTGCTAAATTCTACATTTAAGTCTGCTAGTTGTTCTTTGTTACGCAGCAGAGTCCAAGGAATGAAAATAGGCTCTACTCTACCGTTCGGACACTAAACGGCTTGCTTTTGCAAGGATGGCGACTTTCATCTCTGTTAGTAACCACTTGGGACAGTCAGTCTTCTGTGCAGGGCACCTGCTATGTAGCTTACTCTTTGATCACTCTAGATTGCTGACTTTAGTCTTACTCCTTGTGTTCAGTTTTGGTGTGCTCTTAGAATCAGCTTCATTCTAAGCAAACCCGTGTCTGCTTTAAATGACTGGCGATGGAAAGAACTAAATCTTTGCCAGATCCTCCAGAGATGACGAGTCACATATGGTTTAGAATGACATGTCATAAAAGCCTTTTGATTAAACCGTGTGCATGCTGTATTGTCACCTTCCTTACCTTTTCTACCGCGTGGCATTTAAAGGCTGCCTCTTGGATATACCTTATGTGGCCTGCTGTGCATTTGTCTCCCACACTCAATTAAGTTGCATTACATTAAATAACATTTTAAGTTAAAAAAAAAAAGTATGGAGTAGTATGCTGCCAGCATCATGAATATGCAATCAGAAAAATCCAGATTCGGGGGATTTCTATAGGTCAAATGACCCAAGTTTTTTTTTTTTTAACGTTTATTATTTTTGAGAGACAGAGAGAGAGACAGAGCGTGAGGAGGGGAGGGGCAGAGAGAGAGGGGACACAGAATCCGAAGCAGGCTCCAGACTCTGAGCTGTCAGCACAGAACCCCACGCGGGGCTTGAACCCACGGACTGCGAGATCATGACCTGACCCGAAGTCATGTGCTTAACCGACTGAACCACCCAGGCGCCCCTCAACTGACTCAAGTTTTTTAACAAATAAATTAGAAGAAAAGAATGGGGTGGGGAGTAACCTGCAGATTCAAAAATTTTTTAATTGTCAAGATGAAAGTATCGTGTCTGTGAGTGGACACGTGCAAGAAAAAGTCACAAAGAAATGCAAATAAATGATTCCTGTAAAGATCAGGGTAACCGAGGGTGACGGGCACAGGACCCAGTGAGGGGTTTCTGGTGTGGTCAGCAGGCCAGCAAAGTTCTGTTTGTTGAGCTGGGTGCTGATCACACGTGTTCACCTTATAACACTTCATAAAGCCATATTTTGTAATGCTTTTCTCTATCACTGTTTTATTTTAGAATTTCAAAGTTTTCTTTAAAAAAAGGAAGCTAGGAGTGTCTGATCGGAGCACTATGCCTCTGACAAGATAATTCCTTATGATTTATGATCTTTAAATCTCCTTACTGAACCTCTTCACTAAGTGACACCCGTATTCCCCACTGCATCAACAGTGAAGAAGATTACGCTATGTTCGCTCCAAGGTACCAAGGAGCTCTAGAAAGGAGAAAAAAAAATTACTCTCCATTTTGTCCTGCTGTCAGCTTGTGCATTTAGTTTTCAGACTAATTTACTTCTGTATAGCTCACGCGTCTTGAAATGTGCTCGCCGAGACCTTGTTCTCAACCCTCTCTCCCGACTCTTTCCAAGGGAGCATGTCACTTTGTACATTTCTCCGTCTCGTAATGATAGAATGTTCTGCTGAAGACGCATTAAGATGACGGATCCCAGTCAACCCTCCTTAATACTCACTTTTGAGAACTGGGACGAAACTATTTGCCAAAAGTCGCAGAACTAATGTGGAGCAAGGTTGGGGCCAGATCTTTGATTTTTCTAGTCCCCCAGTTCTGTTTCTCTTCAAAAAAAAACCTGTATCAAAATTAGGGCAGATTTTCTTTTCACCTGAGGTCCTCTTTACCGGGCTGCCCATCATTTCCAGCTTTGTTGTTAAGATTCACGTCTACCACACGCTTTCATCCCAGCCTCCCTCCCTCTTTGAGCAAGTGTTTTGATAGTAATTTCAGTGATGCATTCATGCATTCTTTTGACATCAATTTTCATTGGATTTTACAGCGTTGAGAAGGAGAAGACGGCTCGTTATGTGACCGACAGTATTACAGCATCATTAATGGGAAATATGACCATCATGAGAAGGCATGTGCAGTAAAAACTTGCTGAATACTCTTAAAGGGAAATTCACATACATATGGGGATCCAGGTGAAAGTGTGCAACAGGTTAAGTGTAACTTTCGGCACCTCCAGTCCTTTCGGTGGCCTTGGCCCCTTTGGCTCCTCTCCCTCAGGTTGGGGTCCTGAGCTCCTGTGCCCACACTGTGCAGTTGCTGTGCCCATGGGCCGGTGCCCAACAGTGACAGGGACTTCCCCTCCCAGTGCTTCCTTCTATTCCCTGAAGGTTTAATCTGGTGTAATCCTTAATTTAAAATGCCTTGGTTTTTTTGGCTGTCAAATTACTTCCCTATTATAAAGTCTTGAAAAATGTCAAGACCCACGATTAAATCCAACACGATTTTGCTTATTGATGCTTTACCATTGCTTTCCTTCCAGTCTTGACTCCACTCTGCTTTTTCCTTTTGTCACCTATTCCCCTTTTCTCCCCTCCTCTCTCTCTCTCCACACACACACACACACACACACACACACACACACACACACTCAAATATAATTTTCAAAAATGCTCTTGAGTTTAATACTCTGACATGATAAATATGTGTTTAGTCTCGACCCACCCTCCTTTCCCATTACACAGCTCCTAAAACCCTTGAAATCTCCCAAAGGTTAACTGTCTTTTTGCATGCTAATGAGATATGACTGGAGACTGGTCTCCTCAACGACCTCACCTTGAGATAGAGGCTGGTAGCCAGGGGAATCAACCCTGTGATGAGACGGTTGGAGCTTTCAGCCCCACAACTGGGAGGAGAGAAGGAATAGAGATTGAGCTCATCACCAATGGCTGTTGATTGTATCAACCATGCCTGAATAATAAAGCCTCCGTAAAAAAATCTCTGAGAGCATGGGGGTTGGAGAACATCCAAGCTGGTGGGGGTGCTGGAGGGTGGCACACCCAGAGAAGCCTTGGAAACTCTGCTCCTTCCCCACTCTTCCATTTGGCTCTTTCTGAGTTCTTTTTTGTTTTGTTTTTTTTTTATAAACAAACTGGTTGTGCCGTAAATGAACCTTTCCTGAGTTCTGTGAGTCATTCTGGCAGATTATCAAACCTGAGAAAGAAGCTGTAGGAACCTCTCATTTCTACATAGCTGGTCAGACGTGCAGGTGACAGCCTGGCCTGGCCATGGCATTTGAAGTCAGGGTGGGGGTGGGCAGTCTTGTGGTACTCAGTCTTAGCACAGAGCCCTTAATCTGTAGGGTCTGTGCTAACTCCAGATTGATAGTCTTCGGGATAGAATCGAATCATTAGACACCCCGCTGGTGTTGGAGAATTGGTCAGTGTGGAGGAAAAAGCCCTGGCATCTGGTGGCCAAAGGGAAGACATATGTATGATAGTAGTAGAGCGTAGGGAAGGAATTGGGGTCTTCCTTACACATATCATTTCTTAATACAGATGTGCCTGGAACATTCTGTACACTTGGATAGGTAGTTTATTCTCAATTTGAGAGTACTGTGACCATTGCTATACTTGATTTTTTCATGTTTTAATGCTAACCCGGGGTTTGCTAAACTTGGGTTTTTGTTTATTTGTTTAATCTTGTTTAATACTGCTATGTGTTCAGGTAATCTATTTGACATGCAATATGAAATTTACCATCTTAACCATTTTCAAGTGCACAGCACAGTAGTGCTAGCTATATCCACAGTGCCTTGCAACAGATCTCCAGAATTTTTTTGTCTTGCTTTAAAAAAAATTTTTTTTAACAATTATTCATTTTTGAGAGCCAGAGAGTGACAGGGTGCACATGGGAGAGGGGCAGAGAGAGAGGGAGACGCAGAATCCGAAGCAGGCTCCAGGCTCCAAGCTGTCAGCACAGAGCCCGATGTGGAGCTGGAACCTACGAACCATGAGATCAGGACCTGAGCCGAAGTCGGTCGCTTAACTGACTGAGCCACCCGGGCGCCCCTCGGACTTTTTTGGTCTCGTAAAACTGAAACACTATATCCATTGAATGACCCTCATTTCCCTTCATTGTACCCTTAGCTCCTGGTAATCACATTCCATCCATTTTGTTTCTGTAACTGACTACTTTAGATAACTCAGTGAAGTGGACTCATACTCTATTTGTCTTTTTGCAACTAACTTATTCCATTTAGTATAATGTCCCCAAGATAATATCCATGTTGTAGCATAAACAAGATTTCCTGCAGTTTTTTTTTTTTTTTTTTTTTTTACGGCTGGCCCGTATTCCGTTGTATGTGTGCACACATTTTATCGATCTGGTCATCTGTTGATGGGCATTCAGGCTGCTTCCACCTCTTGGCTGTTGTGGATAATGCCACAGTGCACACTTGAGTGGAGATCCTGTTTGGCTCTTCAGATATATACCCAGAAATGGGAATTCTACATCATATGGCCATTCTATTTTTAATATGTTGAGGGATCCCTGCTTTCCATGGTGGCTGTGCCATTTTGCATTCCCACCGGGAGCGTACAAGGGTTCCGGGTTCTTCACAACTTCCTAGCACTTGTTATTTTCAGAGTTTTATTATTATTTTTTTTCTATAGTGGCCATACTAACAGGTGTGAGGTGCTATCTCACTGTGGTTTTGATTTGCATTTTCCTGATGATTAGTGATGTTGAACATCTTTTCGTATGTTTGTTGGCCATTCGTTGGTCTTCTTTAGAGAAAGGTCTATTCAAGTCCTCTGCCCATATTTTAGTTGGGCTATTTGGTTTTTAGCGTTGAGTTGTAGGAGTCCCATATATATTCTGGACATTAACCCTTTTTCTCTCTATATATTGTTTCCGTTGCTGCACAGAAATTTCCTCCCCACCCCCAGCTTTACTGAGCTATAACTGACATACAATTTTGTGCAAGTTTACGATGCACAGTGTGGTGGCTTGATATAGGTATGTATTGCAAAACACTTACTGCAGTAAGGTTAGTTGACATATTCCTCACCATATAGTTACCATTTTTGTGTGCTGAGAACTTTTAAAATCTGCTGTCATAGTAATCTTCGAGTATACAATACAGAATTATTGCCTACGGTCACCATGCTGTACTTTAGATCTTCAGACCTTATTCAGCTTATAACTAGGAGTTTGTACTCTGACATTTTTATCCATTCCCCCACCCCCTTCCCTGCCACTGGCAACCTCCAATCTGTTCTCTGTTTCCATGAGTTGTTTTTATCCACCTGTAAGTGAGAGCATACAGTATTTGTCTTTCTCTGTCTGACTTCTTTCGCTTACCGTGATGTCCTCAAGGTCCATCTATGTTGTCACAAATGGCAGGTTTTTCTTCTTTTTGTGGCTTCTTTTTCTTTGGTTCATCATCACTAATCATCAGGGAAGTGCAAATCAAAACCACAGTGAGGTATCACCTCACACCTGTTAGTATGGCCACGATCAAAAAAAAAATGAATAATCTCACAGTTTCTGTGTGCGTTTATCTGTTTATCTGTTAATGGACACAGGTTATTTCTCTGCCTTGGCTATTGTAAATAATGCTGCTGTGAACCTGGGGCTGCAGATCTCTCCCTGAAACAGTGACTTCTTTGCCTTCGGAGATATACCCAAGTGGTATTAGAAGGTCATACGGTGGTTCTATTTCTCATTTTTTGAAGGATGTCCGTACTGTTTTCCATAGTGGCTACACCAGTTCACGCTGTCATTTATAGCGCACAAGGGTTTCGTTTTCTCCACATCCTCACCAGCATTTGTAATCTCTCATGTTTTTTGTAATAGCCATCCAAATAGGTGTGAGATGGTATCTCCTTGTGGTTTCAAAAAGGGCTGTTGGGCCCCTTTTCATGAAACTGTTGGCCATGCATATATCTTTGGAAAAATGTCTATTGTTGCCCCTTGCTCATTTTGTTATCAGATTATTTGTGGTTTTTTCTATTATATGATTTGGATATTAACCCCTTATCAGATACAGGGTTTGCAAATATTTTCCCCATCCCACAGGCAGCCTCTCGGTCTTGTTGACTATTCCTTACACTGTGCAGAGGCCTTTGAGTTTGATCCAGTACCGCCTGTGGATTTTTGCTTCTGTTGCTTGCACTACAGCTGTTCCATCTGGAAAATCCTCGTGAAGACCAACGTCAAGGAGCTTTTTCCCTCTGTTTTCTTCTAGGAATTTTATGGCTCAGCTCTTACAGTTGAGTCTTTCACCAATTACAATTTAGTTTCTGTGAGTGAGATACGATAGGGGTCCAGTTTCATTCTTTTTTGCCCATGGATATCCAGTGTTCCCAACAGTATTTGTCGAAGATTACCTCTTCCCCGTGGAGTATTCTTGGCTCCCTTGTCGAACATTGACTGTATATGCATGGGTTTATTTCTGGGCTCTTGATTCTGTTCTACTGGTGTGTTTTTATGCCAGTACCATTCTGTTTTGATTATCATAAATTTGTTGGAAATCAGGATGCATCGTGTGTGGCTCCACACTAATTTTAGGATTGTTTTTTCTGTTTCTGTAAAATATGTCAGAATTTGATAGGATTGCATTGAATTGGCTTGGGTACTGTGGACGTTTTAACAATATCAATTCTAATGATCCACAAACATGGGGTATCTTTCCATTCATTTGTGTCTTCGTCAATTTCTTTTATCAATGTTTTACAGTTTTCAGGCCACACGTCTTTCACCTCTTTGGTTAAATGGATTCCTATGTGTTTTATTGTTTTCGATGCTATTGTGAATGGGGATTATTTTCTTTATTTTTAGACAGTTTGTTGTTAGTATATAAAAACACAATTTATATATGTTGATTTTGTACCCTGCTACTTTACTGAATTTGTGTATCAGTTCTAACAGTCTTTTGGTGGAGTCGTTAGGGTTTGCTATATATGAGATTGTGTATTCTGCAGAGACACTCTGTAGTGACCATCTCAGAGAAATGGGTTCATCTGTTCTCCGGTGAGATTTGAGTGTTGTGTGTAGGGGGAAGGGAGGAAGGATAAGAGGAGGAATGAGACAAGATCTCCCCATAGAAGAGCCCACACTTAAGCATATCTATTCCGTTATAGAGAATTTTCATCCTTGTTCATAGTTGTAACATCCAGAAGTGCCATTTCATTCTTTTTGTAGAGAAAAAATAACAAAGGTTATTTGGCATGTCTGTTTTGTCACTTCTGATTATTAAGTGAGTAGGAGTTACTCTAAGTAGGGCTGTTTTCAGCACTTTTCAGTGATTACTCGGTCTGTTTCTTGCAGCCTTTCTAATCTTAGTGACCTTAAGTAATCCTGCTATATTAAAAAAGAACACACTGGAAACGAAACTCCTTCTCAGCTAAATTCTGCATCAGCATGTCCACCACTTGCCACTGACGTTTTTATTCTGCAACATCAACATGCCACCTTCCTTACCTACGTCCCAGCCAATCACTTAAAAAAAAACCTTTATTCGAGAGTACAACAAGAGGTGATAGAATCAAATTCGATTAATTTAACGACTGGGATGGAATTTATACGTTCAATCCCCACCCCGCCCCCCAAAAAGGGCATCCATACAGTTTTAAGCAGATCTAATATTCTACCCAGCACTTTCAGGAAGCTTTAGGACATTAAAAAGACTGCAAAGATCGCCCCAGGTTTTGGGTACGCCTTTGTGGTTACAGCACATAAAGCGCACCACGGATAGTAGTGACCATGTGACTGTCACCATCCATGTGACCTCCCTAGGTCACCTCTACACATAGACATAGGCAGGGACTGGAGAAAGGGCTCCTGTCTTGTGTCACAGGTCCCATCAAGCACAGATTGAGTGGGCCTTCACTGGCAACTTCCTTTATGAACCCATGTTCTCCTATGAAGGATTTCATGCAAATCACTTTTGGGGAATTGAATTTAAATTTAAATTAGCTGCTGAGGTCCAAATTAAATACGACCTGGCTGGGTCAACCACTTTTCTGATTTCAGTTGCATCTCGGTCACAGAAAGCGTTGCTGATAAAATCTAATAATGCTCCAAAAGAATCTTTACCCCTAGAAGCCCTTGCTTTGATGTGAGTGTCGCCAAGACTTTAATGGCCTTTCCATTAGACAGTAAATGTACACACAAAGAGCTGGACTCCTTCAGGTGCTGGAAGTGTCCCCATCTAGATCTGGGCACAGAGATGAACTATAAAAGTGTGTCCCTTTTTTGTTTGTTTTTGTTTTATCTGTACTCTCATTTCACATTTAAAATTTATTTTTGCTGGAATATTTTAAGGCTGCCATCTTTTTATTTCACGGTGAACAGTTTATTGTCCAGCTCTAAGAAACAGAGATTTAAAAGACAATTTTTATTTTAGAAAAAAATTAAGAATGGAAAAAAATGTCTTTACTCTGTGTCACTTATACTTCAATTTATAAGGAAAGAGAGAAAACCGGATAAATGGGCTGAAGTAAGAGGGTGGGAGAGGAGGGGACAGAAAGGGAATGGGAGGGAAGAGGAAGAGGGGGATGGGGAAGAGGAGAACTCTGCCGTGTGCAGCTGGTCGGCCTTGACCTCTGAGTCTTGCTTTCCTGTCTAAGTGGGAGATGAGTTCCTACTGCTTAGGGTTGCCTGGGAGACTAACTGAGAACACGCAGGGGCACCTTGGTGGTTCAGTGAGTTGAGCATCTGACTCTTGATATTGGCTCAGGTCGTGATCTCCTGGTAGTGGGATCAAGCCCCATGTGGGGGCTCCGTGCTGAGCAGGACCCTGCTTGTGACTCTCCCTCTCTCTCTCCCCCTCCCCCATGCGCCGCACACGTGCGCGCGCTCTCTCTTCCAAAATAAATAAAGAAACATATAAAAAAATGAGACCATGCAACATAGCACTTGGCCCAGTACCTGCCTTAGGGTTTCATTTAATGGCAGCTATTATTATGAACTATATTGATCCTTCACAGTTTTAGAAAAAAATTAAAACATGATCATAACCACCATGCTCAATTTATATTCTCTTTGAGCCATGTTTATAAAAACAAAAGCTTTTTGGCGATGTGTCTGCTGCTGCGTAAGGAGAAGAAAGCAGGACATTGTCTCTTCCCTTCCCTCCCCAAGCGACACACACAGGTCTATTGACCTTGTCCAGCTGGGCCGGAGAGACAGAGCCCTGGGGCGCAAGGCAGTGGAATGCATTGGCAGGCACTGTCTTACGAGGCCTGCACTTTGCTGCCTTCTTACCCAGCAGCCGAATAAGTTGAGTGAGGAATCAGTCCAATCAATAATCCAGGAGCTCAGATGACATATTGATTAATAAACCAATTTTATGAGAGCTTCTTGACTAGTATAACAGTAACCAAGACTCAGACTCCGCAGACAGACCCAGCTCAAATTCCACCTGCCTCTTACGCATCATAGCTCTCGGGGCAAGTTCCTTGACGTTTTTGTGCCTTAGTTTTTACATCTTTTTTTTTTTTTTTTTAAGGTTTATTTATTCTGGGAAAGAGAGAGAGAGAGCATGAGCAGAGGAGGGACAAAGAGAGAGGGAGAGAGAGAATCCCAAGCCGGCTCTGCACTGGCAGTACGTAGCCTGATGTGGGGCTCGAACTCACAAACCCGTGAGATCACAACCTGAGCTGAGATCAAGAGCCAGATGCTTAACCAGCTGAGCCACCCAGGTGCCCCTCAGTTTTTATATCTTTAAAAAAAAGATAATAATGGTACATACCTCACAGATTATTGTAAGAATTAAAAGAGTCAATTATACATAAAATATTTGACACCATATATACTGTGTTTTCCATCATTATTTTCTGTATGCCAGGCCCTGTGGGTGACAAGGGGGGATACACATGTACTTTTAATGATTTTGTAAAGGAAATTACTTATGTGAAACTGTTACAGAGTGTCCACGGTCCCTGTAAATGCTGAGAAAATTCCAGGAGGGTAAGGCCCCTGGAGGGTGGATGGCTTTGTTTTGTTGTGTGGTGTGAAGACCGAATGGAACCTTTGTAGGGAGAGTGTTCCACGTGAGGCAAAAATGAGCAGTTGATTTCACTTGCTGTTAATTTCAAGAGATCCTCATTCCCTCCGTCTGTACGATGAAGACGTGATTTAGTCTACCCGATTTTTAAATAGGTTTCGATGAAAATTCTTAAAGCAGGCATAAATCTACCTGTCCTTACAAAACTCTTCCTCAAATATACAGGCAAGGGAAAATGTTTCATGGATGCATACATATGCAAGTATCTTGATCTTTATGGACAGATACTGGGCATAGAGACAATGGTTTCTGAGAAGGAAAAGGATTCCTTTTTTTGTTTCACTCATTCATTCACTCATAGTGATGACGATAGGGGCATATGGAATACAGACAAAGTCTTAGGTAAAGGTCCTGTCGTTGATGAGCTCAAAGTCCAGCTGGCAGGGCAACACCAGTTGAGCATATGTCTAGGTAACATAAAAACAGTCCTTTGCACATGGGTGTTCAGAAACCTGTATTTTAATATTAATTTATTAATTAATGTTTTAAAATATTAGTTGGTTTTCTTTGCCTGAAGTCCTCATTTCTTAGCCTGGCTCTCTGGCTTCATTTCTTTTTACCCCCTATCCTCAACCCCCCAGCTCACGACCCGAGATTGTGCCATACTTCCCATGCTCTATACTCTGTACTCTCTGGTTCTCTCTTCTAGAACAATGTTACCTCCATTTTTTCTTCCCGATGAACTCGTATTCATTATTTTAAGAGCTTCTTAATTGTCTTCTTCTCTGCCTAAACTTGCTTCCCCCCAGGTGGAAACCACTGGTCTGAACGCCCACAAGATGTCATTTATTTATTTTTTTTAATTTTTAAAAATATTTATTTATTTAGAGAGAGAGCGCGGGACCGAACGTACAAGCAGGGGAGGGGCAGAGAGAAGGAGAGACAGAATCCCAAGCAGGCGCTGCACCCTCAGCTGGATGCGGGCCTTGAACTCACAAACCGTGAGATCATGACCTGAGCCAAAATCAAGAGTCAGAGGCTTAACCGACTGCGCCACCCAGGCGCCCCCACAAGATGTCATTTAAACCTCCATGATGGTATTTATTGGCCTGTTACAATTTTTTTACATGTCAGGTTCCTCCCAGTGGCAGGATCTCCAGCCCTAAGCACCGGGTAAAGGAACGTGGTAGAAACTATATGTTGAGGAATGGAAAAAGCAACAGGTGACATATGAAATAAGAGCTGAAAATAAGCTGATAGAGAATGTGTTTTAGGAGAATAGAAATGGAAAGGTAGAAATGGAAAGAACGTGAAAGCTCTCTGTTACAGGCTGGATTAGGGCCCTCCCCCCAATTCTATGTTGAAGTCCTAATCCCCAGTACCTCAGAATGTGACCGCATTTGGAATAAGGTCTGTAAAGAGGTAATTAAATTAAGGTGACGTCTTTTAGGATGGGCCCTAATCCAATATGGCTGGTGTCCTTATAAGAGGAGAGTGGGACACAGGCACACACGGAAGGAAGGCACGTGATCTTCAGGCATAAAGAGAAGGTGGCCCAAGGACAGAGACCTCAGGAGAAACCAACCCTGCTGACCCCTTGATCGTGAACTTCTAGCCTCCAGAACTGTGAGAAAATAGATTTCTGTTGTTTAAGCCACCCAGGCTGTGGTCAATACCAACTAATAGAAATCTTTCCTGCCTTGTGTCTTTCATCTGCTAGAAACCAAGAGTTATTTTTTCCTGACACTCAACTTTTCTTTGTGTATGAAAACGTGGACTGTCGCACCATTGAAGTTTGGTGGGAATCGTGACAGACTTTTTTGGTTTCCTGTGCTTCCTCTCACTTCAGTCGAGCACTCGTAAGGCAGAGACTAGCCCTGTTCGGGGATCATTTCGCAGCCGGTCGGCCAGTGGCATTCACAGAACAACACCCGCATTGTGTTTCACCGGGTCTAAGTACCAACAATTCAATAATTGTTTCCAACATGGAGTCCCCTGGTGCTGGGGCCCACAGAGTTGGCTGTCACTCCAGAGCAGACTTAGAAAACAAGTTCAAGGTGAGGGCCATGTCCACCTTGCAGAACTACCACATTGCAGGTATCAAACCCAAAACCTGCTAAAAGAAATGGGGACGATAGGTAATCTTGTCGAGAAAGAGACAACAAAAGCAAAATCTTGTTCCTAAATTCATTACAGATGCCAGATAAAGTGGACCATGAATTCAAAAGGTAACCACGTGCTAGGGGCGCCTGGGTGGCGCAGTCGGTTAAGCGTCCGACTTCAGCCAGGTCACGATCTCGCGGTCCATGAGTTCGAGCCCCGCGTCGGGCTCTGGGCTGACAGCTCGGAGCCTGGAGCCTGCTTCCGATTCTGTGTCTCCCTCTCTCTCTGCCCCTCCCCCGTTCATGCTCTGTCTCTCTCTGTCCCAAAAGTAAATAAAAACGTTGAAAAAAAAATTAAAAAAAAAAAACAACCAAAAAAAAAAAACAAAAACAAAAGGTAACCACGTGCTAATGTCCGTGGACCCTCCTGAACACTTGAGGAATTGACTGATAGGATTTTAGTTGCACTTCCTCTCTGAAAACTATATTTCTGGGAACCTTCAGATTAGGCACAAACACGAAGGGAAGATAAAAGCAGAAAAAAAGGGGGGAAGGAGGGAAATTTACACTTGCCAGAGTGGTGGGGAGAATAAGTAAAGCTTTTACAGCTATATCAGGGGAAGGAAATACTAGAAATTAAAGCAGATATAGTAAGTAAGGGAGGAGAATGAAATAGGAGATTACAAAATGACCTGGCGCTCAGATGCTCCTTTGAAGTGTCCCTTTCACAACGAAACATTGTAAGGCCCTGGCTCTCTGTTCAGTCCCACTTACCTAGGTAATGCCGGTGCAAATGTCCTATATGCGTAGCGACGGTGAAATCTGTAGGCAGAGAGAGGAACGTTCACCGTCAAAACCGTGACCGTGTAGTCCCAAGAAAGTGGTTTGCCAAAGTGAAAAAAACTAGCCAACTAACCTAAGGCCCTAGGAAGGAAACAAAGCAAAGGTGAATGCACTAGCTTTTGATTTTTAAAATTTTTTTATTTATTTTTGAGAGAGAGACAAGGTGTGAGCGGAAGAGGGGCAGAGAAAGGGAGACGCAGAATCTGAAGCAGGCTCCAGGCTCCGAGCGGTCAGCACAGAGCCTGACGCAGGGCTCGAACTCACAAACTGTGAGATCATGCCCTGAGCCGAAGTCAGATGCTTAACTGGCTGAGCCACCCAGGGGCCCCTAGCCTTTGATTTAAATAAGCCGGCTTTCTCGGAAAATACTAAAAACAAGTGGTGTCAATGCTGTCTTTATGGAAATTCATAGAGAGAAATCACCCTCTCACCCAAGGTACCTCAATGTGGACTCTGACATTTTTAGATTAACCAGTCTCTGAATTTCACATGAGAAATACAAAAGCACAGTGATAATCTCTATATACGCTTTCTTCCATCTATTTTAAAAATTTTATTGAAGCTGTATATGTCCATGGTAAAAAAAAAAAAAAGATATATCCATGAGTAGAGAAGAGGAAACTCTTGTAATCATTTCTGTGTTAGCACTTTCGGGGATAACCCTCATAACTCTACACAAGATGCTGCTTGCGCTGTCATTCATTTCCTGATCCATTAATATATCGATTCAAGTGATATATTTTGCGTTTTGGTATGAAAGACATTCATTTGCATTCTCCTTAGCTCTTCTCACAATTTTAACCATTTCTGTGTTCAGTCCTTCCATTGGTTACCTTCACAGCTTTGTCCCCCGACCGAAGTCTCTATTTCTTGTTCCTTCGACATTGGACTTGACCCTTCAGTAAGATGAAGCCTGAAGGCCTCAGTTAATCATTCTCGATGCTTGGGGTGTGGGGCGCTGCCTCTCTGTTAGGCACAGCCCTCAACAGGGAGCCTGCCTTTGGGGTCAGGCCTGGTGAATCTAGGGACTCGCTTTCTGGTGGGTTTGTGCAGACACGCACCCTTAGAGCAGGAAGTCTCCCTCGATGGTTCACTCATTTCTCTTTAGAAGAACCCTCCTGTTGGAGCCGGGGAGTAAATACTGGCTACTTTCCAGTAGCACTCAGGGCTGGGGGAGACATGCAGGCCGACTTCCGGTCTGTTCCTGGTTTTCAGCACCTTTCCTTGTCCTCACTCTGTAAGTCTATTGGCCCCAGGCCCAGAGCTGCCCTGGGCTTTTGCCAGAAAGGATGGCTCCTCCTCCACTCCCTCGCTCCCTCCTGTGAGTATTCCGGGCTGCAGTGGACTCCACTCAGTTTTAACCAGCAACACGCCTGCATTTGCTTTGCCTTCCAGAAATGTGTAAAATCCCTCTCCCGCCGATGAGAGCCCCCACTTCCGTTCGCGTACTTGAGGTACTGTCCTCAGTCAGCCATACTGGATCGGAGCTGGGAGCTATGGAAACTTACAAAACGAGAGCTCACACTATCCTTGCCCTTTTAGAGCCTCTTTCCCCCCACTTCCCCACGTGTTTTGAAGTACTTCCTACGTCGTTATTGTGTTTTTAAATGTCTGCATAGTATTCCATTATATGGATAGACTGTAATTTACTTAATCAGCACCCCATCACTGGGCATTCATGTTGTTTGTAAATTTCATTCCAGTAAATTAATCTGCAGTGAATGTCTTTGTTAGAATCATTTGTGAACATCACTGGCCATTTCCTTGGAAATGCACGTCTGGAAGTGAAATCACCGAGTCCAAGGGTTGCACATTTGTAAGGCTTTTGCTACACCTTGCCGAATTGCTTTACAGAAAATGTGGATCAAATATCACTCCCGTTTGATGCTAGTTCTAATTTTCTTCCAACTCTGGATGTTATTGTACTTTTAAACTTGCTAATTTGATAGGCAAAGATGCCTTCTTATTTTATTCGTTTGCTGACTTTATTGTCAACTCTGTCATTCCAGCTATAGGAGAACAATGGCACTGGTTTCTTGGCCTGTACTGGGTTCCCACAGCGGAAGTAGGGAGTAGTCAAAGGTAGGGAGCATGTAGAATCAACATAGCCATGTTCTTCTGCTGGCTAAGCCTACCTCTCCCAGAACCTTCTCAGTTGGGCCAGGCTGGAGAGCATTGATCAAGGAGAGGGAAAGGAAAGGAGGAAGCTGGTTCTAGATCAGACTTCATTCCCCTTTATCCCGTGGTATCTATAGGAATAAGGGAAAAGTGAGACCAAACCCGAGGAGTGAACTGCATGTTAGGACCAGGATTGATGGAACTAGATCCAAATTCACTTAATATTGAAATAAGTCTGTGGGTCAGCTCCACACTCCTTGACTTTCCTGAGCTTCTGTAGAGACGAAATGCATCAGCCCTGAGGATTTGGTACCCCCTGATCTGGGCCTAAACTTTGCTTAGACCTAGAGGGTGGTGGGGGAGAGAAGTAGGGCTTAGGGATAAATGACTGTTTATTATTCACTTATCAAGGCTTTACTGAGCTCCTACCCTGTGCCAAGCACTTTGCTAGATCCTGAGGACATAGAAATGAAATAAAGATGTCCTTGCTGGTGAAGAGCTTAAACGCTATTTGAGGAATAAATATTTAATGTATGATAAATCAGTGATAATTTATAGCCCATAAAGCGGATTACACAAAGGAAGGCAGATCTTTCCAGTCAATAAGCAACTTCAGATAAGGGTATGAAGAATCGAGTAAGGTTAACACCAAGACTTTTGGACCTCTGCTGAAGACTGGAATACGTTTGTATTATCTGTGATTGTAGCCTATTCTTTTTTTTTTTTTTGGTTATTTATTTATTTTGAGAGAGAGTGTGTGCACGAGTGGGGTGGGGGGGCAGAGAGAGAGGGAGGGAGAGAATCCCAAGCTGGCTCCATGCTGTCAGTGAAGAGCCTGACATGAGGCTCGGTCTCACAAACCCAGAGATCATGACCTGAGCCGAGATCAAGTTTAGGACGCTTAACCAACTGAGCCACTGAGGTGCCCCAACACATTCTCGACTCCTTATTTATTATTAAAAATAGGAAAAGAGACAAGGGAAAAAAACATTTCTAATTCTAACAAAATCAACTATAATTATCTTTTATCCTTTCCACCTTGATTGCTAGTATCTTAATTCAGGTACTCATTATTTTCTCTCTCCAACATGGATCTTGACCCTGGGAATCCGTCCTTACCTGGGGACTTTATTGCCACTTTATTTTTTATGTGCTCAAATTTATCATTTTTTTCCTTTATTGTTTGTGCTTTCTTTCTTTGTCTTATTCAAAATCCAAAAGTTTCAGTTTTGAACATTTAGTCGTGTCATTTGGCTAGAATCGTTTTTGTTTATGGTATGAAATAGGGATACCGTTTGCCCGTATGACAGCTAAGTGTCTCAGCATTGGCTATTGGATGGTCCATCATTTCTACAAAGTCCTACTGCCACCTTGCCAGGTACTAATTTAATAAGAATGGGTCCGTTTGGATTGTCTATGTATTCCATCAGTCTAGTTGTCTCTGTTTCGATTCCATGCTGTTTTATTACCATGGCTTTATTCTAAGCCTTCATTTCAAATAAGCCAAGTCATACTCACCGGTTTTTCAAAATTGTCTTCTGTCCTTTACTTTCTACATACATTTTCAGAGCCTAGAAACTTCCTCAAAATGTCCTGTTGGCCTTTTGATTGAAATTGTGCTGAATTTTAGATTATTTGGGAGAAAATTGCCCTCTGTGTGATATCAAATCTTGCTATCCAGGAACATTGTAAATCTCACTGTTTTATTGGTATTTTTGGTTTAGACGATCATTTTCTGTAATGGCAGCTTTCTCTTCCTTTTCAATTTTTATTGTCTCTTTTTTCGTCTTCTTGTCTTATTCTGCTGGCTAGATCACTTTTATAATTTTGAAAACAAGTGGCAATAAGGTATCTTTGTTCTCTATTTTCTTTAAAGGGAAAATTCCTAGAATTTTATCATTTAATTTAATTTAATTTAATTTAATTTAATTTAATTTAATTTAATTTTTGAGGGAGAAAGAGGGCAAGAGTGAGCAGGGGAGGAGCAGAGGGAGAGAGAGAAAATCCCAGGCAGACTCCATACCCAGCATGGACCCTGAGGCAGGGCTCGATCTCATGATCTGTGAGATCACGACCTGAGCCAAAATCAAGAGTTGGATGCTCAACCAGCTGAGTCACCCAGGCATTCCCTAATATTTTATCTTTAAAAAATAAATTAATATATATTAACATAATATATAAATATATTAATATTTAATATATGTGTATATATATTAAACAGTGTTTGTGTTCCTAGTTTGCTAACAGTTTTTACGGTGAAATCAATGTTCCAAAACTTTGGCTGCATTTAATGAACGAAACGTTTTTTCCTCCTTTATCTTTTTTTTTTTTTTAATGTTTTTCATGTTTATTTATATCTGAAGGAGAGAGATACGGAGCATGAGTGGGGAGGGGCAGAGAGAGAGAGAGGGAGACACAGAATCCAGAGCAGACTCCAGGCTCCAAGCTGTCAGCACAGAGCCCAATGCGGGGCTTGAGCTCACAAACCACGAGATCATGACCTGAGCCCAAGTCGGACGCTCAACTGACTGAGCCACCCAGGCGCCCCTGCCCTTTATCTTTTAATGAGGTAAATTGCATTTACGTTTTATAATTTGCAGCTATTATTACAACTCCTACTTGGTCATAGATTGTTATTATTATCATTATTTTTTTTTTACCAAACCACTGTTGACACACACAGTTATGTTAATTTCACATGCACAGCATCATGGTTCTACGAGCTTATGCGTTAAGCCACCTTCACCACAAACGTAGTTCCCATCTGTCACCATACAACATTATCACAATAATGATAGCTTTCAAAATACATTTTTGAGATTTATTTGCTAATATCTTATTTCAGCTATGTTGCCTCCATGTTCCTAGTCCAGACTGACTCATGATTTTATCATTTATGCTGTCCTTGTTTGAAATTGTTATTAAGGTTTTACGAGATTTATATCCAGTTAGTCAAGGAGCATTGTCACTTTTTCCATTCTCTAGATCGTTTTGAATTATTTCTGGTCCTTGAAGGCTTGGTAAGTGGTAGTTCTTGGGTCTCCTCTAACATTCCTTGGACACAGCAGTTCATATGGTGGGTTATACTTCTCTCCTTGGCCTCCAGGACGCTCTCATTTAAGACAGCAGCACGCCTACCTTTCTGCATTCCCTCCCACTGTGCTTTCCTATAGACCTGTGGCCACCTCCATGGCGGGACACCAGTGAGGACAGGCCGGCCTCTCCTCTGGTGCCTTATCCACCTTTGCAATCTCCATGCCCGGTGTAGTGCCAGGCACCAAAAATAAAAGACAGCCAATGTGTGTTGAATAAATGAACTAAATGTTCTGATCAGTTAAACACACACAGCTCATTACAGATGCAACATGGGGTCTGTTGTCCTACCAGTTTCTAACACTGCACCTTGCCATGTCCTAGTTTATCACATAAACAAGGGTCCATTTTGGTTTCCTTATTTATCCTGTTGGTCTGATTGTCTCTATTTTTGTTCCCATACTGTTTTAATCACTGTGGCTTTATTATAACCTCAGTCCTACACTCTGTTTTCCCACTCTTTTTTTTTTTAATGTTTTACTCATTTTTGAGGGTGAGAGAGAGACAGAGAGAGAGAGAGAGAGAGAGAGAGAGAGAGAGAGACAGAGCATGAGTAGGGGAGGGGCAGAGAGAGACAGAGACACAGAACTCGAAGCAGGCTCCAGGCTGTGAGCTGTCAGCACAGAGCCTGACGCGGGGCTTGCTTGAGTACTTGATTGTGAGATTATGACCTGAGCTGCAGTCAGACGCTTAACCTAACTGAGCCACCCAGGCACCCCTCTGTTTTCTCACTCTTGATCCGCAGTCTCTCCCTGTTTCCTGTCTCATTGGGCTGGGGGCTCAGTCTCTCTCCCCAAGTTCTTCAGTGTCTGGCTGTGGTGTTTCATCTTCCCTGCTCTTGCTGAAGCTTCTCACCCATGCATTTACTCTCTTATGCTGTTCCTGGTTGGGTTGCTCTGTCGCTATATTCTTGGATGCTTTCTAGACTTCTGCTCTTGTAGAGTTCATTCTGAAAGACACCACTTAACAGGATGGGCTACCTACTGTGATGACATATGGACAAGGAAGTCTGACTTCCTGGAGGCCTGGGTGCCCAGGACAGCATCTCCCAGGAAGCAGGACAGATGCTGTCGCTGAGGTCCTTCCTGCTTCTCTTCCCTAACGTGTTCCTGGAACGCTACTGCGGAGGTCATCTGGACAACAGCCATCTGAAGTGTTAGTTCTGCAAGCCAATGTGTGCATACACCAAAACATTTTCCCTCAGTTATTTAATATCTTAAGCAAGTTATTTTGGTTCAAACCATTGTTAATGGTGACGTCAACTCTCTCTTTTTTTTTTTTTTTGAATGGGTGTCTAATAAGTTACTTCTGTAAAATGGCTCTGTTATCTTTTTCAATAAAACCAGAAAATAAAGCGAGTTGTATAAACACCAGCTCAAGGATGGAGAACGTGTTGTTAAGTTTGCAAAGTACTCTCTGCGTTTATGGGTTGGACTTGCATGCAGGTTGCTTGAGTCATGAAAATGTTTTCTACAAGTCTGAATGTGGAAGAATAACAACTTCTCGTAGTGCTTCCTTGAGAAGTGCATGGTTTGTATGCAGCAAATGTAGGCTTTGGTTAGGTTTCTGGATTCAGATGTGCTGTAGGACTTACCATGGCTCTCCAGAAATAGCTTTGGGCCTGGAATAGCTTTTGAACTGCTTGCTAGTCAGTTTCTTGAAAGACTACAAAAGGACGATTGTTGTTCCTCTTTCTGCTGGTCTGTCCTATCTGCTTGTGGATTTTCCTCGTTGCTCCCTGAGTGTTGGAATTGACTAGAAACCAATAGTTGAGGATATGGAAGGCAATTCAGAGTGTGTGTGTGTGTGTGTGTGTGTGTGTGTGCGCGCGCGCGTGTAGGAAGTCAGTGCTTTACCTCAAGTAAAAGAAGAGTGCGCTTTTACCTCGGGAGACCATTTAGTGAACAGAAAAGAAAGAACAGCGCACACTGGGGGCCGGGGCCTCCCTCCAGTGCCCCTCCTGGTTCAGCAGGCTCTGGACTTGCTGCGACATCCCTTCAAGAACACCTCTCCATCAGTCGCATTTTTATTTCTCAGATTCACACAATTTCTCCCATTTTTGCTTTTGGGGGAGCAGCTCAAGATCAGTCAAACTTTCTTGGTTTGCTTTTGAACCCAGCCCAGACTGGGTTCTGGAGACCAACTGAGAAGTTTCCAGAGACTGTCCATCAGCAGAGAAGATATGGAATTATGCCATGCGGGGGGGCCACGGAAAGGAAAGGATCACGAAAGGTTCTCTTGGTCTGCACTTTTGATATGGTCAACATCAACAAATACGTTTTTAAAAGACACTTGGGCGTTTTCCTCATTAGGAGAGTTCCCTGGAGCAACCAGCTTGATTTCAAATATTAGTTGGGTCTCTCCAATACCTCTCATAGTAGCGATCATGGCAGTGGGGACAGCAGACTAAATTCCCTGAAATTTAGAATCATCACCAAAGATGTATCAGATGTGTCCCATTGGTTCTGCGGTGCCTCTCAGCCTTCAGCGGGCACCAGGGTCACCTGGGGACTTGTAAATGGCAGATTGCTGGGCCCGGCCCCCAGGGGTTCAAAGTCAGTGGGTCTGGGGTGGGGATTTGCATTTTCAGCAAGTCTCTGTCGATGCTGCAGCCACCTCGAGGAACAGAACTTGAGAAGCAGTGCATCTGCCTGTCTCTTGAGAGGAAGAACCATCTCTGGCCACCACCCCCTGCCACCCCTCACCCCCCCCCCCCCCCAGTGCCCAGCACATACTTACCTCTCAATAGCTGACAAGAGCAAGAGTACAAAGAACTTATTTGGGACTTACTGTGTGCTAGTCCCCGTGTTAAGAACATCACGAAGATTCTCCTCTAATTCTCACATCTCTATCGGGGAGATACCAACCTATGTCCCCATTTTACACAGAGAACTATGGAGCCTTGGAGAGGCTAACTAACCCACAGTCACATGGCCAGTATGTAGTGGGGCCAGGAAAGATGTTTTGGGGGTTGAACTGAAACACTAAGATCCTTGGACAACGATCTCTTTTTTTGTGTGTGATCATTTTCAAGTTCTTACCCAATCCTTGCCAAGGATAAACCCAGAACTATTTTAAAAGGAGAAAATTCTACACAAATTCAACAGAAAAACTTTGAACCCGATATTGAGAGAGAAAAAAAAATATTGACCAAACTTGCCTTTGCAAATACTACTTTTTTTTTCTTTGCAGTTGCTAGACATTTTCCCATGGACCCAGACGTCTAGGAAATCAGACGTGGGGCATTTATCAGAACCTCTTGTAAAGACTCCTTTTGCTCCAACTGAGGTGAACATCATGATAACCTTAGCTTGGTGTGAGCAGCTGTCACTAGAAAAAAGGTCCTCAAAAGCGGCCGATGAGTCACTCAGAAAAACAGAACCCCTTTGCAAGGTTTTCCCGGTCTGTGCCTTCTAAATCGGCCAAAAGTCTGAACTTGTCGCTGTGTGGGGTCTTATGTCCTGTCTTCATTATAAACAGTCCTCCTGAGAGCTGAACCAGCAACCAACTGGTCAAAGCTGGGGATGGCGACCTTAGAAGAACAAGACAACTGGAGAGGCTTGCCGGGCAGATAAATGCCCTCTCTGTGTCACCGGAAGAACGGTTTGAGAAGATGTCCTGCTGGGAAATACCGTGGTGTTTTAGACAGGGTGGCCATTAGCATTACAGTGAGAATCAAATGCCGAAGTTCTCTTCAAACAGCTTGTAGTCTCTTACTTACTCCCCTCCCCCTCCCTCCCCCAAACAGCAAGGAGAAACAATCACCAAATGGTCCTTGTTCTGTTGATTTGTTTATTCCAGCTGTCTTTAGTGGGAAACTGATCAGATCCCACCCTGCTGTGATCTGTATCTGGCACTAAGGCAATCCTAGATGCCAGCCTCCGTCTGTTCCTCCCAGCCCGCAAACTCCTGGGATTCTGTCTGTTCCTCCTTTGTAAAAGTCAGGATTCTGCTTCCACTGTTTAATTTCCTAGTTAATGATTGTCAAGAAGCTGGCGTGTGACTGCAAGGAAATGTTGCAGAATGCAAAAGGCTTTTTGCCTTTGCAAGTGAGACTCTCTGGGTGAGTCGCCTAGGTTACTCCCTTTGGTCCTGTGGTTAGACTCTAGGAAGATTTATGGTGTAAGTGGTCTTCCCTTGCCTTTGTCCCTACCATGCACAGCAGCGATGGGAGCCTCAAGGAAAGTAAATGAAGTTTATGTGCGTTTTCTACAAGCAGAGCACAGTCAGGTTGGATTCAGACTCTGGCTCTGCCACTCATTGGTTACTATATCGTCCTCTGCCTCGGTTTTCTCACCTGTAAAGTGAGGATGGTGGTAGTACCCAGTTCCTAGGGTTTCATGAGAATTAAGTGTTAATGCTTGTGAAGTGCTTAGACAGATTCTGGCATAAATACTCCATAAGTGCTTGTTGCCATTATTACTATAAATGCTTAAAGGCAAAGTCAAAGTATCAGCCAGAAAGAAAAATTGTATGTGTGTTTAGGGGCTGAAGGGGCTGCCCAGTGTTTTGGAATCCTTGCCCATCAGGCACTTGGAGGTTAATAGGAGAGACGGGGCGGGCAGGGGGTGGAGGGTGGGGAGTCCTTGGGGGCGCAGTCGGGTAAGCATCTGATTCTTGGTTTTGGCTCAGGTCCTGATCTCACGGTTTCTTGGGTTTGAGCCCCATGTCGGGCTCCGTGCTGGCAATGCAGAGCCTGCTTGGGATTCTCTTGGGATTCTGTCTTCCTCGCTCTCTCTGCTCCTCCCCCACTTGCACTCTCTGAACGAACGAACGAACGAACGAACGAACAGGAGAGACAGGACCAAACGTGGACTGAGAGAAGAGTTCACTGAGTTCCACTTATGGATGGGACTTAGGTACTGCACGGCCGTGAAGGAAATGACCCTGACTGTGGGAACCCTCCCAGGGCAGAAAACTGCAAGGTAACAAACGAAGAAGAGGAAGTGGGAGTTGGCCCCCACTGCTCTGCTTTTTAAATTTATTTTGTTTTTTAGTTTTAAAAAATCACGAAAGCAGTGAGAGCCCCCTGGGGAGTGTTTAAAACAGAAGATGAGTCACTTAAGAGTCCCCCACCCAGGGATGGCCATTGTTAATTCCTCAACAAATGTCCTGTTTCAGGTTTTTGAGATCACCGGGGCAAACTGGTTATGGGAAAGGAAGGCTCGAATGCCTGTCCGGCTGAGCTACTTCCCCCGGCCTGCCGGGGCTCTGGGCGGGCGGGTGGGTCCACACCAGTGTGCCAGCACGGAGCCCTGGCATTCGTCCAGGCTATAACCGACTACGACCCGCCTCCTTTGCCAAGCACACCCGGTTGAGGCAGAGTCTTCTAAGCATCACGTCACACGTAAATTCACCAAAGAAAGCAGTTATCTCAGTTCTTAGGAAATAGTCAATGATAAACTTGGTCTTTGGTTTTTAAGAAATTGGCGGGGGAGGTTAAGTTTTTGTTTTATTTGTTTTGGGTATTTTATCTACACTATGGCACAATCTCATTCTCTATCTAGAAGCTTAGAAGAACCATGACCGACCCCTTTTTTTCCCTGTTACAGATGACCAGGAGGGAGGCTGTGGAGAGCCCTCTGAGGGTAGACCCAGTCTAGACCCGCAGCCCCTATTTAGTTCTGAAATAACAGAGATGCGGTGGGTGGGGGATGTTGGTCTGCTTTTCCAGTGCAGCAGAATATCCCGTCTTCTCAAACAAAGGTATCCGCTCAGAAGGCTGTGTTCTTTTATAGACGTTGGTGAAAATGGTAATCCTGGGAGTGGATTTATTCAAAGGTCATCAAACAAGTCTGAGTGTCGGGCACTCAACCTCCTGAAAAGCTAAATGAGCCATCTGACTAAACTTTGCCCGTTTCAGTTGCATGTTTTATACTGTATAGATCCTACTTTTGTCCCCTGAAACAAACAAGAGGGCTGTACTCCAATTTTTGCCTTCTTTATATGCATCTTTATATAGTCACTGGTTGGTCCATTTTGCTAATTTCTAATGTTCTGTACAGACTTGTCCAAATGTCTGCAGTGGGACCAGATGTTACTAGAATGTTATCAGCTTTGTTTTTTTTTTCCTTTCTCATCCGAGCCAAATTTGTAAGAGCAAGTTGCTCATTGGGGTCAAGGATCCGAAAAGGGATGAAATTCACAGGGGAATAAAGGGTAGAGGCAAAGGGAGAGATGGTGGAGAAGGCAGTGGCAAAGCGGGATCTCTCTCCTCTGCCCCCAAGTGGCTCCATTGTCTTCTCCCCCCTCTTCCCTTCCAGCGTCCACTGTAAGGCTCCCATTTCCTGCTCCCCCATAACTTAAGCCTGCACAGCACGTAGAGGTGGCCACACTGACTCTGGGGCTGGCGTGTGATGGTCAGAACCCACCTCTTCTGCATTCTTCAAGAATGCAGTCTGTGGGCTCCCCATGAGGGAGCTGCTGCTTCTAACAGAAGTGGGGGGAGAGGACCCTTGAAGCATCCTCTCGTTCCTAACGAGAGTCTCCTAATTGCACTGGGAAAAGAAAATTGGAAGGGACGTTTGGAGCCTGAGGGTGCGGAGAAGGGGCAGAGGGGAGACACGGGTGAGAGGAAGAGTGTTTGCCTCTTTAACAGAAGCTGGTGAGTGATCAGGTTAGGAAAGGGGGAGAGGGGGTGTACTTTGAGTTTCTCCTTCAGCACAGACAGAAAATGCAAATGACCCCTTGCGGGGAGCCCATGGAGCAGTCCATGGAGCAGCTGGCTTTCCTCCACCCTCTGTAATAGTTACCAGTTAGAGATCCAGTAGGTTTAAGGACCCAGGGAGGGTTAGGGAGAGTTGTCAGTCCTCCCAGCTGAATTAATAACCAGGGAATTTCTTCTTCATACGTGGCTAGGATCTTCATGATTCAAGGGATGGAAGTTTCTCTTGCTGGGAGTAGGAAGGAGGAGAGAGGTCATTTTGGAGGTGAGGAACAAGGAAGAAGGCAGAAGTGCTTTGGGCAACCCAAGGGAAAGGTGCCAGAAGGCAGGAGAAAAGGACACAGGAAGCCCAGCACTCTTCTCGGAAAAATAATAGGTGCTCCATAAACATCTGGTCAATTAGTTGGCAAGTCAATAAAGGATGAAAAGAGGTGAAAGGGAGCCCACTCTGGAATGTGGATTTCAGAGCCTCCCTTTTCCCAGAGACAACTGTCCCTGCAGCTGGGAGCAAGTGTCTGGTTCGCCTTCAGGCCCCCCCCCCCCTCCCCACGTGGTTCCTGGAGGGATGGGGATAGAGCAGGGGAGGCAGGTGGGCGTCTTGCACCCTCCCCGCTGACCCAGCCTAGCATGACTGGAGGCTTCCTCCCCCCACCTCCAGGTCTGTTGTAAGATCCTGCTGCAATTCTGTTCCCTTCTCAGCGCTCTTGCGCTGCAGAGGCGGCCTGGAGGGGTGGAGCAGGGCTGTCTGGAGCCTTCTCTGCTGTGATGTGAGTCTGGGAGAGGCATCTGGAGGTGGATGTGGCCCGGGGCCTCTGGAACACTTTGTCACAGCATCCAATTAACTAGACACAGAGGGGCCTGAGGTCGGATCTTGGTCTCATTACCGCCATGCTCTAACCAGCTGGAGTAGCTAACAGATGACTCCTCAGTAAATGTTGGACTTGAGTCATTTTCTAAAGCTGGTGACAGTCAGTGTTCCTTCTGGAGTTTCCCTAGACAGGAACAGGGGAAAGAGGGCAAAAATAGGCACATTACTTTCATTATTAACTTGGCAGCTCTTTGCTAATCTGTACCACGAAGCTTCTCTCTCCCTCCCCCTTCCTCCCTCCCTCTCTCTCTCTCTGTCTCTCTCTCGATTGTAATAGGAGGACCAGAGGTTATGAAGCCAAACAGAAATGGGTTGGAATGCCAGCACTTCCATGATCTTACCTGTGGCCTTGAGGAAATCCCCAACTCACCTGAGACTCGGTTCCAGGGTCTGTAAAGTTACTAATGTTCACCTCATCGTGTTGTTTGAGGATTTAATTAAATAACACCAAAAGTGGCAGCAGATATGCCAGTCAGTCATGGCAGGAAAGGGGGACACTTGAATGTTTCATAAAGGAATTATTTACAAAGGTGTAGGGACACCACCTCCAGGCTAGAGGAGGAATCTGAGAGGTCATTGCCAGAAACCCGGAGGCAGAGACAGCTGCCTTGTAGGTGCCGTGACCTTTAGTCAAGGACAGCCACCCCACAGTGCCTCCAGCCTGACCTCATCCCTCCCTCCCTTCCTCCCTCCCTCCTTCCAGGCTGGGCTGTGCTCCCCATCGTGCAAACCCAACCAGAAGCCTGAGGGCACAAAGGCAGCCACTGGGGACACAGCAGGCTGGAGACGGGTAACCCTAGGAAGGAAACAGAAGATATCCAGCACAGGAAGCGTTCAAGAAATGAACGTTGTGACAAGTCACTTCAAGTTCAGTTTAGATCCCTCTAAACCTGTTTTCCCACAAAGCGTTAGTCCATCCCCGCGCATATAGGATGTGCCAGTGTTTGCTGAACAGTAATGAGGTTCCGGAAAGGGCATAAAATATTGACTTGTGAGCAAGCATAACATTTGCATTGAATGTAACATTAAAGTATGATGATATACATTTAAATTGCACATCACAGATGGGAAAAAAAGCATCAAGTCTGTTATGGCTTTATTCATTCCTTACTTTTCGCTCTGAGTTGAGTTTGCATCCAAGTACTTCTTCCTCTGTTGGCAAAATGACAGTGTAATTAACTAACAGCACTCACAGATAAATGACTGTAAATTGCTTTGTAATCAGAGGGCCAACCCCTGCCGCACACTGTCTCTGGTGACTGCGAGTCCCTTTGAAGTTGGAGGGGGAGACTCTGGATGGAAGGAACCTCTAACATATCAGTTGTAAACCCTAGGGTCCTGCGGTGTCAGGAGAATAAAGCACCCTCCAACAGGCAACACGGTAGGGGTCCATTCCAGCAGTCCAGACCGGTACCCTTGCCCATAACCTGGACTCCTCAATGGCCAATCAGGCATCTTCCCATGCTCTGTGGGGCCGTCTGCATATGTGCACTTGTCAAGCCCTGGAGAGGAAATGACATCCGGGGCCTGCTCTGACCTCTGCCTCTGCCGGTTCTGTTGGGAACTTACCTAACCTGCTCTGTAAAGATTTCAAAACATTTTAAAGCACCAACTTAAATTTATTCTAAGCCCAGTGCTCGGTCAGATTTTTCTGGCTTCTGGTTAGCTGTTTGAAGAGCGGGACAAAGCTGAGAGGTAACTGAGTAGCAGGGCAGAGCAAGCAGGAGGGTCCGTTGGATGCTGCTCAGGCCTCATGTAGCTTACTAGCAATTAGCCTGTCCTTCCTTGTCCTAAATTACAGTTTTACAACCTAGCTGGTCCCAGGCCCAGGAATCTGCATTTTTAAAGCTCCCCATTGATATGGACATACAGCCTTGTTTGTTGGAAACAGGATTCCTTGGAGTGAGAGAAGCAAAAAATATATTCAAGGAGGATTTTAGCATCAAAATTTCCTACCTTATAAGAAAGTGCTTACTTTCCACTAAAAATATGAAGTAAAGGTCAGCCTTTAGTGTATCTTATTTCTGGAATGATTAATTTTGTGCTTACCTTTCCAATACAATGACATTTTTACTACACATGGATCTTTAAACCCGGTAAGAAAACAAGTGATCTAAAAACCTTTTTATTTTTTCTGCCATTCAAAATTAAATTATGTTCTTTATTTAGGATGATAAATAAATGATTACACTAAAGTTTCAGGAGAGCAACGATCTAATGTGACCACAGCAGACGCTGGGCTAACTCAACACCAGAGGAGCAACCCTCCTTTGTGTCAGCCTGAGGCTCCCGGCCATCAATCTACTGAGACCCTCTAATGACCATTTATGTTACTTTAAAAGGTGACTTCTGCAAGGCAGGCCTTACATCCAAAGTCCTGGTGGTATCCACTGAAAAGAGAGACCATCTGAACTTTGGTGGCAATGTCCACTTTGCACAGCCCACGCTAAAATATTGAGGGTCAGAAGAACATCCAGTGATCAAAGAATTTAGTGGGAAATCTGTCCTGCGTGGGAGGGAGGGAGCAAGAATCCAGCCTGACTTTAATCCTTAAATTCCCACGGTCTATCCTTTTAAAGTTAACTTTTGTGTTTCAGGATTTAAAGTTAAAATACACACACACACACATGCACACACAAATTGGGGCCTGTCTGGAGAGATGTTAAGGCTGTCAGAAGAGCCCAAGGTTCTTTGCAGCCCTCAGAGCTAGCACTAAAGACCAGACACTTGCTGGAGGCCTAAGCAAATTAGAAACTTTAATTAGAAAGTGTTGGTTTGTTCTGCTAAAACAGTCACCTGTCTGATTCCCCTGATGGTGCCTGCTGACGCTGACGTTGGATGAGATGGATGGTGCTCTGTGGGGCAGAAGGAAGAGCCAGTAGCTTCTGATCCCTGCAAGGATTTCTGGCTATTTCTGCCTATATACTCAGTGTGCCCAATTTATGTATCATTTATTTATCATTCAGGACTTACGGCAAATTTTTGTCAGGCATGCTTCCTCCTAAGAATTGAGCCAGTCGCACCCAGCTCCTGTCTGGGGAGTGATACCGATCATTCCCCCGTCCTGGGGACCAAAGCCCATCAATGGCTCTGGGACCAAAGTGGTGGATTAAAAATCCCGTGAATCTGGCCAAAAGGTCAGGACCCCAGAGGGCCCTAGAGTCCTAGCCCTGTGCTGCTTCCTGATGATCTGTTGTCTTTTCCTGAAGCAGAAAATCACCTCCCGCTCCCCAGCATTTGGGGAAAGTTCAAAGAAGTGGGTGAGGTGGCCTGGAGGCTGCCCCACCACACCCTTTCCTTCAGGATGTTTTCTTTCTGCCCAGTGCTGGCAGTGAACCCTCAGGCTGACCTCATCCCCAGTTTTAGGGCCTGTCTTTGCTGGAGGCATGTTTGCACCGAGCTCTATGTGTGCCCAGCGGCTTGTGTGAGTGAATCGTGCCAGGGAAATAAGTGCCCATAAGTGCCCAGGAGTCCACACCGGAGAGCCACCGGCTGATGCAATAGAGAGTGGCTTTGCACAAAGAGGCTAATGGTTCTGGTGACTAAGTGAACAGAGCCCAGACCTTCGCAGTCAGAAGGAAAAATCCTGCCAGTACTCAGTATGAGCCAATCTGGACACCGACCTATAACTGGATTGAAAAGGAGACTGATTAGCAAACATGAGTCGAGCCACTGTCCCAGGGTCCAGCCGGGAGGAGAGAAAGCATGAACAGAGAAGAGAGAAAATGAGAAAAGGTCAGAAATAAGGCAAAAGCAAAGCTGAGAATTCTAGAGGCACATGGAAGGAAGAGTAACTTTTCTGATTTATTGGCTACATTTCAACTCATCTTTGAGTGTCATGAGAGCAAGGTGTTTCTCAGACAAGACGAGACGCTTAAAGGTGGCAGCTTTGTAGGATTAATCGTCCCAAATCCTCATTCCCTAAGCAGATAAGTAGATAGTTCTTTGTGCTGATAGCACGCTGAAGGTTTAACTGTTTTTCAGGATAAAACCGACCACATGGGAAGAAGTGACCACTTATCGCGTAACTGAGGGGACAGAAACCAACAGAATCTGTAAACACACTGTTGTCCTGGACATAAATAAAGGTCTGTTCAAATGTTGACGGCTTTTAAAATTCTTTACTTTTTTCTCTATAGGCTTTACTTACGTAATTAAGGAGCTGGGACTCTCAGCAGGTGAACTTGCTGGAAAGAAAGCTGTGGGGAGCTCTGCAGCAATCCTGCTTCGTCCTGCTTCACCTGTTTATCTTCATAGACGTCCCTGTATGCTCACAAAGAAATCCTAAAGGACAATGATTTTTTTTTTTTTTCTTAGAAAGAGAGCGAGCCAATGCGTGTGTGAGTGAGGGAGGGGCAGAGGGAGAGAGGAAGACTCTTAGGCAGGCTTCATGCCCCGTGGAGAGCCTGATGAGGGGCTCAATCCCATGACCCTGGGATCATGACCTGAGCTGAAATCAAAAGTCAGATGCTTAATCGACTGACCCGCCCGGGTGCCCCCAAGGACAAGGATTTTTCAGTGAGCAAATTCAAAAGATTTTCCTATACACTTGGAAGTAATCCAGGAAAGGAACGCTTGGAACAAAGGCTGCGTTAGTAACGTCCACTTAGTGGCCGCTTTGAAAAAACCAACGTTTGCTTGAGCTTTTACGTTTTCGTGCATTTGTTTACAGCAAAAAAGAGGAGCATTCATACCATGCTCTGGGCAAACCTTGCCCGTGTCCCATCAAATAGTCCTCGTGCTTGTTCCTTCGTGCACACACCAGTGTCCCTCCTCTCTGGGCCCCATGAGGCATGGACTCAATCCACAGAACCATCCCAACTTACCCGACCAGGACACTGGACTGTCTCCCCACCCAGACAGAGAGCACTTGGAAGCCATGGGGTCTTGTCTCATTCACCTCGGCATCCCCGTTTCCCGGAAAGACCCCAAGATCAAGGCATGTCCGACAAAGGCCTTTTGAGCTACTTCCGGATACCCAGGAGGTAAAGTCTGGAGGCGCAAAGGTTGGGGTTTTTACAGGCCATTCCAATTGTTCGTGAGAACGTGTATTTTGGTTTACGGAGGACCACCTACTTGAAACGGGAACTATAACAAAATCCAGGGTGGATACAGCTTTCACGGAGTCGTATTAATTTACTTTCGTGGAGTGTTGGCCCTCTAACACTTCCTTGAGGAAATAGTTTTGCCGAGAAACGGGCAACAATCGGAGAACCTGGCTCTCCTGGGATGTTGTAACACTTTTGGGGGTGGGGAACAGGGGTGAGAGAGGACAAGGAGATGAGGAGGCCGGGCGACGACGCGGCCACCCACAATAAGCGAAGGTGGAGGAGGGAGGAAAGCCGTCGCAGCAAACACGGCCGACCATCCCCCGGTTCACGACAGCTCAGGTTTGCGGCTGGGTGCCAACGTGCCCAGCCTAGTACCTCCAGCCTCCCAGACGCCCTCGCGGTTAGGCTTGACCAGCTGACACGCTTCAGCCAATGAGGTGCGAGAGGGGTCACTGGGCGGGGCTTCCAGGAACGCTTCGGAAAGGAGAAGTAACTGATAGCCGCCATGTTGGCTTTCGCCGCCTGCCCTTCTTCGTGGAACACGGAGCTAGTACCTCGGCGGTGGCAGTCATTTTGCCACCGCAAGGAGGAAGACAACGTGCGAAGTGTGACTGAGCAGGAACACAGAAAGAGCCCGGAACCCGCGGACGGCATGGAGCTGCCATGTCGGCCCTGGATGTAACGGGAGAGGAATGGACCGCTGTTGGGCTCAGCCACCCTACGCAGGCTTCGGGTCCGCAGGGCTGGCCGAACGCAGTCCTGACGTGCGCGGGGCTGGACAGAAAGGACCCAGAGCCCGAGTCCCAGCCCTGCTTCCGGACCTTTCTGTGAGTGTGCGACCTCGGTCGGTCGTGTACCCGAATGCGGAACTGGGGGGGAGAAATCGCCGTCCTGACACCCCCACGGGCCGTTTTAAAGTCCAAAAGTTAGTTGAACACATTTCAGAAGCATAGTGTTATATATAAAGTATTATCAATCCCTTTCCTACTTAGGCACGAAAGGGGTTAATATGACGGGAACGGGCTTAGGGGGAAACATTAGGAAGATGCCGTATTTGGAATTCGAAGTCTAGGAAAGGCGACTTCAAGGGAGTCCCATAAAGGGAAACTTCTTAGAAGTCGGGGCCAGATTCTTTCATTTTCATTCCCTCTGTCGTGACTATGTGCCAGCCTCACAGAGCAGGCCCTGATAATTGTTTCATCTGAAAGCGAGGCGGAAGTCGGTACTTGCCACTGTCGAAAGCAGGACAAACCTAGCAGGACAAACCTAGGACGCGCCCGGCGCCCGAGGGAACTGAAGCTGCGGGGCAGGAAGTCCGGGGAAGGGAAGGGAAGGCAGGGAGGCGGGAGGCAGCGGAAGAAGTTGCTAAAAGCCTCCTCCCCTCGCAGGCCGAGGGGTGCGGACTCAGGACCGAACCCCCGCAGGTTCTTGAGCAGGAAGAGGGACGTAAAGGAAACGATGTCCTAGCACTGCGATCTGGCAAAGGGTAACTGGTTCCTAGAGACAGCAGAGAAGGGGGGAGAAGACGGAAGGTAAACAATGGAGTTAGCATTTGCATGTGGATTCAGAGCTTGCAAAACTGTGTTAGATGAACGGGAAACTAGTACACGGAAAAAAAAAAGCTTATGGTTGGACATATGGTAGCTTGGTTTTGATGCTGAGAGCTAGAGAAAAATCACGGATGGACTCACATCGTGCTCTGTGTTCCTCTGGCCCTATTCTTTTTTTTTTTTTTTTTTTAATGTTTGTTCATTTTTGAGAGAGAGAAAGACAGCATGAGTGGGGGCGGGGGCGGAAAGAGAGGGAGACACAGAATGGGAAGCAGGCTCCAGGCTCCGAGCTGTCAGCGCAGAGCCCGACGCGGGGCTCGAACTCACGAACCCTGAGATCATGACCTGAGCTAAAGTGGGACGCTCAACCGACTGAGCCCCCCAGGCGCCCCTCTTCTGGCCCTATTCTTGGGCCTCAGTTCTAGGAGCAGGTCTCTGTCTTCATCTCGAGGTGTAGGATTTCCACTAGACCCCAGTTTTCTCAAACAATCCCTGTGCCTGGGTCTCTCGTTTGCTAATTCGTCAAACGCTGGAGTCAGAAACCTTGCCTCTGATCCCCAGTCCGGTGGTAGGTGCCCTGCTAGCCCGGCCAAGTTCCCTGAGGTTCACTGCCTGGCTGCCCGTCTGAATCTGAGAATGCTTTCAGCTACAGAGGCCCCATCGCAGGGTCTGTGTGTGTTGTCCATCTGCCCAAGCACTGTTAGGGTGACTATTTCACCCTCAGTGTGAGGAGCAGATATTTAGAAGCTCCAAGGAGGTTGGAAGGGGATCTAAAACGCAGAGAGGGCTCTGGTCCCAGTTCTCATATGTATGGCTGTCTTAGGGCAGAGATGGTGGGTGGTGGCTTCCCTCTTGCCAATCTAGGTTCCCATGGCTTGTAAATGGAGGTGGGGGTGGGGGATCCAGAAGTTGCTACATCACGGTGTGTAGATAAGCAAAGAGAGCTGGTGGGCCCATGAAAGACTTGGTGTTTGACAAGAGGACACAGCACACATGGGTGTTACCGCTGAGGGGAGGGGGGGGAAGCCAGCATCCTTGATGGACTGCCGCACATCCCAGTGGATGGGTGGTCCAGCAGCAGGTGTAGTCAAGAGACACGGGTGCCCAGAGACCAAGGGGATGAGACTGTGAGGCCTGTGTGGACCAGGTGGTAACACAGAGGTCAGCCACTTTCCCCTCCTGCCCCCGGAAACCTGCCCTATGCCCAGATGGTGCACAGGGAATGGGAAAGAGAAACTTGAAACACTGAGGATTCACCCAAGAGAGACCCAGTCAATGTGGTAGAGCCAATTACAGCCACAATAACTGTGCTACACTTTTTTTTCCCTCAGTGGAGATTGTGCTCTCAGGACATTTGAGATCAATTTTAGGAAACAAAGTTACATTTCTGTATGTCTGCAACATTGTATGTAAATTTCAACACCAGCACCCACAGCTTCAGAAGGGCTCATTTCAGTGGGCAGCGCCGAAGACTGACAGAGTCAGAAATGGAACCTCCTACTGAAGGGGGACAGGTGCTAGATACACCTGATGGTCAGGGAAGAAAAGCAGGTCATGGGATAAGCAGGGGATAAGCCAGGGATAAGCAACAGGTGGTGGGTGGACCAAAAGGTGTCCTAGGGTTCCCTAACAGGTGGGCAGGTGGAGAGGCTGAGCAGAGAGCTCCGGAGACTGTAGCAGATGGTGGGGACTGGGGCACTGGCCCCACCCACAGAACCGGGGCCGAGGGCAGGCAATAGTTCAGGGCCACACAAAGGAAGATGGCAAACGAAAGCAGAGTTTTGGCCCGAAGGGGCAAGGGAACAGGACAAGTTATGAAGCCTGGGACATAAGCACTGGAACTACATCTGGTGTGGATGTGGCTTCCAGAAGAGGATACAACCCAGTGTTGGACCAGACAGACAGCACATCGCCTGGGAGTTTCACTAGAGCTTCTTAGTTTTCCTGGTCCGGGAGACAGCTGGCTCCAGATCCTGGTGTAAGGCTGACTGCACAGACTTTCCAGGGCCATGTGGGATTTGTGGTTGCTGGCAGAAAGTCGAGAGTGGGTAGGGACAGGTATCAAATGGTCCAGAGTGAAGACAGAGGTAGAGTGGTGCCTGGGTGAGACCCTGCCTGGCAAACTAAGTGAAGGGATCTTCAGAAGCCGTGTGATTGGTTGTGGCTTCAGGCCCGCTGAATTCCCCCCACACACCTTAGGATGTGTGGGCCTTTTTCCAAGGAGTGAGCAGGTCGACAGTACCTGCTGGAGTTGTTATGTTGGTCTCAGGGGCCTGTCCAAGTCGTGAATACCCAAGTGCCAGCCGTCTTCCCAGTGAGTAGTCTTGCCCTGGGATCCCGGGGGATCTGGTGTGCAGCTCAGGGACAGATAAGCCCTGGGACTAACTTCTGCCTGTGGTTTATCAAAGGGGCGGGAAACACCTGCTAATTGGAGGTTGAACCAATTGCCAGAGTGGCGGTTTAGGCAGGCATAGATGTGCAAAGGGATCCCCTTGGGACGTGCTTCCAGGAGAGAGGAGACAAGACAGTTGCTAGGGGGAGAAGAGCAGGGAACACCAGTGGAGACCCTGGATGTGTCACTGTGGTAGACCGAGGTTCTTACTGGTTTAAGGACCACTGACCTCTAGAAGAAGATGATGAAACACTAAAGACCTTTTCCCAGAAAAGCAAGCACACTTGCTCATATGCATGAATTTCAGTGGGGTCGGGAACATTCTTTGAAGGATCTTCCCTCCCCGAGAGACATTGTTCTTCAGCAAGACAGCTACTGAGTCCAAACTTTTCAGGCATTGCAGATAGAATAAGAAGGGGCAGCAAAGTAGCTCAAAATTTCACCCGAGATTCATGAGAGGTTAGATGTGACATTATATTTAGAGCTGAAAGCGACCTTTGCCATCTGTGGGAAACTTGGGTCTTTGATCTGGAGAAGTAAACCCTGGACGTGGCCTTGGGCGTCTGAAGCTGTGGGTCATAGTCTTGGCCCGGGTACTTGTTCAACTAAGACCTGAGCTGGTCACTCCACCTCTCTGGGTCTCAACTTTCTCATCCACGAGAGGGGGCTGCTCTCTGATGTACGGGGTCCTGGTAAGGTTTCACTGAGATGATACAGACGACAGCGGAACTCTTGGCAAAAGATGATGTTCTGTGGGAAATGTAAATTATGTCACCAAGTCACCTGCCAGCTTGTGGCCCACAAGGACAAGACTTGGCCCTTCTGAGCCCAGCAGTGTTGCCCTCAGACCTCCCTTGTTTCTCTGAGAGCCTGGAGGAAAAACCTGCAGTTTCCTAATTGAAACTCACCGTCCTAGCCATTTGTAGCACCAGCCTTGCCTCCTGGGCCTATAAAATACAAAGCCTCGGTTCACTGGGTTTATGAGCCTCAGGATTGCTTCACTCATTGTTCTGGATTGAATTGTGTCCTCTAAAACCTCCAGTACCTCAAAATGTGACCTTATTTGGAAATAGGGTCCTTGCAGATATAGTTAGTTTAGATGAGGTCAGTAGGGTGGGCCTAGGTCCAGTATGACTGGTGTCCTTATAGAAAGGGAAAATCCGGACAAAGAGACACATATAGAGGGAAGATGATGCACACAGACACAAGGAGAAGATGGCCATCTGTGAGCCGAGGACAGAGGCCGGGCACAGATGCTCCACTCGTGGCCCACAGAAGGGACCCTGCCAACACCCTGATCTTAGACTTCTGGCCTCCAGACAGTGAGAAAACAAAATTCTGCTCAAAATTTTAGCCACTCCGTTTGTGGTGCTTTGTTATGGCAGCCTTAGCAAACTACTACCAAAAAAAAAAAAAAAAAAAAAAAAAACCCAAAAAATAACAAAAAAAACCAACCCCAAAATGAAAACCAAAACCAGCTCCTTTCCTTTCTCTCCTTTCTTTCCCTCAGATTTGCAACAATCGGCCAGGAAGCAGCACATCAAACTTAGACAAATATGTATTTTTACTGGAGGTTGAAATTCTGTGTGTGCTATGAAATTGTATTTGTCCAAGGTTAAAATCATCTCCTAAGTTAAGAGTTAGTTCCTTTTACAAAAGACCATCACTCAAGATGCTTCACTTCCCACCTTCCCAGTAAAGTTAGAACTCATTTTCCCCACCCGGGAGATTTTTGCTTGATCCTGAGAATTACTGCAGGATAAAGGGGAACATAATGAAATGCTAATGGTATTTACTGAGGGTAAACACTGGCAAGCTTAGGAGCCTCTGGCATGATTCATTTGCCTGACGGAGACAAGCCTATTTCTCTCACAAAAGTTTGCAAACCTAGCACAATCTGAAAGACAGTGGGGACAGGGATACTTCTTTTTAGATCAATCTTTTGATCTCCGGAAAACAATGTGTTCACTTTCCTGAGCCAAATTAAGAAGTTCTTGGTTGCCTTTAAACAGCAGTGGGCCTCAGAAGCTGTTCAGGGAGCGTTAAGCTCAGCTGGGCCCGTGTGTGGGAGAGAAGTTTTCCTAAGCAGATTATTAACAGGAAATTATTTGTCTGAGGTTCCAAATGGTCTTTCACCGCCAGGCCACAAAAATTCCTTATTTTTAAATGATCATCATGGGCAGAAATAACTAGAATATTCAGAAAATTCATTAGATAAATTCTAATTCTAGACCTCCCAAAGCGAAATTGACGGGCGCGGCTTTGGGGACCACAGTGTCCCCCAGTGTTGTTGACCTCTGGGCCCACTGGGCTTAGACAGTAGCCTCCAGCTCAAGGCTGGCACCCGGTAGGTCCAGAAACGCTGGATGGATTTAGGTGCCATGTGAGCTGATGGAAATTGGATGAAGTACGTCCCGTTACCTTTGAGAGATACGGTCACGCAGCACAGATGTAAGATGGAACACCTTGGCATTGGCGTGTGAACCTGGCAAAGTTATGTAGCCTCCGTGGGCTTCAGTTTCCTCAGAGTAACTTAGCTTCTAAGTCTCTTTGAACCTTGAAAAGGTCATGGCAAAGGCTTCCCTCGTGTCACAGTGGAGCACAGGACCACTACAGACTGAAATGACCAGACATGGGTTCTAGTCCCGGCTTTGCCACCAGTGAGGGAGCCCAGGGGCCCCCTTCAATCTGCAAAATGTTTTGGTGCCTCAGTTTCCTCTTCAGTAAAGTGGGGAGGACTTCTGTGAGAAATTACATCTGTTAACAGAGGAAATATCTTTTACTCTGAAGGCTTGTAGAATGGGATCTGTATTACCAGTTTTAAGACTCGAGTGGGATTTTGGAATAAGGCCTCCTTAAATTCAGCTTAAGTAATTTTTTTTTTTTCGGAATGTTTACTTATTTTTGAGAGAGAGAGAGAGAGACAGAGCATGAGTGGGGAGGGGCAGAGAGAGAGGGAGACACAGAAACAGAAGCAGGCTCCAGGCCCTGAGCTGTCAGCACAGAGCCCGACGCGGGGCTCGAACCCACGAACCATGAGATCATGACCTGAGCCGAAGTCGGATGCTCAACCGACTGAGCCACCCAGATGCCCCAAAATTCAGCTTAAGTGTTATCAGGAAGGGATAGTAAGTGAGAATAATATTCTCAAGAGGCCATATTACGCACTACCAAGAAGTGCCTGTACTCTCAGACTTTCATTTGAGCATCTTATGTGCCTCATCACAGAGTGGGTCATCAGACCCAGAAAGGGCTTGGAGGCAGGCAGCTGAACTATTCTATTTTATGAAGTCTGACACTTGGTGATGTGTCCAACCACCTCTTGTTACTGTATGTTCTTGAAATTTTACTCTCTTCCTTTTGGACCTGATCATCAGATGCCCGGAGGTGCTAGTGACAGTATCCCTGAAACAAACTGTTTCTCGGGAGGGTTGTACCAATTCTACACTTCCTCTAAGACGGTTGTAGCTTGTTAATTTCCCTACAACTGGACCGGCATTGACTATTGACATTAGGCTGAATTTTGCTACTTGAATAAAAGAGCTACCACACTGGTCTTTTAATGGGCATTTGCTTCAATACATTGAATATATTTTTTTCAATGGTTGCTTACCAGTTGTTTGTTTTGGTCCTAAAATATCTTTTTATATTCTCTATCTATTGGGGTGTTAATGGCTTTCAGCATCTTATTTAATAACCTGCTTGGATTACTTTCCTAGGGGTGTCATAATAAATTGCCATGAACTGGGTGCCTGAACGCAACACCAATTTGTTCTCTCCCAGTTCCAGAGGCTGCAAGGCTGAATTAAGGTATCGGCAGAGCCACGCTGTCTGTGAGGGCCCTGGTGGACTTTCCTAACCTGCCTCTTCCAGCTTCTGCTTGTTGCTAGCGATCTTTGCTGCCCCTTGACTTGTAGACACATTGCTCCCACCCCTGCTTCCATCTTGACACAGCCTTCTCCCTGGTGTCTGTGTCCAAATCCCTCTCTTCTTAGAAGGACACCGGCCATGTTAGGACCCACCCTAATCCAGTATGACCTCATCTTAATTTTACTACATTTGTAAGGACCCTATTTTCTTTCCTATTTTTTTTTTTTTTAATTTAAATTCAAGTTAGTTAACATACAGTGTAGTCTTGGCTTCAGCAGGAGAACCCAGTGACTCATCTCTTACATATGACACCCAGTGCTCATGCCATAAAGTGCCCTCCTCCATGCCTGTCATCCATTCAGCCCCTCCCCCCACCCACCACCACTCCAGCAACCCTCAGTTTGTTCTTATTTAAGAGTCTCTTATGGTTTGCCTCCTTCTCTGTTTTCATCCTCTTTTTGCTTCCCTTCCCCTGTGTTCATCTGTTGAGATTCTCGAATTCCACACAAGAGTGAAATCGCGTGTTATTTGTCTTTCTGTGACTGACTTATTTCACTCAGCATAACAGTGTAAGAACCCTATTTTTAAATAAGGTCTAAGGCATTATTAGGATTTAAACCCATTTTCTTTCGAGGGGTGGTACCTTTCAGCTCACAACAATACTGGAAAAGAAAATATGAGCGGAAGGCTCTTCTGATGGGGAAAGAGCAGAAAACTGGCAGGTGAGTGACAGAATCTGAGGACAATCTATGTAGGTTTATTACCATCTGTTACATCAAGGTAACGGAGAAAGTTATGTGTTTGAAATTTTAAACTATTTGAATTTGAAAAACATATAAAGTTGGTCTCAAGATTTCAGTGCTTACTAACCACTGGAATTCTAAACATCAACTCTGCCAGTCTAGTAAAGTAGAAAGCACATAGCTACATAGAGTCAAGCACTTGGGTGGCTTCCTGGTTCTGGGCTGCTTAGCTGTGTGACTTGGAATCATTTGCTGAATTGACATCATCTATTCTTGTTCCGAAGTCGGTAACATCGAGCCTGATAAAGGGCTCGAACTCAGAAACTGTGAGATCGTAACCTGAGATGAAGTCAGACACTTAACCAACCGAGCCACCCGGGTGCCCCTAGGGCTTTTAATTCTAATCTGAGACTAATAACCTATGATTGCAAAGGCCATAATAAGTCAAGTCCATTTGCTTCTGTTTTCACGTCTTTGTTTGTAGGGGTAAATGGCTCTCCAGCTTTATGGTTACTAAACACAAGCCTGATAGTTTAGGTTAAAGTTAGTTCATATTTAAAGCATTGTTATCCTTGAATACTGTGTTGGATTTGGGGAAGGTCTAGAACTCTGTCAGATGCTGAGATGCTCAGATAATCAATCCACACTTTGTTCTTTCCACAGGAAGAGAGGGTATTTTCCAAATATAAAGGACTCATTGATGTTGGAAGTGAAACTAGTGATTCAACTATAGAATTTTCATCTTCAAAGCACTTTCTAAACAAGAGAGTTGGTGGGACCTGGGGTGAGAGATTCCGGAACCCAATACAAATAGGGTCAGATGTAGAAAGATCCAGAGTCAGCCTCTCTCTGCTGAGGTCAGATGTGCTTGTTGAAAAGTTTGGTTTTATGTGTATTTCTGTTTGTGTGTAGGTCCTTGTGAAACGACTATCTGCGGTTTATTAAACATTCAGGACTAAAATTAAGCTAGGTATTGTTTGTGGATCTCTGCAGTTCACTGAAGTGAAAAAGCCAAAAATGATGATATAATGAGGCAGTGGGCCCACAAAATCCGGGCTAATTTTCTAAGTTTTTTACTGATAAGCTATTAAAGAGTTAATATAACATAATGAAGGTAGCCTCTGTTAGAACATGAATACTTCAGAGGTGCCTGGCCGGCTCAGTCGGTAGAGCCTGTGACTCTCGATCTTGGGGTTGTGAGTTTGAGCCCCATGTTGGGTATAGAGATTGCTTAAAAAAAAAAAAAAATACTTCATGAAGAAATGGTTTGAGTTCTTTTTATTTTTGCAGCCTTAGTGCCTTGTATACAGGTGGTATTTAATGGATGTTCGTTAAGCAGGTTACAAATAGGGCAACCTATAAAAGTTTTATCTCACCAACTGTGGAGCCTCAGTTGGAGAAGAAAAAAGTGAACACCGTCGATTTTTTTTTTTTTTTTCTAATTCCTGTGTCGCTTCAGGGACAATAATGTGTTGTGTCAGACCCAACTAAACACCACTTTGGGGAAGTCTGGTATTTTCCTTGTCTTCAAAACTGCCCTCTAACTTGGGCTGGCACATGGGGTGTTAGGTCTTCACGTAGCTACTTACCCAACTGGCTCAAGCATCTCAGATGAACTTGGTAGAAACAACCCCTTAAAAACACTGTTTGCAAGAGTGAGCTAACTATGACTTAGAAATTCTACTCTGGATGTTCCAGCTTGTGTGTGATTATGAAAGGTAGACCAGGCAGTGTTTCCCAATCCCCCCCTTTTTTTTTTCGCTTTTTACCAAAAAAAAAATCCAGCAAATTTTTTCCAGTTATGATTCACAGTCCTGGTCTTAGAGCAATTTTGACAGTGTTAATCATTTGTAGGGGATGCTTTTTTTAACCTTTATGTTAAACTAATTTTACACTGACAAAGACGTGGTAAAAATAGTACAGAGTTCCTGTGTATCCTTCAACAGCTTTCCTAATGTTAACGTCTAACACAGCCACAGCACGATGACCCAAACTGGGATATTGACATTGATTCAACACTATTTTTACTAACCTGCAGGCTTTATTCAGAATTTACCATTTTTCCCACTCATGTCCTCTTTCTGGTCGAGGATCCAATCCAACACCCCGCATTACATTCAGTTGTCAAACTAAAGTGTTTGCTCCAAACCATTCCCCTTCTTCAGTCTTTCTGTGTCTTTCATGACCTTGACACTTTCAAAGGGCACCAGCCAGTTATCCCCTCAATTTGGATTTCTCTGATGTTTCCTCACGTTAGGCGGAGGGTATGCATTTTGGGCAGAAATGCCACAGAAGGTACTGCGCCCTTCTCAGTATCTGTAAAAAAAATTCCACATTCACGTTTTGTGTGAGTGTGGGAATTTGCTCCTTAAAAGATAATTACTCCCTAAATGTATATATATACATGTATATGTATATGTGTGTGTATGTGTATATATATATATATACATATATATATATATATATGTGTATATATATATATATATATTCCCCCCCTCTGTATTTCTTAGGGATTTGGCATATATATCCCTTAACGACTTAGTTTGGAATCATGATCTATGGAAAGATCCCCTTTGAAGACCGTGCGTTTCCCTGCCTCTGGGGACATTGGGGAGAAGATGGAGCAGACATGCTTTCTCTTTACCCTGTTAGTAGATTCATCGTCAACCAGGGGCCTTTTGCTGCTGAGACAGCTGGCAGTCCGTTCCCAGGCTTTGACTGATTACAAACTGCTTCTTAGGTTGGGCTCATCCAGAAGCCGCTGAGACCACGATTTGAGTCTAGGTCACTTATCTGGTGGCAGGGCAGCAGGAGAGGGAAGAAGACTGGGGCGTTTAATCTGCAGCCCCTAGCTGTCATCGCACGAGGGCTGCTCCCAGGGCACTTTTTTTCTGGTATTCTGGCCCATTCCAAACCTGAGAACACCTCCAGGTAGAGAGTCACTGGGACCTGCAGTAGAATGTCTAGAAAGTCCTTCATGTTTAAGGCAGTTGCAAGTGTCTAAAGATCTGGGAGGGATACTACGGTGCCCTTTCTGCCTTCCCCTTCTTGCTTGCTCTTTTTCCTCTCCGCATGTCCTCTAGTATTTAAAAAGCAAAATAAGACAAAAAAACAAATGTGGTAGATGGAATGAGGAGAGGAGGGGAGGGCATCAGAACGGAAGTGTTGTGTAGGTAACAATCCTCGGCACCCGGCAGTGCTATCTATCATTAATATACTCTTACACTTATGAATCAGTTGGTGCTGGGTTCTATTTTTAAAAGACGAATGACCCAAGGCAGAAAAAAAAAAAAACAAAAAACGTGTTTTCTAAACTTAAAAAGCTGTTGTTTTCCAAGTTGTGGTCTTTCTTCCCAGGCTTTCGAACAGTGAGGCCAATTATAAAGAGATGTGTTGCCTGAGTGTGGGGATGTCCCAGTGGCACCCACACTTTGCTCAAAACACCCCACCAAATGAAAGCATAGAACACCCAACACGGGGGGGTTACTCTTTTCAGAAATGTTCTGGCAACTCGATGCCACATCTCGCAGTGGGACAGTCCCAGAAGTTCTGAAATGGCCCCCAAAAGTGGAGGAAGGGCTTAAAATGGGGGTCGGAAACATGGAGCTTCAATGCTTTGCTCTCTGGCCAGATGTCTTGAAGTAAGTTGTTTATCTGATTTCCTCACCGGTAAGATGGGAATAATCATACCTATTTCTTTTTTTTTTTTTTAACGTTTATTAATTTATTGAGGCGGGGAGGGGCAGAGAGAGAGGGAGAGAGGACCCAAGCAGGCTCTGCACAGAGCCTGATGTGGGGCTCAATCTCATGAACCTGAGATCAAGAGTTGGACGCTCGACCGACTGAGCCACCAGGCATCCCAATCATACCTATTTCGTGTGGTGGCCCTGAAATTAGGTAAGGTCATGTCTGGTCCAGGCTCGGCCAGAAAAGGCTCTTAGCACACGGTGGGTGGGGGTGGGGAGGCAGCTTCTCACTGAATCTCAGACTTGTGTCATCCATGAGCCGTGAGTGCTCTATCCCAGGAGACCCTAATCCTAACCTTGTGAGGCCATTATTATTATCCTTACTTTGCAGAGTAGAAACTCGGTTCCCAGAGACATTGAGCCTCCTGCTTCTGGTCATATGACTGTCCGTGGGCGAGTTAGGATCTGAACCCACATTGGTCTGATTCCGTGATCCATTTTGCCACGTGTTTCCCATCCTTTGGGAACATCATACCAAGGTGAAGAGAGCAGATACCCACCTTCCTCCAACCTCTTCCCGCATGGAGATGGACAAATAAAGAATGCCTGTAAGCTCTACCTCCTAAGCCAAAAGGACAAGGGCACAGAACGTGAACCATGTGACTCAGCACCGAGCCCCAGGTACGCTGCTGGGTGCTGCATGGAAGGCATCTTGTTTGACAAGGGTTGGGCACAGCAGGATGACCATCCTGTTCGGCTGCTTTACGGCACCAGCTGTGCCGGGCCAGCCCAGGAAGGCTTCGTTCCAGCATGGCTGAGTCGCTGGTGGAGGTCCCCCGGTCCCTGCAGGTGGCTGTGGTCCTGCCCCTCATTGGCACCTGCATGTGGCTCGCCGGTTGGCTGCAGCTGCCGCTGAGATCCTGTTCCCCGTTCCCAGGCTGGCCCTGGGTGTAGGCACAGAGACCGTGCTTCCAGGCTCCTTTGGCGGCAGTGTTTAGACGTCTCATGGATGACAAGCTGATTTCTGGCTCTTGGCCTCCCTGCCCTTGTCTCCCAGTTCCTGGCCGGAGCTGGCTTTCAGACTTAAGGTGCTGACCCCTCTCCTGAGAGCCTTCATTCCTGCCCACTTTTAGACTGACATTTTAACAGAGCTGTGACCTCACAGGAGATGAGGAGATGGGTGTCCTTTGGGTTGGGATGAGGTGGCAGAAAGTGGAGAGGAAAGGAGCAGTGTAAACATAGGCAGCGTTAAGCGTGCAGCCATTCGCCACAATGGGCCACTATTCAAAACCAGGCAAGTCAAAGGAGACCTGTGCCAGTCACCTTCTTCTCAGCTCGCGGCAGTGCTGACATGACTCCAGTTTGGGTATTGGTGATGCCCGTGAAGAGAGAGTGTAGAAAGGCATGGATAGGTTACTTGATTAAAATGTATAAATCCTACTGCCTTGGAGGAATTTGATCTGTTAGAATGGCCACAAAATCCCGACTAACTGGACAATAGGTGGTGATCAGATTTCTTTTCTTCTCTTAATGGTATTAGGTAGGGCTGTCTCTGTAACAGCCATGGCATTGTAAAATAGCTTGAGGATTCCAGCCCAACACGGACTTTGCAGTCTTTGGACAATGTTTAAAGCATGTCCCTTCAGAGACAAAGACTAATGTAGTCCCAAGAAGCTGACTATAGCATTCCTCTTACGGTGTTCTTGGTTAATTTGAGTACACAGAGGACATAAGCCCAGTGAAATGTTAAGAGATGTAGAGAAAGCAATGCCAGGGCCCAGGAAGAAGAGTCAGAGGGTAGAGGCCAGCACCTGAAAAACAGCATTTGTATAGCTAGATTTGTGCTAGGAACAGAGAAAGACTGGGAGGTAGATACTTCCTATAATCCTTAATTTACAGGTCGGAGAAGAAAGGTATTAATAGCCTCGATGGGATTTGTTACACTCTGGGGAGGAGTTGCCTAGTGAAAGTGAAAAGAAAGCCAGTGCATGCTGAAGAAAAGGGTGTTAAAGTACTGTGTGCTTTAATTTTTTTTTTTTTTTTTTAACATTTACTTTTGAGAGACAGAGACAGACCACAGGTAGGGGAGGGGCAGAGAGAGAAGGAGACACAGAATCTGAAGCAGGCTCCAGGCTCTGAGCTGTCAGCACAGAGCCTGACGTGGGGCTCAAACTCACAAACTGAGATCATGAGCTGAGCCGAAGTTGGACGCCTAACTGACTGAGTCACCCCGGGAACCCCAGAGTACTGTGTGCTTTTAAAGACCAGTAGAATGTGGCTTTGCCTGTTATGTGATGTAGTCAAGAATACAAAAAGAAAAATGCTTAACGCAGTGAGAGTAGATACTTAATGTATCTAAGATGACTCAACCCATATTTCTGGAAGATGCTCTACTCACAGATGGAGAAAAACATGTGTGAACAAAAACTAGAGAGCCACTAGATGTTAACTTGGTGGCGCTGGCCAGGAAGGTGTGAGCGGGACTAAGAAGGGAAAATCCTCGTGGACGGCATTGGCCAAGGCCTCACGGAAGAGAGAGAATGCTACGTGGTCCTGGAGGAGAGAAGGTCTTATGCTGGCGGAGCTGAGGAAGAGGATATTGCGGATGGGAGGAAGGAGACTGAACGGGTGGCGAGGGGTCGCTTTCTGGAGAGCCTTGGAGGCGAGGGGGGAAGAGTGGATCTGGAAGTCTTGGCAGATTGGGCAGGAGAGCAGCATGTGGGTTAATGGTATTTTAGGCAGTAACTATCCACACGAGGTTCAGGATAGGGGGAACCTCAGGCAGCAGACTTCGGTTACCCGGATCCCACTGACAAAGCCTGTCCTAATTCAGAAATGACGGCTAGGGATTCCAGCCAATTAAGTATGAGCATTCCAGCCCCAGCAGCAAGGCCGTTCCTATTGTGGGCAGCAGCATCAGGTCCTTTAAACCCGACACAGTGAATCATCCGATTCCACCAACGCCCCTCGTCTTCATGCCAACCACGCATCCCTGTGCTCGTTAGTGTCGCTTTTAGTTTAAAGATGGGCACTGATAACTAAAATTGCTAAGGAGATACGTAACCAAGTAGTCCGTAGTTTTATCTCTATAGCCTTAATAAGAGAAGAAATAACACGTAAACTGGTGTGAGTGGACATAGAGGAATGTAGGCTATAAAAAATGTTCTCCTAGATGTCATTATAGAAAGTACAGAAATTTTTTAAATTGCCAAGAATTTTCTTTCAGTTGCCAGTAATTTTCTTTAAATGCCCCTGGGCATTTTTAAAACGCCATGGTTATGTTATACATTCAGTTAGCATATCCCCTTGTATCTAGAGCCTTTTCCACTGTGGTTGGCAGTGTGCTAACGGTCCCCGTGCCCTCTACAACACTGTAGCGTAGCCATCCCACCAATGGGCTGGTATTTGTTTAACATTCCCCCTAATTTTGACTGTTTGTGCTATTTCCTCCCTTTTTTATCATTATTTTTTTACATTTATTTATTTTTGAGAGACACAGACCCAGCATGAGCGGGGGAGGGGCAGAGAGAGAGGGAGACACAGAACCTGAAGCAGACTCCAGGCTCTGAGCTGTCAGCACAGAGCCCGTCGCAGGGCTCGAACTCACAAACCACGAGATCATGACCTGAGCTGAAGTCGGATGCTCAACCGACTGAGCCACCCAGACGCCCCTGTGCTAGTTCCTCCTTTAAGAGACCTTGTTCGGACATAAAATGGTTTCTTCCTAGAAAAACTATGTGTTCTACATGGAAATAAAGGGAGGGAAACTTTGGTGGTTCTTGATCGCTCTCAATAGACTCTTTTCCCTAGAGGCCTCTGGGTGAGTGTGTGTTATTTTCTAGAGGCTGTAATACCACACATTTTGGGGGTTGGTAGTTCCTGATGCATAAGATGATGTTTTTACCACGAAGAGTGTAATGTTTTCCCATGTAAAGTAAAAAGTGTGCTTCAGGAAGACTAGTCTGCTTAATGGGCATGGGGGTCGATGCCTTGATGTGTGGCATTTCTAGTAATTTAGACTGAGCCCGAGGCAGCCCGACGGAGGTGGAACCATGGCTTGATTGCGCAACTTGGTCCTGACGGCGTAGTATGGTCTGCTCTGGAAGGTGCTGTGTTTCTGTAAAGTGGTGTAGCTCAGTGCGACCGGCAAACAGGGAAAGAATGTTAATATGATGCAGAAGTTGTCCCAGTTCATGGAGATTCCAGAAGGCTAGGGTCTGGTGCCTCCGAGAGCAGCAGCCCCACGAGGGCCACATGCCTGCTCCACAGCCTCCTTCGTCGACTTCTTCTGTGCTCGGTTCTTTCAATCTGTGTGCCTTTTGCCCTTGTCCCCGTAACTCATCGGTGTCGACCCTTCCGCCCCTTCCGTGGAGCTACCCATTTCTTTAAATCGGAGTAAAATACCCGGAAGATAAAGTTTACCATCTTGATCACTTTCAAGCAAACAGTTCAGTGGCTTCAAGTACATTCACATTGTTGTCCAGCCCTCACTGCCACCCACCTCACCAGAACCCTTTCATCCTGCAAAACCGAAACCCCATATTCATTAGACAATAATTCCCCTTTGCTCCTGTCCCTGGACACAGTCCAGGGACACAGTCCCTCCTTTGTGTCTCTATGGTTTTGACTATGGTAGGGGGCGCCTGGGGGGCTCAATCGGTTGAGCGTCTGACTTCGGCTCAGGTCATGATCTTGTGGTTTGTGGGTTCAAGCCCCGCGTCAGGCTCTTTGCTGGCAGCTCAGAGCCTGGAGCCTGCTTTGGATTCTGTGTCTCCCTCTCTCTCTGCCCCTCCCCTGCTCGCACTCTGTCTCTCTCTCTCTCAAAAATAAATAAACATAAAAAAAAATTTTTAATAATAAAAAAATGACTTTGACTACTGTAGCTCATGTAAGTGGGAATAGTACAGTATTTGACCTTCTGTGACCATCTATTTCACTTAGCAAGATGTCCTCAACGCCCCTCCGTGTCGTAGCCCGTGTCAGCATGTTCTTACATTTTAAGGCTGAAGGATACTCCATTGTATGAATATATCACAGGGGACACTTGGGTTGCCTCCACCTCTTGGCTACTGTGAATGACGCTGCTATGAACCTGGGGGTAAGATATGTTTTCATTCTCCCCCATGTGTAAAGATGAAGTCCTCTGTTTTCTTTACTAGGAACCTACCTTGCCGTTTTCACTGTATCAGTCCTTTTACTAGGGTCGTTACTATTTCCTTAGGGCTCTGGTGAGAAAGTTGCAAGGGTCTGAGTGGTCTGCCTCAGCCCTGCTTCTCCTTCGAACCCTGCCATCTTTTGTGCACAGTTGAAGAGAGCAAGGGAGGTGTTCGTTCAGAAATGCACATCTGTGTCACGCCAGAGCCAAAAGGCTTATAGAGGCGAAAGGAAATAAGCTGGGGTGCAGCTGTGTGCTATGCCGCTTATTAACTACCTGGCAACCTTAGAAATGTAACCAAGCCCGGCTTTCTCCTCCGTAACGCCGGCCGCCAGGGCTCCTGGAGGAGTCGCTGACATGAGCCACCGAATCCAAGCACCTGGTCCTTACCTCACAGGGGTTCAAAACGCCATCATCTGTCACAAGACCCAGCAGAGGCTGCAAACCAGAGAGGGAACGCGGTTGCAGAGTTGAGCTCTGTAGGCGGTTGGCTCAGCCCTTCTCCTGTGCCCACACCTGTCTACTTCGTACGAGGGCTTGACCGACCGAACAAATTAGATAAGTAAAAAACAAGAACGTGATGCTCTGTTCTAACGTGAGTGTGCATACGGAGAGATCTGGAAAGTTCGTGGAGGCCAGGGAGGGGTGGATGGCAGGAAGGAGGGTCACAGCAGTTGTTGTCAGTTTGGGTAGAGCTGCTGGTTTAGTATTCATGGTTTCCAGGAGTGTCTCTACCATAAAGAAAGGCTCTCGGTGCACCGCAGAGGACTGTGTGATTCAGTGGTGCTGACTAGTCTTGCGGGAATGTAAACTCCGTCTACAAAGACAAAGGAGGATGAACGCTTGAATGCCGTATTTGACCACTTGGTAAAATCATTTGTGACTCAGGAAGTAAGGGGCTCAGAGACCCACAAAGGAGTCCAGGATTTTGGTTAAAGCTCACAATCCCGAGGGCCCAAGAAAGCTATCAGTCCAGTCCTCTGCACAGTTAGGCCTGAACAATCACCAAAATTGAGTTCTTGGGCTTTCTGCTTTATGGAAATATTAAAACAGAAGAGAAAAAGAGCCTCCTTTTTGGTTTTTTAATTATATGACATAGAACATATAATGTCAGTGTTATCATATAAGTAATATGTCCTGTAACACTTGCCAGAGAAAGGGGAACAATACCTAATTGTTAGGAAGGCAGACGAAGAGGACCGCTAGCCGAAACCGACCGTCTCTGCACCGAGGAGGAAGAGAGTGGGCTGAAAAGGGAGCAGGAAGAAAAGCACCAGAGGGACGGGATGTCACATCCTTGCCCTGTTGTGGTTTTCACATTACAGATCGGATCGGATCGGATCAGATCGCTAGAGTGTATCCGACTAGAGGAGTCACCCCTTAGTGAGTCTACCAGAACCCAAGAAGACAACAGCAGACAGAATAAAGAATATCAGAGTGGTTGCTCGAGCTAAGGGTCAGCATTGTTTGTAAATGTCTTCTCTGGGTGTCTGTGTTCCTGAAGGTGTTTACTGGATTATAATGTAAAGTACTTTTCTCGCTCTGGGTTGTGGGAGGAGTTTGAGAAACATTCTGACATTTTGCCTGTCTTCTGCTCCTGGACCTTCTTTCTCAGTCAGTGAAAGTTTGGGGTCTAAATTTGGCTACTGTTGCACTTGAAATAGATGGTCCCTGTTTGTCTCAGATGGTGGTGAATGTTCTACCGCTGTCACTACACAGGGATCGGGGATAGTCCCGTGGGTGCCCCACACTGCTGGTATGTCTGTCAGCTGTGGTATAAGGAAGCCTCCTGAAATAAAGCTAAAAACTTGGATTTGAATCTCAATTCAGCCATTTATCAGCCATGTGAAGATGGATATTGTTGCTTCAAAATCTCCCCAATCCAAGGCAATCTTTAATTCAATGAATGCTTACTGAATACCTACTGAATACAGACCATGATACTAGGCACCAGGAACTGAAGAAGCTTGCAGGCTGATGATGAAGATGAACACATAATCCTAAAAGAACTATGGAGGGGCGCCTGGGTGGCTCAGTTGGTTAAGCCTCCGACACTTGGTTTTGCGATCTTACGGTCATGGGATCAAGCCCCAGGTCGGGCTCCTTGCTGGTCGTGGAGCCTGCTTGGGATTCTCCCTCTCCTCTCTCTCCCCCACTCATGCACATGCACTTGCACGTGTGCTCTCTCCCTCTCTCTCTCAAACTAAATAAATAAAAACTTTAAAAACTAAAAAATAAAATAACCGTGGGAGAGAGATGAGGGGATACTTAGTCCTGTAGGAATTAAGTATGTGGAAGGGTGGGATGTAGCGTGTGAACTGAGCCATGAAGAAAGACTAGCTTTAAATTGCCGCGTGGACAACTGCAGAGCTGGCTTTCCAGGCAGAGGGACCGCCAGAAGTAGGTCACGGGCATGGGGAGCACTCCCGAAGAGGAGTATGGCCCCAGGTAAGGTTCTGAGATTTCAGGTTAGAGGAATGGTCAGGAGGTCATGTCAGAAAAAGGCCAGTGAATAGAAGCATAGGCTTTGAGAAGTTCCAGGCCCTTCCTTTGCTGAGCTGCCTCAGCTCTACAAGGCTTTCCATCTCCTCCTCTCTCTTCTACCACAGCTTCAGCCTCCCTGAACAGCCCACATTCCCTTCCCTCTCCAGCCCCAGCCCCAGCCCCAGGCACACCCCCTGGCTCCCGCACATCCCTTGGTTGGTATGCTACAGAACTCACTTCCTGCCCGTCAGCTAGAGAGCAGATTATTGCCTTGGTTACATTTTAGCTGTCTTCATTTAGCATCCGGAGCATTCAAATCCTATCCAGTGTCTCTGACTGGTACATTTTTACCCTTCCGTGGGACTCGGTTTGGGCAGGATTTCCTTTTTGAAGACTTTCCAGACTTGCCTTCCACCCCTGTATTCATTGGGATTCTCCAGAGAAACAGAATAAGATATAGATATAGAAATAGAAATAGAGACAGGCAGACAGAGACAGAGAGAAGGAACCACTCATGTGGTAATGGGGACTGGCTGGTCCAAAGTGTGTGGGGCAGGCCGGCAGGCTGGGAACTAAGGCAAGGCTTCTATGTTGCAGTCTTGAGACCCAATTCCTTCTTCCTTCAGAAACTTCAGTCTTTGCTCTTAATACTTTTGATTGGATGAGGCCCACCCACATTATGGAGAATAATCTGCTTTATTCAAAGTCTCCTGATTTAATCTTAAAAAGACCATCAAGGCCATATGGAGACTGGTGTCTAACCAAATAGCTGGACACCATGGCCCAGCCACTCTGACACATGAAATTAACCATCTTGACCTCACCCCCTGCCCACTCCCATGTACACACTAAAGAACTGACAAGCTCTTGTCTGGGCTTTCACATATTTTAATCTATTCTGTCAGTAATCCTGGGAAGAGAGAGAATTCTCACTGTTTCACAGATGTTGACATTGCAGTTCACACAGGTTAAGAGACTCACCTCAAGTCCCAAAGTTCTGGAAACGGAAGCCGGGTCATGGCCCCCAGATTCTGGGTGCCTCCTGCTGCGGTAGGCAGTGTCTATGCTGTGGATGTGGTGAGGGGTCCTTCAGCAGAGGGGAGTTGCAGGATGTTCATACTGGATATGCTGGGGCTCTGAAAGTGAAACACCTTGACTTGAACCCTCGCTCTGCCAAACACATGCAGCTGAGGACCTGGGGGGTGTGGGGGGGTCCTCTCTGTGCCTTAGTTTCCCCATTCATAAAATGAAGATAATAGTAAAGTTTACCTAGTGTGGTTTTAATGGTGACATACACAACACAGTGCCTGGCGTGAAGTGATCAGGCAGCAGACAATAATTATGGCAGGAATAACAAGAACATTTAATCATTCACAACCAATACATTTGGAAAGAATGTAAATATTCATTTGTATACATGAAAGTTCTGTCTCTGCCAGGGTTTCATAAAAAACATTTTGAGTTGTGGGAGGCTGGTGGAAAAGGAAGATGGTGAGCTCACATATAAACTAGACACGCACACAGATGTAAATAACCCAGAAAGGACCTGAAGCCTGGCGGAACAGGCTCCATAACTAAAGGTAAAGAAAAGGTCACATCGAAGAGGGTAGGAAGGGCAGAGACACAGTGGGCACAAAACAGACTTGCGGGACCATCCATAGGAGGGACGGAGCAGTGGGCACAGAGAGGGAAAAGAAATAGACCCTCATACTGTGCAGCCTGCAGAGGGAAGACGAATCCCCTTAGCATTTGGCTTTGAAAACCAGGCAGGCCAAATTTTGTGAGTTCTTAGAACGAATGGGACTTAAAACCCGGAATTTTAAAACTCACAGGGCCAGGCTCTGGGAGACCTGGGAGGGCAAGAGGAAACTGAGTTCCCACCATTACAGAGACTGCACAAGAAACAGCCCCCAGAGATACAGCATAGAAGCAGCAGTTAGAAAAACACCTACAGCTCACAGGAGGAAGAGTTATTTACTAATCTCAGAGTAGCTCAGGGACTTCTCCAGGAGCAAAAAAGCTGGCAGGCACCATTTCCCTCCCCAACCGTCCAGCAAAACACACTATAGTCACCTGCTGAAACCAACACTGCACTTCCTGGATTTGCTCCCTCCAGCCAGGCTGGCCTCAGTCCCTGTCCTGCTAAAACTGCTTGTCCTGCCCCTGCACATGTTGTGAATCTGCTGCCTCCAATATACTCTTGGCTGGAGCCCATCGAAACCAGGGCCACAAGCCTGGCAGTTTGCAAGCAGCCCTGATACGGGCCAGGACCCCTCCAAAGTGACTCCTGCCTCAGGGAGAGGAGAAGATTACCAGATACCAGAGTCAGATGGAGGCTCAGCAGTGGGCTGGGGGCAGGTCTGATTACCAGACCCACCCACCAACAGAGGGAAAGCGCCCTACAGTTTGGTGCTACTACATCTCTGACAAATGCCTGGTTTGACTTAACTCAAGCTCAAGATGACCCCAGACTGGTCCACTACACCACAGGGACCAAACACTGTCCAGAACAGGGAAAGAAAGCAACTTCAGATGCTGGACTAAGGGAAAAAGCAGCCACAGTATGAGAGTGCACAGAAGCAACATGCATAGGAGACATCGCTGAAGTGCCAGGTTCTGGTAAATGGGGGATACTGCATGCAGGGCACTATAGGGCCTCTTCTTCCATAAGGCCATTACTTTCCAGAGCAGAAGATGTAGCTGACTTTCCTAATGCACAGAGACAGACACAGAGAGTTAGACAAAATGAGGAGACAGAGGGATATGTCCCAAATAAAAGAATGGGACAAAATCATAGCAAGAGACCTAAGCAAGACAGAGATAAGTAATATGCCTGATGGAGAATTTAAAGTAATGATCAGAAACTCACTGGACTTGAGAAAAGAGTGGAGAACATCAGGGTGACCCTTAATAAGTAGACAAAAAAAAAAAAACACATTATATGAAATTGAAAATACACTTGATGGAATAAATAGCAGGCTAGAGGAAGCAGAAGAACAAATAGACTAGAGGAAGCAACCTGGTGGACAGAGTAGTGGAAAGTAATCAAGCTGAGCAGCTGAGAGAGAAAAACATTATGCAAAATGAGAATAGACTTAGGGAACTCAGCAACACCATCAAGCATAATTACATTCCCATTATAGGGATCCCAAAAGGAGAAGAGAGAGAACAGGGGGCAAAACTTCATCTGAAGAAATAATGGCTGAAAATTTCCTGAATCTGGGGAAGGAAACAAATTCAGGTCTATCTAGGAGGCACAGAGATTCCCCCAACAAAATTAACTCACGGAGGTCCATACCAAGACACATAGTAATTAAAATGGCAAAAAGTAGTGATAAAGAATTTTAAAAGCAGCAAGAGAAAGAAAACAGTTACATACAAGGGAAACCCCATAAGGCTATTAGCTGATTTTTCAGCGAAACTTTGCAGGACAGAGGGAGTAGCATGATATATTCAAAATGATGAAAGGAAAAAATCTGCAGCCAAGAATACTCTATCCAGCAAGGGTACTATTCAGAATTGAAAGAGAGATAAAGAGCTTCTCAGACAAACAACAACAACAAAAAAATTGATGGCTATGAAACCAGCCCTACAAGAAATGTTAAAGGGGACTCTCTGAGTGGAAAGGAAAGACCTAAGTAAGAGTAAGAAAAGTAAGAAGCACAAAACCTGTAAAAATATACATATCTGTAGAAATCAATCAAGAGACTCACAAGATAAAAGGACATGCAGTATGATACCATATACCTAAATCATGGTGGGGAGAGGAATAAAGAACGGGTTCAAACATAAGCCACTATCAACTTAATATAGACTACTATAAGCAGAAAGTATTACACATAAACCTAATGATAACAACAAATCAAAAACCAGTAATAGATCTGCAAAAAATAGAGAAAGGAATCAAAATATGTCATTAAGGAAAGCCAATGTATTGTGAGAAGAGCTCAAAGAAAGAAAAGAATAGAGAAGAACTACAAAAACCACCATAAAACAAGTAACTATAGCAACAAATACATACCTGTTGATAATTACATTGAATGTAAATGGACTAAACTCTCCAATGAAAACACATAGGGTGATGGAAATGGATAAAAAAAACCCAAGACCCATCTACATGCTGCATACCAGAGACTCATTTCAGACTTAAAGACACGTGCAGGTTGAAAGCGAGGGGATGGAGAAACCAATTACCAGCAATGAAATTGACTCAGTAATAATAAAAAAAAATTCCCGACAAACAAAACTCTAGGACCAGATGGTTGAATTCTCCCATTTAAAGAGGAGTTAATACCTATTCTTCTCAAACTATTCCAAGAAAAAGAAGAGGATGGTAAGTTTCCAAATTTATTCTATGAGGCCTGCATTATCCTGATACCGAAACCAGATAAAGACACTACAAAAAAAGAAAACTACAGGCCAGTATCTCTGATGAACATAGATGCATAAATCTTCAACCTAATATTACCAAACCAAATCTAACAATACATTAAAAAAATCATTCACCATGATCAAGTGGGATTTATGCAAGGATGGTTCAGTATTTGCAAATCACTCAACATGATACATCACATCAGTAAGAGGATAAAAAATAGATGACCATTTCAATAGATTTAGAAAAAAGTATTTGACAAAGTACAACATCCATGCATGGTAAAAAACCTTCAACAAAGTAGGTTTAGAGGGAACATTTCTCAACATAATAAAGGCCATATATGAAAAATCTACAGCTAACATCATAGTGGTGAAAAACCGAGAGCTTTTCCCGTAAGGTAAGGAAGAAGACAAGGATGTCCACTGTCACTACTTTTATTTAATATCATACTAGAAGTCCCAGCCACAGCAATCAGAAAAGGAAAATGAACAAAAGGCATTCAAGCTGGTAAGGAAGAAGTAAAACCTTCACTGTTTGCGGTGACATGATACTATATATAGAAAACTCTAGACTCCACCAAGAAACTACTAGAACTGATAAATGAATTTAGTAAGGTTGCAGGATACAAAAATCACTGTACAGAAATCCTCTTCATTCCTATACACTAATAATTTTAAGCAGCAGAAAGAGAAATTAAAACAATCCCATTTACAATTGCACCAAAAAAGAATAAAATACCCAGGAATAAACTTAACCAAGGAGATGAAAGACCTGTACTCTGAAAACTATAAAATGTGGGTGAAAGAAATTCAAGATGACATGAACAGATGGAAAGATATTCCATGCTCATGGATGAGGAGAATGGATATTGTAAAAAATGTCCATACTACCCAAAGCAATGTATACATTTAATGCAATCCCTATCAAAATACAAATAGCATTTGTCACAGAACTAGAACAAACAATCCTAAAATTTGTATGGAACCACAAAAGACCCTGAATAGCCAAAACAATTTTGAAAAAGAAAAGTCGGAGGGATTTCAAGTTATATTACAAAATGTAGTAATCAAAATAGAATGGTACTGGCACAAAAAATAAACACATAAATCAATGGAGCAGCATAAAATGCCCAGAAATAAACTCACAATTATGTGGTCAATTAATCTTCCACAAGGGAGGCAAGAATATGGAATGGGAAAAGACAGTCTCTTCAACAATAAATGGTGTTGGGAAAACTGGATCGCTACATGCAAAAGAATGAAACCGGATGACTTTCTGTAAGAAACACACAAGAATAAACTCAAAATGGATTAAGGATCTAAATGGGAGAAGTGAAACCATAAAAATCCTAGAAGAGAACACAGGCAGTAATTTCTCTGATATCAGCCATAATGACATCTTTTTAAATATGTCTCCTGAGGGAAGGGAAACAAAGTCAAAAATAAATTATTGGGACTACATCAAAATAAAAAGCTTCTGCACAACAAAGGAAACTATCAACAAAAGTAAAAGATAACCTACTGAACAACAGAAGATGACATATCTAATAAAGTATTAGTATCCAGAATATATAAAGAACTCATACATTTCAACACCAGAAAAAACCCAAACAATGCAATTAGAAATGGGGATGGGAATGCAAGCTGGTGCAGCCACTCTGGAAAACAGTATGGAGGTTCCTCAAAAATAGAACTACCCTACGACCCAGCGATTGCACTACTAGGCATTTATTCAAGGGATACAGGTGTGCTGTTTCGAAGGGACACTTGCACCCCCATGTTTATAGCAGCACTATCAACAATAGCCAAAGTATGGAAAGAGCCCAAATGTCCATTGATGGATGAATGGATAAAGAAAATGTGGTATATATATATACAATGGAGTTTTACTCGGCAATCAAGAAGAACGAAATCTTGCCATTTGCAACTACGTGGATGGAACTGGAGGATATTATGCTAAGTGAAATTAGTCAGAGAAAGACAAAAATCATATGCCTTCACTCATATGAGCACTTTAAGAGACAAAACAGATGAGCATAATGGAAGGGAAACAAAAATAATATAAAAACAGGGAGGGGGACAAAACAGAAGAGACTCATAAATCTGGAGAACAAACTGAGGGTTACTGGAGGGGTTGTGTGTGTGTGGGGGGGGTGGGCTAAATGGGTAAGGGGCACTAAGGAATCTACTCCTGAAATCATTGTTGCACTATATACTAACTAAGTTGGGTGTAAATTTTAAAAAAATAAAACATAAGTAAAACACACAATAAACACACAATAAAACACAATAAATTTATGTGGGAAAAAATCATAATCAAATTAGTAGATTTCAGTACTTACTACAGAGTAAATGCTCACTTAACAATTGCTGAATAAATTAATGACCAAAGAATTTTGTCACACATCAGTTTATGAAACAATAAAACAGGCTCCCTTAATAAAAAAGAAAGAGAGAGAGAGAGAGAGAGAGAGAGAAAGAAAGAAAGAAAGAAAGAAAAAGAAAGAAAGAAAGAAAGAAAGAAAGAAAGAAAGAAAGAAAGAAAGAAAAAGAAAGAAAGGGGGAGAGAACAGGAACAGACATTTCTCCAAAGAAGACAGATGGCCAACAGATACATGAAAAGACACTCAGTATGACCCATCATCAGAGAAATGCAAATCGAAACCACAATGAGATATCACCTCACACCTGTCAGAATGGCAAAAATAAAAAAAACATAAGAAACAAGTATTTGTGAGGATGTGGAGGAAAAGGAATGCTTGTGCATTGTTGGTGGGAATGCAAACTGGTGCAGCCACTGTGGAAAACACTACAAGGTTCCTCAAAAAATTGAAAATAGAACTCCCATATGATCCAGTAATCACACTACTGGATATTTACCCATGGAATACAAAAACATTAATTTGGAAGGATATATACACCCCTATGCTTATTGCAGCATTATTTACAATAGCCAAATTTTGGAAGCAGCCCAAGTGCCCATTGTTAGATGAATGGATAAAGAAGATGTGATGTATATAAAAGGAATATTACTTAGCCATAAAAAAGAATGAAATCTTGCCATTTGCAACAACATGGATGGATCTAGAGCAGAGTGCTGAGTGAAACAAGTTAGAGAAAGACAAATATCACTTGATTTCATGCATGTGGAATTTACGAAGCAAAACAAATGAACAAGGGGGAAAAAAAAGAGAAACCAAAAAACAGACTTTTAACTATAGAGAACAAACTAATGGTTGCCAGAGGGGAGGTGTGGGGGGAGGGGGGTGAAATACGTGATGGGCATGTATTCATGGGAAATACATGATAAGAGCACACTTATGATGAGCACTGAGTAATGTATAGAATTGTTGAATCCGTGTATTGTACCCCTGAAACTAATATAACACTGTGTGTTAACTACCCTGGAATTAAAAAAAAAAAAATCATATAGATGTTTTAAATTTTAATTTTAATCTGATTTGTTGATAGTGTATGGCAATGAAACTGTTAATTGTATATTGATCCAGGGTACTCAACCTTCCTAAACTTACTGATTAGTTCTAATAGTCTTTAGTTTTGTAGAATATACCAGATTCTCTAAATAAGAGATCATGTTATGTATAAACAAAGCTTGTTTTATCTTTTCCTTTGCATAAAAAATGTTTCAAATTGTGCATGCATATACAGTGAATCCCGGATTATTCCATAATTTTAATAAATGACATCACGTGTCTGTTTATTATTTCTTACCATTCCTAATATGCCTTCACTTATTCCACGTACGTTTCTAGTTGTTTATTTTATTACTATTTTTTTTTTTTTTTTTTGAGAGAGAGAGCCCACGTGCGTGGACACTAGCAGGGGAGGGGCAGAAAGAGAGGGAGAAAGAGAATCCCAAGCAGGCTCCGTGTTGCCAGCACTGAGCCCGAGGCAGGCTCAATCCCACAACCAGGAGATTATGACCTGGGCTGAAATCAAGAGTCGACACTTAACCGACTGAGCCACCCAGGTGCCCCTCTACTTACTGTTTCTTTAGTAGGTGCTTCCTTAGCACCAAACCTTTGTGTTCTGGTAGTCTGCTGAACATCTAATTTCCTTTGACGGATTTTTCATATTTAGTCTCTGATTCTGTGGTGTTTTGTTCTGTTTAACTTCCTAGAAGTTAATGTCCATTACTGAGGCACATTGTTGTAAGAGGGTGGGGTCTGGAGGTCAACTGTCTGATTTCACATTCCAGCTATGTGTCTTCCTGGGTAAGTTTCCAACCTCCTGGTGAGGCCTTGGTTTCCTCATCTGTAAAGTGGGAACATCAGCAGTTCCCACCCCATAGGGTTTATGCCGAGAATCAAAGGAGTAAAAACATGTAAAATGCTTAAAACAGAACCTGGCACATAGTATTAAATGGACATTACCAGACGTCACTGTTTTTTCTACCCTTATAGTTTTTAATAGTACTAAGCATTACATATGCAATGCTTGACTAACTCAGTTGCTATATGTGGCCCGGCGTGAGGGCAGCAGAGAGAAGAGAAGGGTGTGTTGCTGGAGAGTCATGATTCAGCTCTTGGGGAAGACCTAGTTTTGAAAGGTTGGTGAACCTGTCAGAAACAGCCAGCACAGGCGGAGAGCAGAGCCTGCCATCCAAAGGCGCAGGTGACGCTGCGGGACTCTGCGGAGGATGCGGTTAGGACTCCGCGGCCTCTGAGCCTCTCCCTGCCCCTGTCCTGGAGCAAGTTACAGGTCTTGAAACAGTTTTGTCTCTTCCCCCGGGTTCGGGGCCTAGTGTCGGTTCTCTGCGTTCCTTCTCACTTTTACATCTTAAATTGTAATATTTTCATTGCTAACTTTTCTGAATTTCCACACACGGTGTAGTTGAATGTGATAAAGGCGATGTGCAAATCAAAGGACCATCCTGAATATGTGTGTGAGAAGAAAAATCTGTATTACATCTGTTCTCATGTCTAATCATGTTCTCTGAGTTGAGACTGGGGCATCCTCCCTAGACATTGTCCTCAATCTGATTTTATTCCATCTGCAGTGTTTCCTCCACAAACATGAAATCAACATTAGAAGAAACATTCCAGTGCGTTACAAACATGTCAGCCCTTTGGCAAATGAGCCTGGATGCTAGACCAGCTGTGTGGATTTCCAGACAGGCTCTTGTGTGGTCCTGGAGCCTCTGATGTGGGAGCCACACCGTCCACCTACTGTCCTGTCTTTGGGCTGCATGGCCCGCCTCACCAGCTTCTCCCTCGCTGCCACCCGCACAATCCTCACCTTCCACTTCATTGCCTTCATTTATGGATGCAACTTGTTCTTGTCGTGTAGGCAAGGAGGGAATAACAGAGCAAGTAGTCTGTTAGTGTGGGGCAGGAAAGTGAAGAAGCTGACAATTTAGGACCAACCGTAAAGTAAGCTCTTTAGACGAAGAAACCCACAAAGGCAGCCAAGACCACTTTCAACAGAAGGTATTTGGTGGAGGGAACGCGCCACAGAAAGTGGCAATAAAGAGCGTGGGCATTTTCTGTAAAAGAAATCGCAGACACCCTCCACATTGTGGGTCTGCAATTCTATTTGTGTTTTATGTCACGTAGAAAGAACACATACTTCCTGGGGATCTGTGGAGGAGAATGGGGTCTAAGAAAAAGAGATCATTTTGAACTATTTGTGGGGATTGATGCCCACTAAAAATGTCTGGGAAGTGGCCTAGTGGAAGAAGGTGTGGTGGAAAGAGGGTGGCGTTTGGAATTTCTCCCTTAGGGTTTGAATCCCGGCCCAGCCACTTCTACCTGTGTGATCTGGAAGCCAATAAGAAAATAAATGTCTGCTATTAATCAAGCAAGTTCAATTTTATGAGGACATTTGCATATGTTCTCACTTGATGTTCACAACGCTAGGTGGTGGATCCTCTTGTTATCCCTATTCTTCTGAGGCTAACACAATACCAAGTATTAATGAGGGCAGCGGAGCACCCAGAAGTCTGTTCTGTCACTCGTGGGAATGTAAACTGATACAACCACTTTGAAAAAA